>NC_091440.1:57033207-57388668 GCF_964237555.1 Oryctolagus cuniculus | reverse complement strand
GAGATGTCCTCCTGTTAGCCATTGATGTCCTTCAATTTCCAAGACCCCTTGCACCTGGTGTGGAATTTGAACTTCAAGTGGTTGGCCTAAAGTCAGCTTGGTGGCTTCCTCCACCAAGAGAGCTGTAGCAGCAACAGCCCTTAAGCAAGTAGGCCAACTCGTAGACACTGAATCTAGTTGTTTAGAAAAAATAGGCCACTGGTCATGGAAGTGGACCCGATTTCTGAGTCAGTACTCCTAAGAACCCCCTGTTTCTCTACTATAAACAAAGTGAATGACTTAATGAAGTTAGGGATTCTTAATGCTGAAGCTTCTTATAACAGCTCTTCAATTCTTTGAAGCCCCTTCTGTAACTCCTCTGTCCAGCAAAGTTGCTCGTGTCAAGGCCTTTTAAAGCTTCATACAAAATCTTGGCTATTAATCCAAACCCTAGAATATATATTCTACAGAATACTGCCATTCCCAGAAATGTTCTTAGCTGCTTTTTGGTCTATGGTGACCCTATACATAGAATAGCTTCCTTTCTCTTGAAAGAGAACACTTTCCTGGGGTCAAAATATGTCTCAGGTAATCCACCTTTTATTTAGAAACCTGAGCTTTTGTTAGGAAAACTCTATATCAACCTTTTGCTATATTCTGAGTTTAATGGGATGCATAAGAAAACATCCTTCAGGTAAGGGTTTAACACAATAGGATGCATTGATACAACTCCCTCAATAGGAGGCCTTGAACAATTCTTTACTCTCCATTTGACCTTAAAACATATGAGGTAGGAGTATTACAGGGAGATGTGGATTCAAGTATTGATGTTAGAGAAACTTAGTTAACTTTAAAGAAACACCTAAGGATGATAACAAATCTATTACAAGCAATGGAGTTGGATACTTAGACAAAACTAAAACTTATGAGACATAAGAATATCCACTACTTAACACATTAAAGCAAAATAAATCTTTGAGACCAAGTTTTATCATTAACTCTAATAATACAACTCTGTGGACAGCGGTCCTGCATGGTAAGTTAATGCATAGTGAGTCTTGTTGTTTTAACAATTAGCACGTTTTAAAATTTATTTTAAAAATTTATTTATTTATTTGAAAGTCAGAGTTACACGAAGATAGGAGAGGCAGAGAGAGAGAGAGAGAGAGAGAGAGAGAGAAGTCTTCCATCCACTGGTTTACTCCCCAGATGGCTGCAATGGCCAGAGCTGTGCTGATCTGAAGCCAGGAGCCAGGAGCTTCTTCTGGGTCTCCCATGTGGATGCAGGGGCCCAAGGACTTGGACCATCTTCCACTACCTTGCCAGGCCATAGCAGAGAGCTGGATTGGAAGCAGAGCAGTGGAGACTCGAACAGCGGCCATATGGGATGCCAGCACTGTAGCAGTGGCTTTACTTACTACACCACAATACCGGCCCCAAAACAATTAGCACTCTTATGTAAGACACAAATGATCACCCAAGGCTCTTGACATGGAGAAGCCTAGGCAATGGAAGCCTCTTGAATCTGCAGACCCATTCAGTCTTCTGACAAGGCCATGAGCAAAGTTGAAGTTCTCTCCTCCTTTCAGAGAAGAGTACATCCTTCTTCGGTGAGCAGTTCTTTCTACTAGGGACAGTACCAAGGAGGTCCTTCGTGGAGGGACACTTTTTGTACCAGTACCCTGGCTTTCCATGCCTAAAATGCTCTCATGGGCTTTTCAGCCAGACCAAAATGCCTTATGGGCTGACTGTGAGGTCACTGAGTGCGACTTACAGTGATTGCCATTCTGTGAATCTGCCAAATGGACTCTTTCCCATGTTGGAGCATCTTTTTCTTTAATCCTATCTATATTATCACCAAACACTTTTACCACCCAGCTCATGGAGATTTGGGATACCATAGCAAGTTTTCAAACTGTACTCTTAGAAGTAAGTTCATAGGAATGAATGCAGGACTATACAGCTGAACAGTCTCTTTGTAGAACATAAGAAGATAAAAATAGACATGGCTCTCTATGGGCCTAATTATCGTTAAACATGTGACTTGGATACATTGCATTACTTATAATTTTGACACCTGAGAGTCTCCATTTGTACATAAAATGAGGCCCATTACTGTACCCAGCCCAATGAAGGGGTTCCCAATTTTTTTTCCCTTTTCTTTTTTTAAACCATTGTAAAGTCAAAATACAATACCAAAAAAAAAAAAAAAAGAAGAAGAAGAAGAAGAGAAAAGAAAAACAGCACTTATTCTGATAAACAGCATTCCAAACTGCCAAGCCATTTCTATTGTGTATGGGGGGGCAAAACCCAGGGGGCCCACACAGCCAGTGCAAAGCCAAAAAATAACAAGCTAGAATAAAAAAAAAGGAAACCCAAGAAAACCAGAATAACCAGTGTGAAGCTAAAATAATAACAAACTAAAATTTAAAATAGGTAATCCAAGAAGACTATGAGAAACAGCACAATGCCAAAAAAAAAAAAAAAAAAGAAAACTAAAATAAAAAATTGGAATCCAAGAAGTCCACAATAACTGATGAAAAGCCAAAAACATAAGAAACTGAAATAAAAGATCAGGAATCCAAGAGCCTACAACCAGTGTGAAGCCAGAAAATAGCAAACTAGAGTAAAAAAAAAACAAAAAAACAAAAAAAAACAAACAACAACAACAACAAAAAAAAAAAAACAAAGAAACAAACCAAAAAAACTTGAATCCAAGAAGTCTACAACAAGTACAAAGCAAAAAATTAACAAACTAAAATTAAAAACAGAAACCTTGGAGCATGTGACTGGCAATGAGGGCCTCCATCTTGTAGGTGGTATCTATTTCCATCTTCAAGTAAGGGTGGAAGTCACTATGGGGGTTGCCATCTTAGCAAACACGTGTTTTTAAGAGACCACCATATTGGGGTGAAAATACCACCCTCTGTGGCAGTAAGCATAATGTCTTCCATGTCTGAACTCCCACCTTCCCTTTTATTTTAAGATATATTTATTTATTTGAAAGTCAAGAGTTACAGAGCGAGAGAGGAGAGGCAGAGAGAGAGAGAGAGAGGGAGGGAGAGAGAGAGGTCTTCTATCCATTGGGTCACTCCTCAATTGTCTGCAACAGCTGGATATACACCGATCTGAAGCCAAAAGCCAAGAGCCAGGAGCCAGGAGCCAGGAGCTTCCTCTGGGTCTCCCATGAGGGTGCAGGAGCCCAGGGACTTGGGCCATCTTCTACTGCCTTGCCAGTCCATAGCAGAGAGGTGGATTGGAAGTGGAGCAGCTGGGATTCTAACTGGTACTCATATGGGATGCCAGCACTGTAGGTGGCAGCCCCTGAACTCCCAGCTTTCTAACTCTATCATAGTTACTAGGCAACAGTACCTACTCTCCCACCAGAAATTAACAAATGACAAGTTGTCTAGCATGCCTAATTTGAAAATCAAAAACCTGAGGCAAAGCAATTGTTTGGTAACATTAAATTATGAAATTCAAGGTTTGTTTTAACCCCAGAAAATACATAAATTATCCTTAAAAACTTATTAAACAACTTGGAAATGTCCATATACTGACAAACACTGGCAAACTGGCCCAGTTTTCTTCCACCTTTTGGCCAAAATTCTGTTAACACTAACAGTCTGTATTGGCCTCTGCTTCCCAAAAGCTACCTAAACCAGAAACACAGAAGGCTTTAACCTTTGCATTTTAGCTGACCTTCCTAAACTTTGAAAACAGAGGAGAGAGACTTGGAGACAGAAACTTTCAGGATTTATAAACCATGCGGTGCTTAGACAGAAATCATTTGAAAGCCACTTACTATGCCACCACTTTTGAAACAAATATCTAGTACCTCCGTGGTCAACAATATGTTGTTGGTTAGGTTAGGCCAAAATTAACATCTTAGACTCTTGCCTTTTACTTAGAGAAGAATTGCAAGCACAGGTTCAAATGCGGCATGCAGCATGTGAGGTTTAATCATTGTTTAGAATGTGAGAAGAATACGCAGGAACAGGAGGACTTTATTAAAGGAGAGTGGGCCAAGAAGGGTAATGGGGCCTTCATGCCAGGAGTCCACCAGGAGAGAGGGAGGAAGCCAGAGAATGGAAGCAAGGGAGCAAGTGACAAGCAGCACTCTTCAGGCCTCTTATTCATTTACAAAAAGGGAGTGTCTAAATAGTTTAATAGACAGGTGGGTAGATACAGGTGGGATTACATGGAGGCACGGGAAGTGTGGACACCAAACCGTGAACATAATCTATCTCCTTGACTTTTCCCACTGCACACTCATGTAACATAATAATGAAGATAGAGAATATATTTAATCACACTACAAAGTTTCACTATGGCCACTTTTATACAAGTACCATTTATCACTGCCAATCACTGTTTCAATTTTAGCTTATCTTTTCTATTTTTTGAACTTTATATTAACAAGGTCACACATTCTGTGTCAATAATATTCTGATGAGTCTTTTAATTGCTGTGAAGCATAACACTGCATGTGTATGTATTTACTGTTTACTTTTCATTCTGTTTATTTTTATGTAGCAAATTGTGACAAAATAAGCACTATCTCTCATGGTCTAAGGGCTGTCTGGACTCCACCAGGCACAACTCACTCACTATTTCTACTGACATCAACATCAGTTTGAATCTAGAATTGGCTATACCAGGGGCTCCATCAAATTAACAGAAGTAGATGTGGGGTGTTGATTGGATTCATACTGGAACTATCTGTCAATCAGTGCACCTGCTCATGGATTCTCCATGAACTTTTGGCTTTTATAACACTGGGGATGGATTATGCTAGAGAGTCTTCAAAGGGAGTGTTCCATGAGCTCAAAGAAGAAAAGGTAAATCTCCTTAGAAATCACACATTTTTGCAGTTGGTGCACTCTATAAGTTAAACGCTGGGTTGATTGTCTAGATTTTAATTCCAGTTTTCTTCCAGTTAACACAGACCCTTGAAGAGAATGGTGATGGATCAAGTAGTTGGGTCAAGAAGATGGATCAAGTTAGTGTGCCGGCACCACAGGTGGAAGATTAGCCTATTGAGCCACTGCGCCGACCTCAAATATTGATACTTCTAAGAACATAATTAACAGATCATTTTGAGGGCATGCATTTCCTTTCCCTTATATATAGACCTGTAAGCAGACTTTTTTAGAATAGTTTAAATTTCAGAGAAAATATCAACTTTATCTTTTCCAAAATAGTTTTGAAATTTTATACTCCCATCAACAATCTATGAGTTTAATTTTTACCCATCCATGCCAACATTTTGTGTTTTAGTTTTAGGCATCCTAGTGGTTATGAAGTACTCTCATTATGGTTTTAATTGGCATTTCCCTGGCAAATGATGAACCTGAGGCTATTTTTATGTTTATTGTCCTATTGTATGAGTTCATTTTTGAATTGTTTCTTCAAGAACTTTGCCTCTTGTAATAATTTGATCTTATTACTAAATGTTTGTGCTCACTTTGGCAACATATATGCTGAAGTTACCAAATGGTTGGTCATCACACATTTTGCTCAACAGTGTTGTGAATGTTTTCTCCCAGTCTACAGTTACCCTGCATATTTACATAAGAGCATCTATACTAATTTGCAGATTTAAATTTTGGTGTGCATTTGTGTGTGTGTGTGTGTGTGCGTGCAGAGAATTGTTTAGTTCATACTAAACATCATGACCACCCAGATGGCAAGCCAGCCTTTAAGAAATCTTTTGATCTCCATCATTAATAATGCCAGTAAAGATGAGGTCATTTTTATCTTTGTTCTGTTAGACATAATGTGTCTTTGTTTAGCACTAGTACTCCTTTCCTCATAAAGCTTTTTAATGTGTGTTTATGTTGTATAAAAGCATAATCCCTTTTGCATTTATTTTTGCTTAGATTTGCTGAATCACTCATACTTGCAATTCTGTCTTTCACCAAATATGGGAATTTCCAGTCATTATTTCTGGAAATATTTTCTACCTCATTTTCCCACATATTCCCTCTCCTTTCACGTGCAAGTATATGGATGTTAGACTCTATCATTGTGCCTCAGGTTGCTCAGTTTCTTTTGATATTTTATCTTTGATCATTTCTGGCTCCATTCCCAGATTTAATTATTTATAATAATTTGATTTGGAGTTCACTAAACTATTTCTATAGCCTCCACATGCTTGTTAGGCTCCTCTAGCAACTTTGTTTAAAGTTTCCATAATGAAGTTTTCTGTTAATATTTACAGTTTTTATTTTTGTGTGAGGAGTTTCCATCTGCTTAAGTATTCCAGCATTTTCCCTTTAACTCGTCTTACATTTGATAATAGCTACTTCAATGGCCTTGCTTGTTAACATCAACTCTGGATCTCCTCAAAATATACTTAACGGTTTCTTCTTAGCTACATATCATAATTTCCTGTTTTCTGACACATCTCATAGATACAATTATTACTGCTATTTTATTTTTTATATAAATGATCATACATTTTTAGGAGTTTGGGTTTTTAACTTCTTTCAAAGGATGGTGCATATTTTTTCTGTCAGTAAAACTATTTTCTTTCTATCCGTTAAACTATTTCCTTTGCGTCCTGTCAGGCATTGCCTTATTCTTTATTAATGCATATCTATTTTAGTTTAAATCTTCTTTCTGTGCCATGGCCCTTCATCTAGCTCAGGTGGCTGCTTTGAAGGCTTGCCTTGGATGCCTAGAGAGATGGTTTTGTTCAGGCTTCCTTAATCCATTCTCTCCCAAATTACTTCAGTTCTCCTGCATACAGCAGGTGATCTTTCCTGGGCTTTGCAGCCTTTATTTACTTATTCGTTCATTCATTTATTTGAACACTAGAATGAAAGAGCTAAAGGGAAAGACAGACTGACAGAGTTACCTTCCGTCTACTGGCTCACTGCCCAAATGATTACAACAGTCAGATTCACAGAAGGCTCAACCAGGTAGCCGGGAGCTCCATCCAGGTCTCCCACTGGGAGCGGGGAGCTCCATCCAGGTCTCCCACATAATGGCAGGGCCCAAGTACTTGGGCCACCTTGCAGCACCTTCCCAGGTGCATTCAGCAGAAAGCAGTGTAGGAAGCAGAGTAGCTGGAACTCTAATCAGTGCTCTAACCTGGGGTGCTATGTCCCAAGTGAGAGCTTTTCAGTCTTGCCTGGACCCTGTACAGACAAGCTCTGAGTCAGCAGCTTACAGCTAACCCTTCCTGACCTTTTGAGGTCCATCTGTGTGTAAATGTTTGTTTTTCAATGCCCTGCCTCACAAAATCCATCTGCTGCTGTGACTCCTGATATCTTGCTCTCATAAGTGCCTGTGTTTCAACTTCTTGCTTCAATTCACAAAATCCAGGGGATTGTGAAGCTCATTTTGTGTGTTTTCCTTGCTCTATTTCTATGCAGCCTATTGATTAGTACCTTATATCACCACATGCCTTTTTCCAATTTTATACTTGGTTAAAGTGTGAAGGAAAGTCTTGTTCCAGTAGCTTTATCACATATTAAAATTACTCATTGATGTGTTAGTCCTATTCAAAACTCTACAAACTCTTTGAGGGCAAATATGTATTTTTCAGTTTTGTATCCAAGATGCTTAACAAAGTACATGGCCTGATCAGTCTTTGTTGGAGTGAATGAACAAGAACTATGCTAAGCCAGAATTAAATGTCGTAAAATATAGCGGATTAAATTAACCTGAAAAATATTTGAAGCTCAGTAGTTGCTATTTCCTACTCTCACCCATATTTTCAAAAATACATTCTTGGCTGGCGCTGTGGCTCAATAGGCTAGTCCTCCGCCTTGCAGCACTGGCACACCGGGTTCTAGTCCCGGTCGGGGCTCCGGATTCTGTCTCGGTTGCCCCTCTTCCAGGCCAGCTCTTTGCCATGGCTAGGGAGTGCAGTGGAGGATGGCCCAAGTGCTTGGGCCCTGCACCCCATGGGAGACCAGGAGAAGTACCTGGCTCCTGCCTTCAGATCAGCGTGGTGCACTGGCCACAGTGCGCCGGCCGTGTTGGCCATTGCAGGGTGAACCAACGGCAAAGGAAGACCTTTCTCTCTGTCTCTCTCTCACTGTCCACTCTGCCTGTCCAAAAAAAAAAAAAATACATTCTTGCAGGCAGGTATAAGGAGTAAAGAAGAATTTTGCTGAAAAACCTTTATAAAAATTATGATTATATGAATAAAAAATGAAATAAAATAGAACTAATGTTAAAATAAGGGGCCAGTACTGTGGTATAGAAGGTTAAACATCTAATTCCATTGCCAGTATCCCATATGGGCACCAGTTTGAGTCCCGGCTCTACTTCTGATTCAGCTCCTGGTGAATATGCCTGGGAAAGCAGCGGTAGTTGGCCCAGGTGCCTGGGCCCTTGCACCTATGTGGGAGACCCAGAAGAAGGTCTTGACTCCTGGCTTTGGCCTGGCCCAGCCCTGGTGTTGCAGCTATTTGGGGAGTGAACCAGCAGATGGAAGACCTCTCTCTGTGTGTCTCTCCTTCTTTCTGTTTGTCTCTGCCTCTCAAATATATAAATCTTAAAAAAAATAAAAATAAGAAGATGTCCCTGAATGTCTAATCCTGTTGGAAGCACAATATGTAATATACAAATATAGAGACTTAGAAACTAGAATAAGAAGTCTAATTTTGTGACTCATAATCTTGAAAAATCTGCTTTTCCCCCAGTGTTATGAATATATATATATATATATGATACAAAAATCATTCTGTGAAAACTAGGTGAATATCCTACTTGTTCATTGTAAAAAATGATTCAATTGGGGGAAATTTTAATTAATCTATTTTAAAATTATACTTGTACAATGGAGGAAAAGTTACTATGCCTTTCTTGATAAGGTGCAGGGCAAATTCAAATCAGAAATATTTATTGCTATCCAAAACAATTTGTCAGTGTACTGAGGCAATTGATCACACAAGGTTCTTAAAAAATCCATCAATGAACATGCTTTCAATTTGATTGATATAACCAGTTCTTACTCACCTGTGTTTTTAAAAATTTGAATGCTTACTCTAAAAGTAAATAGATATATACATAGATATACCAGGGATCCTAATAAAAATGGTTTAATTCTGACTGAGAGATAGCTTGAAATGAATCCTCATGACAGAAAATGAGAAAGAGATAAAAAATGATTAATATATGTCACAAGGGCATAATATTTGTTGGAATGTCAGAGTTACAGAGACAGAAACACAGAGAGACCTTCCATATGCAGGTGCACTCTCTGAGTGTCTACAAAGGGCAGGGCTGGGTCAAGCTGAAGCCAGGTGCCAAGAGCTTGATCTGGGCATCCCACATGGGTGTAGAGGCCTAAGCTCTTGGGCTGACTTCTGTTCCTTTCACAGCTACACTATCAGGGGGTTGGATTGAAAGTGGGGCATCTAGGGCTCAAACTAGCACCTAATTTGGAGTCCCAGAATTGCAGATGGCAATTTAACCTTGTACACCACAACACCGGCACATGTTTTTAGCTTTGTAATCGCATTAGTGATAATAAGTAGGTGTAGAGAAATAATAAATATATGATGTGAGATATATAAATTAATTAATTAATAACTAGAAAAATGCTCTTGTTTGCAATAGAATTTGAGTTCTAACTAGTAAAAGTGGATTGAGTGCTAGATTTGGAAATAAGCATAAGGGATTGATGCTAAATCTAGTAGGAAAATTTGATGGTGAGCAGGATATTTTCATGGTCTTATAAAGTGTCCCATCTGTTATGTCTAATAACCCCATGCTGAAAGTGAGAATTGAACAGTGAACAAATTGGACACTTTGAAAAGATGGACAAAATGAACATCACCAACAATGACTTTATAGACATGTGTGTTTCCAAATTTGTCACCCAACAAAGGACATAAGCTCACTTACATTGCATTTCTTCAAAAATGTGTACTCCAACTGTAATCCTGAGAAAACATCAAACAGGGGAACTCTGTTGTGCCAAATTGTCAATACCATAAACAGTAGATAGATCTATATATATATATATATATATATATGCATATATTTTAGATAAAATGTTACAAGTTTTAAATAATAAATGTAATACTTTAATACTTGACTGGAAATCATATTTCTGTATTTGGAGAACATGCTATAAAGAATTTTGGAGTCAATTAACAAAATTGGAATATGGATAGTGGATAAGGAAAATCTAAGGCTATTGCTGTGGTTATATGAGTCTTTATCCCTAGTGTCTGGTAGTCATCTCTATATAACTTATACAGTGGTACAGATATAACAGAGATATAGATAACCAAAGAATAGGGATGTTGATATGACTCATGTAACTAATTTTTTATGTCAAAGAGGGATGGGGATGGAAAGAATAGAGGGAGGGAGAGTAACAGAGAGACAGTGAGAGGAGAGAAAATACAGTGATAAAATAAGTGAAAATATGTTAATAAAAATGGAACTACATAAACCAAGTATTTAAGAATAAATTTAACTGAAAAATTGAAAGAGCACTACCATGAAAGTTAGAAAACATTAAGGAAACAAATCATCAAGGACACAAAAACATACAAAGACATTCCTTGCTCATACACTTATTACAGTCGAGTATTTTTTGCGAAAGTCACAAAGAACATACATTGGAGAAAGAATAATCTCTCAGTAAGTGCTGCTTGCAAAACTGGATATATAAATTTAGAAGAATGAAATTATATCCCTGCCTCTTACCATAAACAAAAATCAGCTCAAGCTGAATAAAAAAAACCTACCCATGAAATACTGGAAACACTTGAAGATATTAATGTAACTGATAACTTCTTAAATAAGCTCCCCAATTCACGGAGAACAATAGCAAAACAAGATATATGATATTATATCAAATCCTGAGCCTTCTGCACAGCAAAGAGAAAAATCATTCAAGTGGAGAGACACCCAATAAAATGGGAGAATACATTTGTAAGGTAACCATCTAACAATAGATTAATATGCAGAATATAATAGCAACACAAATCACTCAACAATGACAATAACAAGGAAGATTTCTTTAAAAAATAAAAATGAAAATACCAAAATATCCAGCAATGTTCCTTTGTATATACATACAAAATACATGAATTCATAGTGTCAGAGACTTGTTCCACCATGTTTATAGCAGCACTGTTTATAATAGCCAAAATATGGACTGAATCAAGGTGTCCATCATCAGAAGAATGAGTAAATAAACTGTGAAATATACAAACAATGGAATATTATTCAGCTATTAATGAAAAAGAACATATTCCTATTATCTGCAGGAGAGTGGATGCAACTGAAGGAAATCATGTTGACTGGTAACAGCCATTCTCAGAAAGGTAAATATTGCATATTCTCCCTTATATGCGGGAAAAAACATTTTTTAAAAAATATGAACATAAAATGTTGACTATTAGAGTCTGGGAGGGTTTGAGGAATAAAACAAGTCTGGAAAAAATAGAGAAAGCTAGGTGTGGTTCATTAATTGTGACAAATATCCTAACATAAGATGCTAATAATTGAGAGGGGGTGGGGGTAGGGTAAATGAAAACTCCTTGTATTACTGTGTTTAAAATATTTCATAATTTTTTCAACATTTATTTAATAAATATAAATTTCCAAAATTCAACTTTTGAATTATAGCGTCTTTTCCCCCCACAACCTCCCTCCCACCTACAACCATCCCATCTCCCACTCCTTCTCCCATCCCATTCTTCATCATCATTCATTTTCAACTATGTTTATATACAGAAGATCAACTTAGTATATACTAAGTAAAGATTTCAACAGATTGCACCCACACAGACACATGCAGTATATAGTACTGTTTGAGTAGTAGTTTTACTGTTAATTCACATTGTACAACACATTAAGGACAGAAGTCCTACATGGAGAGCAGGTGCACAGTGACTCCCGTTGTTGATTTAACAATTGACACTCTTATTTATGATGCCAGTAATCACTCGAGGCTCTTGTCATGAGCTGCCAAGGCTATGGAAGCCTCTTGAGTTCACCAACTCCAATCTTATTTAGACAAGGTCATATTCAAAGTGGAAGTTCTCTCCTCCCTTCAGAGAAAGGTACCTCCTTCTTTGATGGCCCGTTCCTTCTGCTGGGATCTTACTCAGAGAGGTCTTTCATTTAGGTCATTTTTTTTTGCCACAATGTCTTGGCTTTCCATGCCTGCGAAACTCTCATGGGCTTTTTAGCCAGATCTGAATGCCTTAAGTGCTTATTCTGAGGTCAGAGTGCTATTTAGGGCATTTGCCATTCTATGAGTCTGCTGTCTATCCTGCTTCACATGTAGGAATATTCTCTCCTTTTTAATTCTATCAATTATTATTTGCAGATACTGGTCTTATATATGTAATCTCTTTGATACTTAATCCTATCTTTTTGGTCAATTATGAACTTAAACTGATCAGTTTAACAAGTAAGATGGCATTGGTACATGCTACCTTGATGGGATTGAATTGGAATCCCCTGGCACATTTCTAGCTCTGCCATTAGGGGCAGCTCAATTCACAATAGCTAAGACATGGAATCAACATAAATGACCATCAACAGAAGACTGGATAAAGAAAGTATGGGATATGTACTCTATAGAATACTATACATCAGTAAAAAAAAATGAAATCTGGTCATTTGAAATAAAATGGAGGAATCTGGAAAACATCATGCTGAGTGAAATAAGCCAGTCCCAAAGGGACAAATATCATATGTTCTCTCTGGTGACAGAGAACCAATCTAACTAGTTAGGTGCTAACTAAGCACCTAAAAGGAAACCTGTTGAAGTGAAATGGACACTATGAGAAACAATGTCTTGATCAGGCCTTGTCCTGACTGTCGAGGAACAACTTACTATTTTATTCCTTTTAGTATTTTTTTGTTCTACTTAATACCATTGGTTGAACTCTTAAGTTAATACTCAATTATTCTTAGTCATTTAAATTTAACTGAAAAGCGATCCCTGTTAAATATAACAGTGGGAATAAGACAGGGAGGAGATGTACAGTTCAGCACATGCTCACTTGGGCTTACTCCTAATGGTAGAGCTAGAAAATATTTTATAAATTTAAAACCATTTCGAAATAAAATATTTTAAAAGAAGAAGACAAATGCAGTGACTTTTTAGTCAATGACAACCCTCACATAGGGCAATGACTCCTAAAATTATAAATGGAAATGAAAGTTCTTTTCATAGCTACCGTACGTCATAGCAACTTTATCCCAGAGTGAAACATGTTGCTCACCTGTTTGTAGTGATACTGGTTTAAACAGCCCAATGTGCTGCTAGTCCTATAAAATCCAACTCACACTCATGCAGAACATAATAATTCCTTGATTGTGATAACAAAAGAGTGTTACTGATTTTTGTATTTAATATGTTATACTTTTTAATTATTCTTTTAGACTATTTTATGTCTACTTACCAAAAAATATACTATAAAATAATGTATCATGTTACATCACTAACAGCCTCATACAACTTATGTCTACTGCATTGTTAGATTACATCATTTTTTTCTGTGCTTAACTCTTTTTCTTTGTTCATCATGACCCAAAAGCAACAAGGCTATCCCATATACCAGGAGTAACAGTGTAAGCAACAACATTTAGGTTCGTATAAGTATGGGCCAGGATATTCACTCAAAAATGAAATAACATGGATATATTTTTCCCAAATACAATCCTCTCATTAAGCAATGAAAAACTATAGTGCATGAAGATCATCAAACTAATCTTAGAGAAGGGACTTTATGAAGTGTTCTCAGAGAAATTTACCTACTAAGATAAAACCTGAAAGATTCATCTGAGCCAGCCGGATAAACAAGGAGACAGGGTAATACATAGACATAAGATATTCACTGTAGGAAACAGACTGTGGTTAAATGTGGCTATAACATTGAGGGGCTGGGGGGCTGTAACAAAAGAAGAGTTTGTGATGGCAAGTTACAAACTACATTAAGACATTTGAGTCTTATGTAGACAATGAGAAGCCATTGAAAGGTTTCAAGGAAGAGAATGTCCCATTTTTGAAGTTTTGAAAGATCATGAATCATTCTTTTGAAATTGGAAAGTGGAATGGACTTTAGATAAGTGGGTATACTTTATTTTTTAAAAAATTATTCTTTTTTGAGAGACATAGAGACAGCAAGAGTGTGTCCATCTGCTGCTTCATGTCCCAAACCCTTGTAATGATTAGGCTGACATGGGTAGCCCAAGTATTGGAGACATCAATGCAGCCTCCCAGAATCTGCATTAAGAATAAGATGGAATCAGGAACCAGAGGTGGTTCTGAGCCTAAAACCTAGGTACTCTGTTAGTGGATGTAAGCGTCTTAACCAGTATCAAAATCACAAGGCCAAACAGAAGTTCCAGAAAAGGTTTATTTAAATACTTGCAACTATCAAATGAATAAGTGAAAAGATATGAGAAACAAGATGCTGTACAACTAGAGTCTAGTGTTAGTCACTGGAAACTTGGTCAGAAGGTCAGAGTACCTTGGCCTTTGTAAAATAAGAAAGCAAGCTTGTGGGTCCTCTTACTCTCAGACCATGACATTCAGAAAGACAAAAAAGACTGTGCTTGCACCTGGCTCAGCGTAGATGTGGAGTGAGGGGTAGGCAGGGAGAGGAGAGGACAATAGTACAGAGAATATGAGGGATCAGTAATCGTTTCACACACCCATCCACAATAGTAAAGAATAGTATGCTGAAAACTCAAGAAAACAGTGTGATACTAAGTTCTTCATTAGTAAGTAAGGCTAAAGGAGCTCTCCAAAGACACAAGCTGCCAGCATTATCAACAACAAATTGTAGGCAAGCAAGCTTGAGTCCCCATGGAACATAAACTCAACACAATTAGTCTCTATGTTTTTTTTGGGTCTTCTTTACCCAGATGTTCCAACTATCATACTATGACATGTATATTCATTAATTTGCTTATGGTGAAACTTTGCAGAAAACAATTTAGCAAATCCATTATTAGGGACTATCCAATTAGCAGAGTTGTTTTGCATTTGTGAGTCTTGTACAGGGGTCTCTGCATAGGGTAGGGATGGTGGATTGTAATGAAATTGTGGGAGTGAGCTCAGGACACTGGCTACTGTGTCCTCACACAGAATCCTTTTCTCAAAAGCATTCATTATCTGCCTAAACTTCCCATGCTGTTGGATATTCTCTGAACTATAAATAACTGATTTCAATAAATGATACCTTTTTAATATGAATAGAAGGGAAGACATATTTGTTTGAATTCAGTCTTGTTGATACTTGAATATGTCACGTCCACTGAGCTAAAAATGTTTGCAAACCTGAGATTGAAAACATCCATGAAACTATTTTATCTGAATGAATCCATATCAGGTTCACAGCATTTCCCCTGGCTCTTTTTAAATTCTTATTTATTTATTTTAGAAGTGGAGAAAGAACTAGTGAGCACAATGAGAGAGAGACAAAGAGAGGGGCTTCCAACCACTGGTTTACTCCCCATGTCCACACTGGCAAACGCTAGACAAGGGGCAATGCCTTAAATTGGGAACTCGATACAGATCTCCTTTGTGGATGACAGAGACTCAGCTACATAAGACATCACCTGCTGTCTCCCAGGGTTTTCAGCTAGCAGGAAGCCGGATGCAATAGCTATAGATAGGCATTAAACCCAGATACTCTGATGTAGGATGAGGACCCAATAGCTGGCATCTTAATCTTTAGGCTCAATGCTTTCCCCAAAGAGCATTTTTTATGTTTTAGAAAGTGAACAGTGGCAAGTACAGAGACAGAGAAATGTGGATTGTTTGAATTATATTTGAGAAACTATGTTGGTAAGAATTGTTTTTCCATTGAAAGTAATGGTGGAATGTTTTCAAAGGCTAATGAAAGAGTTTAGATAATATACTTCGATAGTTCTCTCAGTGGTATAACCTCTTCTCCCATTTTGTGTCTCTCTGTGGTTTTGCTTATGTTTCTTTTTTCGTTTTTAAGAGAGAAGCATCTTTAATATCCCTGGTATCCTTTTCTTCTTCTGTGGGGAATCCTAAATCTAGAGAAATCAGAAACTCCATCACTAAGACATTTATTGCAAAAAATGGTGAAATGCAACCTTAAGTTAATTAAGTTATACTTCTGTTTTCTTTGGAAACCTCTGATGCTTCATTTTTAATGCTGTCTTTCTGGGCCATTTTCTTTACTTTTGACTTGGGAGCCAGGCTTTCTGTGTCTTCAGAGCTACTTCTCTTCCTCTTCTCTGTTCTGACTTCAGGTAAGTTGGACGTTTCAACCCTTTCCCATTTTTTCTGTTTCTTTGAGGGCTCCTTTTGGGGTTCAGCATCTGCTTCAGAGACCTCAGATGTAGCCCTCGAGGTTTTCACCTTGCTCTCATTGCTTGTGTCCATTGTTAACTCTTGGGTTTGGACATTGTCTCCCTTCTTCACGTGTCCTTTCTTCTTTTTCTTTTCTTGTGCAACAATGCTATCATTAGTTTTATTTTATTTTGCACCTCTATTTAAATATTAAGTAAAATACTTACCAACTACTCTTAGGGCTGGAATAGGCTTGTCTTTGTTTTTGGAAAAATGCCAGGTTTTCTTGGCGCTTCTTCTGGTGGGTTGTTAAGAAACTGAAAGATAGGGCCAGCACCATGGCTCACTTGGTTAAACCTCCGCCTGCAGTGCCGGCATCCCATATGGGTGTCAGGTTCTAGTCCCGGCTGCTCCTCTTCCAGTCCAGCTCTCTGCTGTGGCCCAGGAGGGCAGTGGAGGATGCCCCAAGTGCTTGGGCCCCTGCAGCTGTGTGGGAGATCAGAAAGAAGCACCTGGCTCCTGGTTTCGGATCGGCGCAGCACCGGCTGTAGTGTCAATTTGGGGAGTGAACCAACAGAAGGAAGACCTTTCTCTCTGTCTCTCTCTCACTGTCTTACTCTATCTGTCAAATAAATAAATAAATAAATGAATAAATAAATAAAAAAACTGAAAGATTCCAAGTAAATTTTACTACTTATTCCTGAAGTTTTTACTTTTTTTTTTTTTTTTTTTTTTTTCTTTTTAGGATCAGGTAGGTGCTTTTGCTGCTTGTACTTTGGTTTCAAATTCCACAAAAGGTTGGCCGGCGCTGCAGCTCAATAGGCTAATCCTCCACCAGCAGCACCGGCACACCAGGTTCTAGTCCTGGTCAGGGCGCCGGATTCTGTCCCGGTTGCCCCTCTTCCAGGCCAGCTCTCTGCGATGGCCCAGGAAGGCAGCAGAGGATGGTCTAAGTCCTTGGGTCCCTGCACCCGCATGGGAGACTGGGAGGAAGTACCCAGCTCCTGGCTTTGGTTCGGCACAGCACTGGCCATAGTGGCCATTTTAGGGGAGTGAACCAACGGAAGGAAGAACTTTCTCTCTGTTTCTCTATATCTCACTGTCTATAACTCTCTCTGTGTCTCTCTCTCTCACTGATTAACTCTGCCTGTCAAAAAAAAAAAAAAAAATACAGGAAAGTTCCAATTTAAAAACAACTGTTCTGTGAGCATTCATTCTCATTATTACTTCTAGCATTATTGCTATAAATAAGCACCACAAATGAAAATCATCTTTTTTATTTTATAATACCATTTAAAGAACAAATATTGGAAGAAGCACTCATAAAGAAATCTAGGCATAAACAAGAGGGAAAAGTAGAGAAGGGAAAGATAAAAGGAAAAGAAAATTAGAAAATGATTTAATGTAACACACATCATGTAAGAAGTAAAATAGAGAAAACTATTCAAGACAAAAAATAGTGCAAGAAAAATTTGAATCTTGAAAAATAAATTATTAGCTATCATTCATTCACTAGAAGATAAGCATGATAGTTTCTGAATGTTTGTAAATTGAAAGACAGAAACAAGAGACAAAGTTGAGAGAGAGAGAGAGGGAGAGCGAGAACGAGATGAATTTATATATGCCAGCTACTGTCCAGAAAGTATATAATGAAATATAACTTTTTCTCTATCTTGGATTTTTCTAAGTTAATTTGGAATTATATTTGATTGACTGCATTTTGCCTATGTGAGGTAGAATATTTTACAATTTCTGGCAATTGTTCCAAATGAAGAACTTCTTATATATTTCATCTTTAAATCAATACACCACCTTATAAATGGGAATTGAATCCACCTTACCGTATCAGCATGAACATAGTTTCTTATTTCAGGTTTATGAAGACACTATTGTTATTCTTTTTAGAAAAAAACATGCTGAGCAGTGTTGCTATATATGTTTTAGAAGCATATGGGGCATCCTGCCAGGACTTTTCTATTTCAAAGCCAGATTCACTTTGTGAATGCTATAACTGACCATATTAACAATTTTGGGTTGGATGTGGATGTTATGGGAGTTACTGAGATAATAAAGGGACTCTGATGAATTAAGTATATGTGTTCCTGTGGGGCAATGGAAATAGAATAGAACCATAATGAAATTTCAACCCTTAAGCTGTATTTCACCTAAAACATTCTGTTAATAGGATTTTTCTCTTTCTAAGGTTCTAACTAGCTAAGACGAATATAGAAGAGAAGATTCTATGAGACAGAACTCTAATTTTTACTAAATAAAAATTTATTCACATATAGGACTATACATAAAAAGTAAACATTTTGCTTTTAAAAGTTAGGCATCTTACCTAGCAACATTTTATATAACAGCATGCTACAAATATTTTAGCATGTGTAATGATCCTTTTAATAGAGAATTACTAGTAGTAGAATAAGACTTGTTTCCCAGGCAAATACCAGAACATATTTAGTGCTAACTTTTACATTCTCCTTCATAATACAAGCTATTATGCAGCATGCAGTAATGTGCTATCACTTCGGTAGACAGTGTAGGGGCCGGGGGGAGGAAAGTGAAACAGAGATGGACACACGACAGTTAGATAACTCTCCCATGCACTGATTAATTCCCCCAAATTCATGCATCAGTTGAGGCTAGGATGGATTGAAACCAATAGCTAGGAATCAGGAGCTCAATCCAGTTCTCCCATGTCGGTGGCAGGATTCTCAACAATTTGAAACATCACCTGGTGCTTCCACAGGTGTGCCTTCTCAGGAAACTGGGTTGGGCGTAGAAGTGGCACTTGAATCCAGGCACTACTATATGGAATGCAAGTGCCCTAATTGGCAGCTTGTCCCAAGAGGCAGCTCAACTGTCAAGCCAAATGCCTTCCCCATCAGATGTTCTACAGATGTGGCTACAAATCATGAGGACTTATTTTTAGGGATGTGGTGAAAAGGAACATGTGAAATAAAATATAATGGATTAAAATATGTAAAATAATTAATGATCACTGCCTAACTAAAATGCCATTATGAAATATTAAAATTATACTCCCATAAATCACCGTTATAAGAGCAAATCCTTAGATAAGCTGGCAGATTGTATAATTATTCCCACCCTTTACTGCCTTTCTGGAGATTTGTCAATCCCTGCTTATCATTTTTTCCTCACATAACTTAGAGACTTTATACTCACTCTAATTTCATGTTTTGCAATATTTTTTCTCAGTGTTGGTATAAAAAGAAGAGGCAACTTACATGATTCTGAGAATAAACTTAGATAGTCATAATTGTTTCTGCATGTTCTCTTGCAATGAAGACTTCTTTGGTGTGGAACCTGGAAGTTAAACAGAACATGGAACAGAGAAACAGGGGCAACAAACATTTACTGTCATAAGGCACTCAAATTTCCTACTACATCAAAGTTGAATAGCACACTAAGTCTTTCTTAATACAATAAGGACTTTAAATGTATTTATTTATTTGAACGTCAGAGTTACAGGGGTTTGGGGAGAGAGAGAGAGAGAGAGAGAGAGAGAGAGAGTTTTCCATCTGCTGGTTTACTTCCCAAATCTCAAATGGCTGCAACAGCTGGAGCTTGGCTGATCTGAAACCGGGACCCTGGAGCTTCTTCCAGTTCTTCCACATGGGTGCAGGGCCCAAAGACGTGGGCCATTTTCTGTTTCCCAGGCCATAGCAAAGAGTTGGATCAGAAATAGAGTAGCTGGAACGCAAACTGGTGCACATATAGGATACTGGCACTGCAGGTGGTGGCTTTATGTGCTATGCCAAAGCGCTGTCTTAAGGACGTTTAAATTAAGAGTTATTTCACACTACTAATTTCTAGAATGTGGCTGAATTTAATTTATATTGAATTTTCAATATCCAATTTGAAGAATAGTGCATGATATATAATCAAAAATTATCCATTGACAGTTGGATTCATGAGGAAATGAATGAACTAATGAGTAAAAGATGACACATCAGAAATAAGCACATTATGTAATTTACTTACAGTAGGGGATAGATGGCCTCAAGGGATAATAAGAGAACCAAGAAAACTTTTATGAATTAAAAAGTATATATCTTGAAGAATATACCAGGATTAAGACAAAATATCATGACTCTAACTCATGACTTAATATAGGTTTAACTAGAGACTGTTAGAAAAGATAGGAAAACAAAATTCCAAACCAAGTTCCTTCTTGAAATTTCCCTCTGATACAAGAATAATCTGTCCTTAATGGGTGTTGTTTTAGGTTGTTAAGTAATTGTGTCCTTAACCTTGAAAATTATAATACCAAATTGCTAGTACATTTTTAAAAATTTGGGACTTACCATCAGATAAATGCCTTCCAATTATCTTTTCCCACTTCCCTAAGCTGTATATAATATTATCTGTGAATGGTAATGGCAAAAATAATAGGAGTATAAGAAAACCATAAGCAATTTATTGTATGTAATGAACACACTGTAGCTGTTTGGTTCCAACATGTGTGCTTTCTGAATGTTGCATTTAAAAATAGACAATAGTGTTTTGTATAGATTGTCAATTCATTTTAAATGATATAATTTAAAAATGTTGTATGTATTGGTCATCGTGATACTTTTGCATCTTGTTCTTACTGAATCAAATGTGCAGAAAATCGTATCATTGCCTATGTTCTCTTCCTTAGATGAAAATATTGGAGTTCCCACTCAATTGTAAGACCAAAGCAAAGCAAAATATTGTCTTGCATCCTGGAAAATAGTCTGGTGTTTTTGATTTCCATTGAGTGCTTCGGTATATGCTGTCCGTCAGCTCTGGCTTTCACTCCAAGTTGTCAACTGCAGAGAGACCTGGATTAAACTATCCAAACTACAAAGCAGAGGGAAATAATTAAAGCTTTCTGACACTAAAGTTTCCATGTAGTCTTTAATTTGAGAACTGGTAAATATTAGCCTCTTACTTGAGCTCTACCATCTAGAACTCCCAGTAGAGAAAGCAATTGGCTTTATTCATGCAGCTTCTCTGAAGAGAGGCAAGCTGTAAAAATGCTCTACTTTATCAGAATTCTTTAGAGATTTTTATGTGTACACAGTTCATTGATTATCAGCTTTCTGATGAGACATTCTGGAGTTTAAAAAGCTCCCTAGAAAAAAAATTCTTGTTCTCTGGGAAATGAAATCATGGTCTGTTAGCTTGGAAACAACAAAGTAATGAAGGAAAAGTAATGGGAAGAAAAGATTTTGCATGTGATTCTGGTAACAATCTTTAGAATCACCTGATGGGCTGGCTGGTGAAGATTTCCTGAGAAATAACTTAGAAATAAATTTGAATGTGAAATCTTTGTTACATGTTCCTCTTCTGCCTTTATCTTACACTCTGATGGAAAAGTTTCACCATTTTTACAAAAGCATTAATACTAAGAACTGCAGTTGTCTCAGTTTTCACGGGTGAATAATTAAGGGACACATATGAATATAATGTTATTTTAAAAGGTTGATAACTATAAAATATAATATCCTAAGATTCACATATAGAAACAATATGCAGCAGGAATCACATTTTTTGGATAAAGGACAAAATATATCAGCCATGGAAGACATACAATATAACCCAATTCTCTAAAATCATAATATGATCTTTGTTTTATTTCCATGAGCAGCACCTGCTTGCCCTAGTTGATACAGAACACACAGTAGTAGTGCTATGGTGATAGCAAACACATATTTTTTTACTCTGAGCCCTATGCAGTGTGACTTCATTGCGGTCACATTTGACTCTACTTCTTTAACGTTGAAATCTACTGCATTACAATGATATGAATTTAAACTTCTGGTTGCAGAAAGAAACCATTTTGCCAAATACTTGGACAAACAAAAATATTAAATAATATCACGGCAAATATTGAAATTTACAGAAATTCATGACATGCATTCTCTTCTCCTAGATCAGAAATACACTAAAATAATTCAGTTTTGACAACATTACCAATTTCTATAGAGAAAACTTCACTTCTTTTGATAACAAACAGAAATGAGTCATATAAATGTGAGATCAAAACTTACTCTGAAACCTGTTAGTTTGAAGAAAACTAAGCCATGAAATAACCTATATCTTCCGCATTTCTCCCTTTGCTTTAAGAAGAATAGCAAATCTTAGTTTTAAGCTAGAAGTAATAGTCAAGAAAACTTTGAATATAATTAGAATTCTACTTTAAATTCTCCTAATTTACTAAAGCAATGTTACCCTTTTAAAAAATTTTCGACCCTATATGTTACTTGATGAATCTTTCAATCATAATCCTATGGACTCATTGTATTTGCTATGACACTCACCAAGCATATTTCCTGATAACTTCAGTTTTCAATTTCTCTTTCCTTAAATATATTTGATATTTAGTTTTGAAGATTTGTTAATATACATTTAAGTGTTTTATATTCTAATATTCCTTGAACTCTTATGGTTTGCATGTGTGTATAGGGGTGTCTATATGATTATTTCCATTTATGTATAAAGGAAATTAATATTCACTTTTATTTGAAGTGCTTTATTATAACAAATTATTTTATATATACATACATTTTTATTTATTTAAGTTATTTCAAGGAATGGAAAGAGATTATCTGTAAGTGTTTAAAAGTTAGGCAAAAGGCTTTTTTTTTTTTTTTGTCTTGTTACTGTTGTTTTATGGGAAAAGAAGAATACTCAAGGCTGGAAAGAACAAGGTTTGGGGAAGAGGGGTGGCTGGAAGAATGGCTTGCTCTTACAATAGAGAGAGTTTTATCCTGAGGTCAGCTATAAAATTTCAGGAGGGGCTATCAGCTGACTTTGGCTAAGGATAAGCTATGTTCAGGAGGCTGGAGGAAAAGAAAACATGACCTAGTTTAATTAACAAGCATTTCAAACAGATTGGCTGCTGGGGTAATTAGCTCAGCTCATCTTTTATAAGGGAAAGAAAGAACTTTAAAAATCTCTGTTTGCCTTTTACACAGGTGAAAAGGGAGGCATCCTAGAGTGCTGCGGAGGCCCATAGGAAAGAGTGGTACTTTGAGCTATGCTGTTTTTCAGAGGAGGAAGGGTGGAGGTATTGTATTAATTTCCATTGCTTTCCAGAATCACAGGACACAGGCACAACTCAACATTCTGTGTGGTTACCATGTTAGCAATTTGTAGTTCATTGCAGCTTCCTACCTTTGTTAAATAAATTTGTTACAACTGAGAAGATAATATTTTACATGCATGACATGCATGAGTTTATCTCTGGGCTTTCCTTTTACTGCTTTACATATTGGTTATTATGCCAATACGATGATACATTTGATCGATAGGTATTTATGGTATGCAGTCACACATCATTTAATCACAGGAATATGTTCTGAGAAATACACAGTTAGAAGATTTCATCTCTGTGAATGTTATGTTAGGTTACAGTTTGGTAAATACCTAGTCTGTGTGATATCTAATAATATCTGATATATTACATTTCTTCTAGGGCCATAATGAGCAAAACAACATGATATTAATCAAGCACAAGAAAAAATGATGCAATCAGGAGTCCCAGAAAATATGAAATATATGAGGTTGCTTCTGGAGTCATGTAAATTTTTTATGAGTAGGGAAGTACACTCTAAAATATATGATAAATATGACAAAAGTATATAAACCAGCACCAGTGATTTATTACCAAGTGCTGTCACATGAATGAAATCGGATGCGTTTTATTTTCAGAGGATTGAAAACAATCTCTTCATTTACACCAGCGTTACTCTAAGGTTAATAATGCAGATAACTGAACACTTAAGGTTGAAACTATTAGTTGCTTTAAATTTCAAAGGTAGAATTGGCCTACAAGAATGTTTAGAGGGGCCAGCGCCATGGCTCACTTGGTTAATCCTCTGCCTGCGGCACTGGCATCCCATATGAGCATCGGATTCTAGTCCCAGTTGCCCTTCTTCCAGTCCAGCTCTCTGCTGTGGCCCAGGAAGGCAGTGGAGGATGGCCCAAGTGCTTGGGCCCCTGCAGCTGCGTGGGAGACCAGGAGAAGCACCTGGCTTCTGGCTTCGGATAGGCATAGCTGTGGCCATAGCAGCCTTTTGGGGGGTGAGCAAACGGAACGAAGATATCTCTCTCTCCCTCTCTCTCTGCTAACTCTGTTAAAAAAAATGTTTAGAAGGAAAGGGTTTTGAAAGTTGGAAATATTTTCTGGTAGACAATGAAAAATATGACAAGAGTCACTGTGCACTTATTCCTCATGTAGGATCTCTGTCCTTAGTATGCTGTACATTGAGATTTAATGCTATAACTAGTACTCAAACAGTATTTTTCACTTTATGTTTGTGTGGGAGCAAACTGTTGAAATCTTTACTTAATGTATGCTAAACTGATCTTCTGTATATAAAGAGAAACGAAAATGAATCTTGATGTGAATGGAAGGGGAGAGGGAGTGGGAAAGGGGAGGGTTGCAGGTGGGAGGGACGTTATGGGGGGGAAGCCATTGTAATCCATATTCTGTACTTTGGAAATTTATATTCATTAAATAAAAGTTTAAAAAAATTTTCAAAAAAAAAAAAAAAGAAAAATATCCTATTAAAATCATTTGAGTCCATTACCAAAGGAGAGTTTCTTAATCATAAGCTGTCCTCATACTGTACTGGATACGCAAACTTTCTCTTCTCTTAACTATAAAGATCCTTTTTGTTCTTTTAAATGTTGTTCACATTTCTCTACAGGAAGTGATGTAATGAGGGCGTGACCCTCATGAGTAGGACTGGCCGTTTTCATAGGGGCTTGGCAGAAGGAGTCAACCCCCTCCCCCTCCTGCCTCCCACCAGGTGAGGGTTCAGCCTTGTCTCACCTGGAGGAGGCAGCAGTAAGGCACCATGGTAGAAGCAGCACCCAGCCTTCACCAGGCAATCACACCTTATCTCACATGCCCTAGCCTCTAAAACTGGGTCTTTATAAAGACCCAGCCTGAATTATTTGGTTACCATAGCATAAATATGTGTATGACAAAATTAAAATTGATTCTTTTGAAGGAAATAATTTGTATTTCTTGTATAGAAATTAGTAGGCATTTTGAAATGGTGCCAACTTGAAATACTCCATATTGCAATTTGATATAGATTTTAACATTTTATATATGTATGGGAACACAATTTATGAGCTCTAATTATATACTCAAATCCACCATAGCACTTTATGCATTTGCTCTTATTTAACTCAAAAACAACAATAACTTCATTTTTCAGATTAAGCAACTGAAGATAAGGGAGTTTATAACTTTTTTTTTGGTTGAGCCAGCTAATAAATTCCAAAGCTTATATGTAAATCCTATTATGCTTGGTATCAAAGGTTGTGAAACACACAGACACATACATAAAATTGAACTAAATGTGAATATAATTACCACTAAATTTCATATGACTCATAAGATGCCCATACAAAACCTAAATATCTATGTACATATTCCTTGTCTATATGTAGATAATAGTAAGAAAAAAACATATTTTCTTTTTTAAATATACTCATAAAATATGAATGAGTGCAATTGCTTGGATGCTCATAATATTTCAATTATAAAAAGCATGCCAACACAATAAAATTAACTGTGGTTTTTAATTTCCCATTAAATGTATATGGTACCTTATTCAGAAGAAATAATAGAATGGATTATTCATTTTTTAGCATGCTTAATGTCAGGTTTCTGGTGCATGAAAATGAAAAAAACAATGTAGAAATTAAATCAGATGATGATGATAAGCCTTGCGTCATAGTCTTGAAAAAAAATGATATACCGCCGGCGCCGTGGCTCAATAGGCTAATCCTCCACCTTGCGGCGCCGGCACACCGGGTTCTAGTCCCGGTTGGGGCGCCGGATTCTGTCCCGGTTGCCCCTCTTCCAGGCCAGCTCTCTGCTATGGCCAGGGAGTGCAGTGGAGGATGGCCCAGGTGCTTGGGCCCTGCACCCCATGGGAGACCAGGAAAAGCACCTGGCTCCTGGCTCCTGCCATCGGATCAGCGCGGTGCGCCGGCTGCAGCGGCGGCCATTGGAGGGTGAACCAACGGCAAAGGAAGACCTTTCTCTCTCTGTCTCTCTCTCTCTGACTGTCCACTCTGCCTGTCAAAAATAAAAAAAAAAAAAAAAAAAAAAAAAAAAAAGAAAAAAAATGATATACCAATTTTTGTGGAAGAAGCAAATTTTAATAAAATGAATTAGTTCCTTAAGAAACCTGAGTTTTATTATTTCTCTACTTTAATAATAAGACATTCTACTTATAAATTATATCACTTTCTATTTTATTAGAGCTAAGATTTTACATTACACTTATATGTTACTACTCAAGGGTATTAGTTAAATATATTTATAATATTTGTATTTTTATAAAATAGAATGCAAAATAATATATTAAAACAACAATTTAAAAAACTTACATTCATATAGTTAATTGACTGTTAAGTTTAAGGGAAAAGCAGCAACTTTTATTATGCATGCAGATTTGACACTGCTTAGAAATAAATAAAGTCCTAAGAACGTGATTTGCTTCTACGGATTTAAATTGTAGGACATTATTTACATGCTAGCTGACTAAAGCTGAAAATAACTTTGGGTAATTGTACAATAAATAAATATAAACCTATTATTCCATGGATATTATTTCAAACACAATTAACATAAAACAATTAGGAATATCTTTTCAAAAATTAACACAGTAACTCAGGCATAGTTATCTGCTAATGCCATACTGTTATTTTCTTGTTTTGTTGGTTAAAACTAATTTAACTTATGTTGAGAATTGAAAATTTCTATAACCTGTAGCATATTTTTGTGGGTTTGCTTAATATGGAAGTCTTTTTATGCATATAAATATCATGTTTATTATTTTTTTGGAAAAAAAGCATTTAGTTCAAATAGTCTTTAAATAATCTTTATTTACTTGTTTATTTTACTATTTGTATTTTTCTTGCACAGATTTAATGTAGGGATTCCAAATTCCACTGTCATTTTTTAAAACTACACTATATGAAGGCATAAAATTCCCTTAGTTTAAATTTTTAGCATGTGAAAATTTTACTCTTAAAATTGCAGTATATTCTACTAATAAATGTTTTTTCTAAATATAAGGATTTTTTAAAAAAGATTTATTAATTTATTTGAAAGCAGAGTTACAGATAGGCAGAGGTAGAGAGAGAGAGAGAGGTCTTCCATCTGCTGGTTAGCTTCCCAAACGGCTATAGATGAGCCCATCTGAAGCCAGGAGCCAGGAACTTCTTTCAGGTCTCTCATGTGGGTGCATAAACAAGGCATGTGGGCCATCTTCTACTGCTTTCCCAGGCACATTAGCAGAGAGTTGGATCAGAAGTAGAGCAGCCAGGACTTGAAACAGCTCTCATATGGGATGCCGGCACTGAAGGCTGCGGCTTTACCCGGTATGCCACAGCTCCAGCTCCTAGAATATGTTTTTAAAATATTGCCAGAACAGTAGAAAATTTAATAAAAATAGAATATATTTTAAATATAGGAAATAACTAGTTACATAATGGATAAAAATTACATGTTTTAATGGAAATTAAATTACATGTTTAAAGGAAAATAAGAGAAATTATTTATGGATGATTACGTGTTCTCTTAAGGATACATAATTATAATTCTTTTAAATAAAATATAATATTTATTCCATTTCTGACAAAGATATTTTGATCTAGGAAACCAAAGTAAATAGGCATGCAACTGTAAGGGTTAGGTAATGGAGGATCTCCAAAGTAGTATAGTTTGTTCATTTACAGGTGGGTGATGAGTCACTAAAAAAACTTCTTGATGGGACCGGCACTGTGGCATAGCAGGTAAAGTTGCCACCTGCAGTTGCAGCATCTCATATGGGTACCAGTTTGAGTCCCCGCTGCTCCACTTCCAATACAGCTCTCGGCTATGGCCTGGGAAAGTAGTAGAAGATCGCCCAAGTCCTTGGGCCCCTGCACCCACGTGGGAGACCTAGAAGAAGCTCCTGGCTCCTGGCTCCGAATCTATGCAGCTCCGGCCATTTCATGCAGCTCCAGCCATTTCAGCCATCTGGGGAGTGATCCAGCGGATGGAAGACCTCTCTCTCTCTCTCTTTCAAATAAAATAAATCTAAAAAAAAAAAAAAATACTCCTTGATCATAGTTGTAAGACTAATGGTGGGTCTGACTTTGTGAATTGGCAATAAAGTCACTGCCTGTGATGCTGACATCCCACATGGATGCTGGTTTGAATCCTGGCTGCTCCATTTCCAACCTAGTTTCCTGCTAATGAACCTGAGAAACCAGTGGAGGATGGGTCAAGTCCTTGGGACTTTGCACCCATGTGGGAAACCCAGAAGAAACTCTTGACTCCTGGCTTGAGTCTGCCCCAGCCCTGGCTACTGGGGACAATTGGGGAGTGAACTAGTGGATGGAAGATCTATCTCTTTCTGTCTCTCCCTCTTTGTATCTCTGCCTTTCAAGTAAATAAAATAAATCATAAAAATACTGATTGCTTGTTAAGGAAAAGCATCTAAGGCAGATGAACAAAGCTAAAACAGTAAAAATCTGAAGGAGTGTGGTTATTTAAATTAAAATTGGGGAGAATTTCCAATAGGATGTGAACAAGAGGGATTGAAGGTCAAATTTCATCACCTTCAAGGCAATTGTAAAATGTACTTAGGGGAGGTGTTTGGCTTAGCAATTAACATGCTACTTGAGATACCCACATCAGAGTCACTTTGCTGGAGTCTCAGCCCATCTTCCCAGCAAACTTCTTGCTAATGCGTACTTTGGGACGTGAACAAACAGGTGGAAGATTTCTTTCTCTCTCTCCTTCTCTCTCTGTCTCTATCTGCCATTCTCTCTCCCTTTCAAAAATAATGTATTTAAACCAGTCATATTAAGTAGAACAGACAAAAAAAACTACTAAGAGGGATAATGTATTAAGTTGTTCATTAACAGTCAGGGCTATGCTGATCAAGTCACCGTTTCTCATAGTGTCGATTTCACTTCAACAGGTTTCCCTTTTGGTGTTCAGTCAGTTGTCACCAATCAGGGAGAACATATGGTATTTGTCCCTTTGGGACTGGCTTATTTCACTCAGCATGATGTGTTCCACATTCCTCCATTTTGTTGCAAATGACTGGATTTCGTTGTTTCTTACTGCGGTATAGTATTCTAAAGAGTACATATCCCATAATTTCTTTATCCAGTCTACTGTTGATGGGCATTTAGGTTGGTTCCAGGTCTTAGCTATTGTGAATTGTGCTGCAATAAACATTAGGGTGCAGACCACTTTTTTTGTTTGCCAATTTCATTTCCTTTTGGTAAATTCCAAGGAGTGGGATGGCTGGGTCGAACGGTAGGATTATATTCAGGTTTCTGAGAAATCTCCAGACTGACTTCCATAGTGGCTTGACCAGTTTACATTCCCACCAACAGTGGATTAGTGTCCCTTTTTCCCCACATCCTCGCCAGCATCTGTTGTTGGTAGATTTCTGCATGTGAGCCATTCTAACCGGGTGAGGTAAACCTCATTGTGGTTTTGATTTGCATTTCCCTGATTGCTAGTGACCTTGAACATTTTTGCATGTGCCTGTTGGCCATTTGGATTTCCTCTTTTGAAAAATCCCTCTTAGTAGTTTTTTTTTGTCTGTTCTACTTAATATGACTGGTTTAATTCTGTAATTAATACACAGTTATTCTTAAGTGTTGAAATTTAACTGAAATGTGATCCCTGTTAAACATAAGAGTGGGGATAAGAGAGGGAAGAGATGTACAATTTGGGACATGCTCAAGCTGACTTGCCCCAAATGGTAGAGTTAGAAACATACCAGGGGACTCCAATTTAATCCCATCAAGGTGGCATGTACCAATGCCATCTCACTAGTCCAAGTGATCAATTTCAGTTCACAATTGATCATAATGAAAGGACTAAGAGTCAAAGGGAGCACATAAACAAGTCTAGTACCTGCTAATACTAACCGATAGAATAAATAAAGGGGAGAGTGATCCAACATGGGAAGCGAGATACTCAGCAGACTCATAGAATGGCGGATGTCCTAAACAGCACTCTGGCCTCAGAATCAGCCCTAAAGACATTCGGATCTGGCTGAAAAGCCCATGAGAGAATTTCAGGCATGGAAAGCCAAGACACTCTGGCAAAAGATCTCTGTGAGTGAGATCCCAGTGGAAAGAACAGGTCTTCAAAGAAGGAGGTACCTTTCTCTGAAGGGAGGAGAGAACCTCCACTTTGACTATGACCTTGTCTAAACAAGATAAGAGTCGGAGAACTCAAGGGGCTTCCATAGCCTTGGAAACTCATGACTGGTGCATAGGGGGATTACTGATGCCATAAACAGGAGTGTCAATTTGTAAAGTCAACAACAGGAGTCACTGTGCACTTACTCCTCATGTAAGATCTCTATCCTTAATGTGCTATACATTGAGGCTTAATGCTATAACGAGTACTCAAACAGTATATTTCACTTTGTGTTTCTTTGGGGGTGCAAACTGTTGAAATCTTTACTTAATGTATACTAAACTGATCTTCTGTTAAAAAAAAAAAAAGAAGAAATTAGCAATTCCCAACTTGACTCTGGCTGGGATTAAACATGACAATAGGTCTGATCTGATTTCATCATCATTTAAAAAATCATCTATTATTTTTCACTTTATGTTTCTGTGTGGGAGCAAACTGTTGAAATCTTTACTTAATGTATGCTAAACTGATCTTCTGTATATAAAGAGAATTGAAAATGAATCCTCATGTGAATGGAAGGGGAGAGGGAGTGGGAAAGGGGAGGGTTGCGGGTGGGAGGGACTTTATGGGGGGGAAGCCATGTAATCCATAAGCCGTACTTTGGAAATTTATATTCATTAAATAAAAGTTTAAAAAAAATAAAAAATAAAAAAATAATGTATTTAAAAACTTAAAACTAAAATGTTCATAATGTATGACAGCTTGAATTTAGAAAATGTGAAAGAGGGTTAATCAAATTGAAATCTACAATTATTGATTATTTAGGAAATGAAGGTGATGTTACTGGTCAAGAAAATACATCTTAATATTTTAAGTATATGATAATAATATGTCAAATTACATATTTTTTGAGTCTTTTTTTGACAGGCAGAGTGGACAGTGAGAGAGAGAGAGACAGAGAAAGGTCTTCCCTCCAATGGCCACCACGGCTGGCGCTGTGGCTGGCATACCACGCTGATTAAATGGCAGGAGCCAGGTACTTATCCTGGTCTCCCATGGGGTGCAGGGCCCAAGGACTTGGGCCATCCTCCACTGCACTCCCTGGCTACAGCAGAGAGCTGGCCTGGAAGAGGGGCAACCGGGACAGAATCCGGCGCTCCGACAGGGACTAGAACCCGGTGTGCTGGCATCGCAAGGCAGAGGATTAGCCTATTGAGCCGCAGCGCCAGCCTCAAATTATATTTTCTTTGACAACTGAGGTACATGTGTATATGTATATATAGAAGGGAGCACACATAATAATTGTACAGTTGAATAATCAGTTTAAAAACATTCAAGAAATGCCATTTTGGTCAAGTAATTTTGTGAAATGCACACAAGCCAGCCTTGTGTCCAGATCCAACCATACTTGCTCCCTTCTCCTGAAAAACAACGAGCATGTTGACTTTCATAATGTAGGCTTGTTTGCCTATTATTGAATATTAGATAAATGAATTAGTATATTATTTTGAGTTTGATATATTTAAGGTTATATTTGTAATATTCAGCCATTTTGTGGTAAATAGATGTAGTTATGTAATTTTAATTATAAATTACTGCCTCATACAAGTATGTACATTGTAATTCATACTTTTCCAATTTACTGTTGATCTATATTACCAGTTTTGCTATTTTTTTACAAAATTATTCTATATATATCTTTGTCCACTTGTATTGGGGTTCGTGCAAACCCATTTAGGAAACTTCTAGTTAATTTGAATGCACGCTTGTTTACATTTAAATGCAAACATGACATGTAAATGTCAAGTAGTTTTCCAAAATACTTTTAACAATTTTACTCTTTATATTTTCTGTGTGAGAATTCCACTTTCTTCCAGAAATACCTTTTCCTTCCTAAATATACTTTTCTGAGCATATATGTCATGAATATTTTGAGTCATAGAGGAACTATACTATTTTAGGAATAAAGATAAAAATAGTTTACAATTAGCAATATATTAATGAGTTTATCCTAGAATGAAAAAGAAAAGAATATTATGTGTTAAAGAACCTGGTATGCTTTTGAAAATTTGAGACATTATGGTTGAACAAATAATCAGTGAACACCATTGAACTCTGTTTTTTTTTTTTTTTTTTTTGACAGTCTGAGTTAGAGAGAGAGAGAGAGAGAGAGAGAGAAAGGTCTTCCTTTTTACATTGGTTCACTCCCCAAATGGTTGGTTCACCCTTCAAATGGCCGCTACGGACAGAGCTTCCTCCTGGTCTCCCATACAGGTGCAGTGCCCAAGGACTTGGGCCATCCTCTACTGCCTTCCTGGGCCACAGCAGAGAGCTGGACTGGAAGAGGAGCAACCGGGACAGAATCTGGTGCTTCAACCGGGACTAGAACCTGGGGTGCTGACTCCGCAGGTGGAGAATTAGCCAAGTGAGCCATGGCGCCAGCCCACCATTGAACTTTTTAAAGCATTAGAAAGCAGCTGCTCAGCAGTTCCAAGTACTGAGGAAGGTTCTAAAGAGTTTCTGATAGCCGCGCAATCTTTCACACATGAAATTTGAGAAGGCTTGGGTGGGCTGAATGCAGTAGGTAATTAAATTGGGAAAATTCCAGGGGTTAGGACCACATGATCTGTCCCACTTCTTCCTGAACTGCTGTTACCGATAAATGTTGAGAACGATTTGTTTGTCGATGTGAGAAAAGTCCCTAGGAGTTTTGCATCTCCATCATGAGTTGTCTTTTACACCACACTAGCTCAGTTAGCATTTTATATTGTGGATTCATCCACGTGACAATTTTCATATATAAAAAGATGAAATTTCTAGCACAAACAGCAATTGGTTATTACAGAGTTTTAATGAGACTGGTGAGGGTAAGCAAATTACATACAATGTATCATCATGTTCTTTTTAAGTACTACTTAATCTAAAAGCTAGTGAGGTACATAAGACTTTAATAAAAAGTCAATGACTTTTTACTTAGGGGAAAAAGCCATTGGCTTCCAAATGCCAATGATTTAATATCTGTACTGGTGTTATAACAAAAAAATTGCTAGACTTCTGAAAGAGATAATGTTTCTTTGTAAAAAAAATATAAACATACCCAATAAAACGCTGTAGATGTAGCAGACAATTACCACAAAATTTAGTGTAAAGAGATAGATATGAAATAACTAATATGCCATAATAATTTTATTAGAAATATACTGCAAGTGCTAATGTCTCATTTTCTAAGAAATTTGTTTAGAAACTGCAATTAAATAATTCAGAAATAATTAATTCAGAAGACAACCCATTAAATTATAACCCTCCCTACAGGTTAACTTGGTGCCAAATGTATTGTTTAATTTATCATTCTTAGTAATTTTAGACGGCCTCAAGGCAGAGAATGAAGTAATAATAAATAGGGAATAGTGGATAATTAGAGAAGGAAATGTGGAACAAAATTACTAAGGGCTTTAGGTGAAGTTCATTATTACTATTTAATAGTGCCCAAGAGCATTTGATCAAATTATGGATCAAGTTTAAAAGTGGGCTGAATGAAGTCCTGGTGGAGGAGAGTTTCCTACTTTTTTGTTTTTTCAGAATTCAGTTAATGCGTTATATTTTCAAATATCTTCACAAATCATAGTTTGATCAAGCTTTATGGAGAGTAACTATAGATGAACTGTGTATATATTTTGGGGGCTAAGGCAAAATATTAAGATTAAGATAAGAAAGAATGCCCCAAAATGGAGAAAAGTGGAGGGAGAACACACAATCAAAAAATCTGAGATTCTTTACAGTCGACTGTGTGCAGCACACACAGAGATCATTACATGATTAAGCAGTAAGCGCTGCTTAAACAGTAAGGTGATGGGTTAAGTGACATATCGTAGTACAGCCCTCAGGCTATTTAATGCATGGGGAAATCTTGTCTTTCTAACGATACAGCTTTTCTTTTTTCATTGGCTCACCCTAGAGCATCATATTTCCATTATTAAACTTTTAAAGATGTGTATGTATAATTTATTTGTTTTTCTTATTTTATTTCATTTCAATTCATTATCATAATCATGACTATGCAGTGCATGAATGCTAACCAGTCTATGTGTCACGAAGATTTTCCTATGAGTTTTATTAGGGAAGTCAGTTTATTTAGACAACGAGTTAGAGATGCACAGTTTCCGTGGATGCTGTACTGAACCGGGGCACGACAATTTGTGTGGTAGAATGAAATGTTTTAGGCTTGTTTATTTAACCACATGCTGCAGGTTAATGATATGGATACAAATTCTATAGGTAGTAATAATGATATTAATAACAATGCCATATGCTGAGTCTGTGAATTCTAGGAAATACCTGACTTATTCATGGAAAACTTATCTAGTAATGTTTCTCATGATACTAAACCAGCACAGATTTATACTTAAAGGAAAGTAGTAACTGGACTTTAAAATTTCCTTGATAATAATAATGACAGCCATACTGTTTAATGCATTCACAAACTGATGTGAAATTGATTTCATAGATATCGTCTAACCTATTAGAGGAAAATGCATTTTGTTATTTCTTCATAAAAAATGTTTTGTTACATTAACATTCAACAGTAAAAAGAGAACACAATTGATTATGATATTTAGTGTGTACAAAATCTGAAGACTAAATAAACCAAATTTACTAATCACAGTACTTGATAATCAGTGTTATCTGTTTAGTAACATTGCTAAACTATTCCTGTTGGATCAGAAATTGTTGGATATATGTGTGTATATATATATATGTCATATATATATATGACATATATATATATATATATGTCATGGAAGAATAAGTGGAAGGAGTATGCTTTATTGAAGACTTAATGTTTAAGCTAGGCCTTGAAGGACTTGGTTTACATTTTCCTCATTGAAAAAGCAGGGCATAAATTGTATAAAACAGCGTTGAAAAAGACCTAGCTCATTTGTGTCATTGTTGAAGAATCCTGCTGCTGGATAAAAGAGTTCAAACTGTGGAACAGACAAATTGAGAATGGAAAGGATGGACTCTATTATGAAGACTTTTAACTGCAATGGTAAAACTTTCAGAAAGTGTCCACTCACACTGGGTATTTTTTGAGAGATTTTAAGGAGAGAATAGCATGAGTTTACTTTTAAAAACACTTCTGAATTACTTAAAATGTAATAAAGCTACAAAGAGAATGCCTAAAAGATATATATAGAAAGGATTGTATTAGGGAAAATATTACTCTGCCAACAATTTCTTGTTGTGAATTTCATGGTATTTTTATGCGTTTCTTCGGGTGTTCTTAGCCAAAAGTTTAATCTTACAAAATTCTGTCTGAATACACAAACCCCCAAATAATATTGAATGATAAGTATTTCCTGTATTTAATTGAATGCTTTAAAATATGTTAGTTACTTTTTGGGCTAACTGAAGTGGTTAAATCAGGAACATATTATTTTCAACATACCTAAGCTGTATTTTTTTAATTATTAAATAAGAACACATTTTCTAAAGACAGAAGAGAAAGGTGTGAATTAAAATCTAGTAAATGCAAATACTGCACTGCTTCCATGATGACAACCTTCTAGGATATTGTGAAAGATTGGCAATACTTGGGCCGGCGCCGTGGCTCAATAGGTTAATCCTCCGCCTACGGCGCCGGCACCCCTGGTTCTAGTCCCAGATTCTGTCCAGGTTGCTCCTCTTCCATGCCAGCTCTCTGCTGTGACCTGGGAATGCAGTGGAGGATGGCCCAAGAACTTGGGCCCTGCACCTGCATGGGAGACCAAGAGAAGCACCTGGCTCCTGCCTTCGGATTAGCGCGGTGCACCGGCTGCAGCAGCCATTGTGGGGTGAACCAACAGAAAAGGAAGACCTTTCTCTCTGTCTCTCTCTCTCACTGTCCACTCTGCCTGTCCAAAAAAAAAAAAAAAAAAAAGTTTGGAAAGTTTGGCAACACTTTAGGTATCTGAGACAATTAGACACACTTTATTCAACTAGTATGTTTAGATAAAAGTAAGCTGACACTTTCTGACAGTGACAGCAATGTTCTGTGAAACAGTTCAATGGGAAAGAATCATTTGTCTTTATAATCTTGTTTTTAGTAGACAGAATAGTTCTTTGATTAACTTAGTATGAGACAAAGAAAAATTTAAAAATGGGATCCTGCCACAGTTCACTTTTGTAAATATAGAAGTAAAAGTTATTTTGACTTTTTAGCAGACTGGGCAAGAAAAAGGAGTTGGTAAGGAAGCATTTCTAGGAAATGGTATGAGATTCAGAAATATATTTTGTAAATACCATCAGATTAAACAGCGAAACAGTTGGTGTATAGATGAGAGATGTATTTAACAAGTGGAGGGAAAGGTAGAAAAATGGCTTTGTAACGGAAGAGGCAAAGGAAAGACTCAGCAACACAGAGAAGCAATATGGAAGGAAAGGGATCTGGTAAGGAAGATAAAGGATCCTTCCTTGACTGCAAACAAGTAAATGCCCATTGTTCCTTTCTGTGCACCTTGAAGAGATGCCTTGTGACACATGGCCAAAGATGTGCAGTCGTTGAATTATAGGCAGAATCAAATCCATCTTGGAGATTAGAAGTTTCTCTTTTTATTAATCCACTCCCCTGTTTTACCATACCTTTCATTACCTGGGAATTATCCATTTTTCAATATTTTGTATTGGTAAAGAGGTGTAATGTTTGTTCTTCAGCTTTCAAAAGGATAAATGATGATTTAAAATTTTATGTTCTTGTCTTAATTAAGACATCATGGGAAAGAATGCTAATATGTATAATGGAACATCTACAAATTACATTTTAGTAAGTTTATTTGCATGGTATTTCAAGAAATATTTATTGTGGTTGTATTTATATATATTACATATAATTTTGATGTTGCATAAATTGAAATAATACATTGTGGAGAATGCAATTAGATTTGACTATGGGAATTAAAATATTAAAATGAGTTATGATAATCATTATTAAAGGAATATAAGAGAGAAAGAGAAGAAAATATATGCAACACAGGTGAAATATTTAAAATTGCATTTTTCTTAGTGTTCCATTTTCCTAAATGCACCTAGAAAAAGTTACAGATCTCATATCTATTATCTGTACTTTGGGAAGTTGTCCTAGAGTGCTTATATGTAAATGAACTAAATACTTCAAGAAGCTCATGAGTTAATAGAATCAAAAGGTAAGTTTATTTTTGTCCAAAAACTTTCAAAAACCCATGCATACTTTTCCAATAAAATGCATTTTCTGCAAATATTTTGAAGGTAACTTAATAACTAGATTTAAATTTGTTTCATCAAAATGAATTTATCTTAATTTATTTACTGGCAACACTTTGTTCCTCATATGTTATAAAATTTTTGCTGTTTTAACAAATATTAGTTTATCCTGTTATTGTAGCTTTCAAATGTATTTTTAGTTTCTAGATTGAAGTTTCCACCTCCAAAATTTGTTTGAGTTTTCTTAAATATTTCTATATCCTTAGTGCATTTTTCATTCATGTCATCTATTTTCTCAATTCTTCAAGCTGTAGGTCTCTGTTCTATTGCATCTCATTAAGTTTCCTTACAATTATTATTTTGAATTCTATTTATTTCATATATTTCCTCCAGATTATTATATATTTATGAAGAACCACTCAGGGGGTGTCATGTACCTTGACTCTTCATGTTTTTGTGTCTCTCTGTCAGTATTTGTGCATAGATAAAGCAGTCCCTTCTTTGTGGTGTAGGTTTTATTTGAATAGAGTTCATGGTTTGAATGCAGGGTATAATTTGGCTTGTTACATTTTCCTAAAAATTTATTTTATTCATTTGAAAAGCAAAGTTACAGAGAGCAATAGAGGTGAGAAAAAGAGAGGGAGAACAAGAGAGGACCAGAGAGAGAGAGAGAGAGAAAGAGAGATCTTCCATGTGCTAGTTCACTCTCCAAATGGCCGGAATAGCTGCGGCTGGGCCAGTCCAAAGCCAGGAGTGAGGAGATTCTTCTGGTGCTCCAACATGGGCCCATGCCTTGGGCAATCTTCTGGTGCATTAGCAGGGATCTGCAGAACTGTAGCAGCCAGACTTGAATGTTGCCGTTTCAGATAGCAGCTTAACCCACCATGCCACAATCCTGGCCCCTGGTTTGTCACTTTGGCTTTGTTTATAGGTGAACCCGGAAATGAAACTGTTGACTAATTTCTTTGGCTTTAATAAATGTTATCTGTGTCTACATATGACACAGCATACTAGTTGGCAGTAGATTGTAGGGGTAGATGGGTGACTTTGAGGTCAAAGTGAGCTTTTTAGGATGCATCTTCACACCCCAGAGAGTTCAGTGTCAATCATGTAAGGATTGTGATACCCATGGCTCATTCTTTGTGCTGAGGAATACAGAGTGGGCTGTCCCTTTTTCCACTGGCAAACCGTGTTGATACTGGGATTGTAGAACGAACAGCTGTGGCTCTATGTGTCATGTGGTTACATTCTTTCCCAGTTCCTGCTGGTAGAGTACAACTGTTGCTGGGCTTATAACACCAAATCCCTAGCCCCTCAAACTGGGAGATGTGAACTGAAACCTGCTGTAGTCTCACAGAGTGACTACAAGGGTTACAGGAAATCTTGTGCTGGCAGATTTTTTTTTTTTTTTTGACAGGCAGAGTGGACAGTGAGAGAGAGAGAGAGACAGAGAGAAAGGTCTTCCTTTTGCCGTTGGTTCACCCTCCAATGGCTGCCATGACCGGTGCGCTGCAGCTGGCGCACCATGCTGATCCGATGGCAGGAGCCAACTTATCCTGGTCTCCCATGGGGTGCAGGGCCCAACTACTTGGGCCATCCTCCACTGCACTCCCTGGCTACAGCAGAGAGCTGGCCTGGAAGAGGGGCAACCGGGACAGAATCTGGCGCCCCAACCAGGACTAGAACCCAGTGTGCCAGCGCCGCAAGGCGGAGGATTAGCCTAGTGAGCTGAGGAGTAGGCCGCTGGCAGATATTGATATGTAGATGCAGAATGGAAGAGGTTTGTCCCTGGGTCCCATTAAGTACATTCCAATGAGCTTGAAGAAATTAGCAATGATTGTTACAGTCCTGGTGTTGCAGGATACAGTGGGGTCATTACCCTAATCTTCCAGGATAGGAGCCCAGTGTTGGGGATGCTGGTAGCCACCTGCCTGATAAAGCGATACCAGAAAAGCACTCTAGATACCATGAGTTGCAGTAGGATCTTCCTCAGGTCCATATTTTTTTAATGAGTTGTTGCTGTTGCTATTCCCAAGCAGCTGAGGGAAGTCCCCTGGATTATGCAGAATGAACAAGCACAACTCTGGGTCTTATACCCAAAACTCACACAATTTCAGGATGTACAGGGCATCTACTGTCCCTTGGTGAATTGGCCTGCCTCTGGCTTTGATTACTTCCTGTACTCATAGGAAAGAGATCATCTGTATGACCAATTGAGTGGTGCTTTGGGTGGGTGGGGGAGTGGAGGGAGCGAGATCGGCTTCCCTTTTTGGAAAGAAGTGCTCACTCAGACCCCAGTCAGCTCCTCAGGCTAGAACTGAAGTCAATGTGGGACTGTGAAATTCTCCCTCAGTTGCAGTTACCAGTAGCAGGGCACACAACAACTTCATCCTACCTAGATTTGGGAATATAGTGACTACTAGGCAGCAGCTGGCTGGGTTAGATGCAAGGTGGGGCTGGCCATATGGTTGGCTGCTCTCCATTCCATGGAATCTTTGTTATATTCTGTCGGTTTCCCACTGAAAAGATCTGTCAGTGCTCATTCCTTTGATTGATTGACAGATTGATTGATTTACTTATTTGAGAGGTAGAGTTACAGTCAGTGAGAGAGAGAGACAGAGAGAAAAGTCTTCCATTCGCTGGGTCACTCCCCAAATGGCTGCAACAGCTGGAGCTGATCTGATCTGAAGCCAGGAGCGAGGAGCTTCTGGGTCTCCCACGTGGGTGGAGGGCTGAAGCACTCAGGTCATCTTCTACTGTTTTCCCAGGCCATAGCATAGAGCTGGATCAGAAGAAGAGCAGCCTGGACTGGAACCGGTGCCCACATGGGATGCCAGTGCCACAGGCAGAGGATTAACCTGTTGCACCACAGTGCCGGCCCCCAGCCTTCCTTTGATTTTCTGATATCTCTGTGGCTGAGGTCAGTGCAGCTTCAGCCATTTTGTATCTTCCAGTGTCTTTGTATTTCAGAAAGGGTTCATGCAGCTACACGGCAAGAGGTCCATAAGTAATCTTCATATCATCAATATGTGTAATTGAATCAGGAATTTGTTTAATAAATTTATAATAATATATATTTAAAATTTTAATAATATTAATAGCACCAATATCAGTGTACAGATTAAACTAACCTTCTTCTTTTTTCATAAATATTAGCAATTATTTTTACTATAAAAATGAGCTCAAGAAATAATGCTTTTGGACTTTACTATAAAGTTTTAAGTAAAGTGACAGGTTATTTCTGGTGATTTAGCTGGAAATTCATCTCTAAATATGTACTCTCCTTCTACAATAAAACATTCCAATATGTTCTTTAGCTACTAAAGCTAAAAATAACAAGACAACAGATTTTCATCTTATATTGTCACATTTGATTATTTCTGTTTCAAGTCTTGACTGAAGCTCTGACATAGACATCAATAATTATTGTTGTTCCTATTTAAGAGTAAGCCGACTTCAAGCTTTTTCCTTTTTTATTAAAACATTTTATCCTTTCTTTGATAGTATTTGTGCACCACCAACACAAATATATTGTTTGCTTGTTTGGTTGGTTTTCCTCTTCTTTTATTTATTTATTTATTTTTTTTTGGTGAGAAATATAAAAAACATTCCTAGGATAGAAACAAAAAAATCTTGCTGAAATAGTCTAAAGGAAAAAATTACCATGTGTGAGAGGCCAGAGCCACGCCATGACAGGCTTCTCACAAGACAAAAAAAACTGACTAGGCCTGGGATGCCCCTGGTATGAGAAGATGAAACCTGACACCGGGCAGTCCTTGATCTGGTCCACAGGACCAGGTAGAGGCAACCAATAAGGTGGGCCATCCTTGGTCCTGCAGGGCAAGGGGAAGGAAGGAATGTGGACATAATACTTGTTTGCCTGGGAACTATAAAAACACCTAGAACAAAGAGAAGGAGGTCTTGGTCTCCCAGCACTGCATTGCATGGGAGGCTGGGACCCCAGCATGCTGGACCTACAAATAAAGTCCCTTTGTTCTTTGCATTACGGTGAGTCTCACTGGTTCTTTCTATCTGGGCTATCCAGAACACAACACATGTATATACAGAGACATTCAAAGTAATTTAGATTTAGCAATCTTGACAAAGTCCAAATCATAATAAAAATGACATATAAATGCTTTTGTGGAAAATAAATATGAGTACTACAAATATACATATGAAATACCATTGTTCTGGAGTTTTTAAGGTTTCTTAAGTGTCCACTAGAATTATGTTTTAAATGATTACCTGTTGACTGTCACATTGCCTATGCTTGAACATTTTTATAGATTAACACTATTTTGAGTATCACAGGAGGATCTTTATATTCATACTATTTTATTAGAAGTTAAGCATGATTACTATAGTGTCATGGATCTCTAACTAGCAAATAAGTAATGATTATGATTTAACAGGTGAGTATTTACTACACTAAATTACAGATGGAAGAAAAAGAAAAAGTCAGTCTACCATGAATTGAATTAAATATAAAACTTATGCCACATATAAACACTCCTACATAAAACTTTCCGGAATGAGTAGCTTGTTTGATGAGTGAGATAGACAGTAGGCAAGATAGATTCACACATTTAACAAGGTTGCCTTTCTTTCAAGAACGCAAAAATCGGCAGTGAAGATTCTCAAGGAAGTCCATATTGGAAATCTATGTTTTCGCTAGTCAAATAGGATTCAGCCAAAATAGACTTCTTAGTTTAATAACTTCCACACAGTTTAATTGAGTAAATTGAGGTATATTCTGCACAACAAGACAGTCTTTGTTCTTTTATTTTTTAACATACACAGAAATATATGTGGAAAGATTTTACTATGTCAAAGTTAATGGGGATGCTTATTTTATTAGCTCCAATTCTATTGATAAATTGACCATCTTTCATTATATCATATTATTTGAATTATAACTCATATAAGTCTTAGTATAGCATGAAGATTATCAACATAAATACTAACATTGGAGAAAGTAGCTATTTATATTGCATCAAAAATTATGGAAGATTTATAGCTTCTTTTCAGTATGTTTCTATGAAGAAATTTTGATAAATTACTTTTTATTTAATATATACAATGTTTGTTTAATTTATAGTCACTTCATTTTGAATACAAACTGCTTAGTTCCTCGATAGCTCAGAGTCAATGTTAGGCTATGAAACCCGGAGTGTTAACTTGGATCAGTGTCCATGGAGACAAATCCCAGATTCTACAATAAGGAGAAGATTTATATGATGCTATTTCTACACTCTATCATTTGAGACTTAATATTCTGTAACATTACAGAAAGGAGGTTAAGTACTAGAACACTAAAACTCAATTTAGATAGAATTTCACTTATTCTAAATGTTTAACAGTAACTCATCTCCAAATGACATTTTCAGAAGCATCAGGCATTAGATAAGTTTATTGCTATTTGTGTACCGTCAGAAAAGAGAATTATCCGGGTAAGAGACTTATTATCACATATAAATTGTGAAATTCCATACAGAAAACTGCTCATGAAAAATATACATAAAGACTTATACACACATATGGAAAGAATCACTGTGTTTGTCTTTCATTATGTTGAGTCTGAGCTTTAGGAATTCTTTATTAACCATTCTTCATTGTGATGCTCAAAGAATGAACACTTTATATACATAGTCATTTATCCTTTAACTTAATTTCGATTAGTTCAGATTAATCACATTGAAACACAACTGCCATATTTTAAATCAATTAATTAGAATTATATTTATATCATTCATATTATAAAACACTATTATTATTATTATTATTAGAGGCCTTTGAAGTTTAGGCTAATTTTGTTTTTCATTTATCCTTTGAATTGATCATTCCAACTATATGGATAAATTAGTTTTTTGAAAGTTCTTATAAAAACAGACCCAGAATTCAAATAGAGTGAATATTACTTCAGCACCAATCTTACTTTGGGCAATCAAATTTAATATACTATGTCTTACTAAAGTGCCTAACAATTCTAAAACATCAGAATGATGATTTAATCATTGAAATCCTGGAAGGATGTGAGATTAATTCCTTAAAATTTTTAGGTCAGATTTTTTCTTTTCCTTGGGGCATTTTAAGTCCCTTTGGTTTTCACTTTCTATCACAATTATGTTGTACATTCATTCAACTTAATCTTTGAAAATTGGAACAAAATGGAAGTTATATCAGAGTAATGTTCTCTCCTTATAGGCAAATGTTTTACATGATATAATCTTCATTTTGAAGTAATTAAGAGTAGTTTATTATGTTTACAATTTTGTGATAGATGGCTTATTCTGTTTTCAGTTCTGTTCAATTCATTTTCATCATTGTCTTCTGTTACCAAAAGTCACCGTGTGTACTTAGGCAAAATTTATTTTTTCACCTTATGTAAAATAAAACTTTACCTTAGCAAGTAACTGTTTGAATTCTTTATTTAGATGTAAATATAAGCACTCAAATTATTGTCATAAGCAATGAATTAGAGATAAAATATGCTTTTTGTATTCTTCAATAAAACAAAAACTTTTTCTGATTTAAACAAAATAAATTCCAATGAAAATTGTCAGCTCCTTTGAAAAACCTAAACACAGAAAATTTGCGAGCCGGCGCCGTGGCTCAATAGGCTAATCCTCCACCTTGCGGCGCCGGCACACCGGGTTCTAGTCCCGGTTGGGGCGCCGGATTCTGCCCCGGTTGCCCCTCTTCCAGGCCAGCTCTCTGCTATGGCCAGGGAGTGCAGTGGAGGATGGCCCAGGTGCTTGGGCCCTGCACCCCATGGGAGACCAGGAAAAGCACCTGGATCCTGGCTCCTGCCAGGATCAGCGCGGTGCGCCGGCTGCAGCGGCGGCCATTGGAGGGTGAACCAACGGCAAAAAGGAAGACCTTTCTCTCTCTGTCTCTCTCTCTCACTGTCCACTCTGCCTGTCAAAAAAAAAAAAAAAAAAAAAAAAAAAAAAAAAAAAAAAGAAAATTTGCTACCAAAGATGCAAACTCAGTGAGTGTAGAATTGCTATGCCACTCATTTAAGAAGTGTTCTAAAATAAATCTACTGGACATAAAGCTGTGCTATAAAATTACATAGGTTACATAGGGTCAGGGCCAGTGCTGTGGCATAGTGGGTAAAGCCACTTCCTGCAGTGCTGGAATCCAACACGGGCACCGGTTCAAGTCCTACCTGCTCCACTTCTGATTCAGCTCTCTGCTAAGGCCTGGGAAAGCAGTAGAAGATGGCCCCCTGCACCCATGTGGGAGACCTGGAGGAAACTCCCAGTTCCTGGCTTCTAATCGGCACAGTTCTGGCCATTTTGGCCATCTGGGGAGTGAACCAGCAGATGCAAGACCTCTCTCTCTCTCTCTCTTCCTCTGCCTCTCTATAACTCTGATTTTCAAGTAAACAAATAATATCTTTTTTTTTTTAAAAAGTAAATAGGTCAATAGAAAAAAAGAGAGACTTTATTATGTATTTTCATGGTTTTAGCAGGCAGATGAGTCATATCTAAGTTCTTAATTAAACATTACTCAATATTTTAGCAGGTATATTGTTAGAAATCCAGGGGAGCTTATGATAATTGGAAGAATAGAAAAGATTTCATTTTCTAAAGCAAAGAAAGAGACAATTTGCATTTATTAAACATTATTCTTCTATCCTAAAAACATAAATAGAAAGCTACTTTCCAGTATTCAGCATTCTTCCACATTGTTACAGAACATCATTATTGTAATAAGAACCTCTAAAATATATGAACCATTTATAAATTTATATAAAGGTATTCATATTTAAAACATCTCTAAATATAAGTGAATAATAGTTTTCCTATTGTTACTGCTTGCACTACATTATAATTTATTTAAATGTCCCACCAGCAACTTAAAATATGCCCAGAATTGACGCTGAACATTATTTTAATTTTTCCCCTTCCCAATTCCTTAGATAATATCTGACATTTGGAGCTTTGGCTGTAGATAATCTATTGCAAATTTATTGCATAATTTACAGTATCTAGATTTGATTAATAAATATTTTAAATCTAAACTACTATTAAATCTAAACTACTATTATGCACCTTGATTACTATTAACTGTCTACTTTTCAGTTACCTTTGTTGTATGTTTTCAAAGACAGACTTCTTGGATTATCACATTAATCCAGCATAATCAATACTACAGTTTGATTGCTACCTTGTATATGGTCTCTGATTCGGCTACCTCAGAAACGTCTCTAATTTTCATTATTTATAAAGTTCTGGTGTTGAAATACTATGCCTGTAGACAAAGTAAGCTTAAGGAGTTTTCAAGTCCATTTTATACAGTCTGCTAGATGAAATCAATAAACACAGATCTCTTATTTCTTTGGGTTTAAAATGTGTCATTTTCAGTCATTGTTCTATTTGCTGTTATGCAACTACTTAGTGGATCTCATCACTGCTTATTGACATCTTTTCCATCAGTGAATCTTAAAGCAGACATATTGTCATTGATGTGGGTTAATGAGCTGGTTTCACTGCTTCTATTTTTATAAATATGTGAAGATGGCCCAAGCCCTTGGGTCCTGCATCTGCATGGGAGACCAGGAGAAGCACCTGGCTCTTGGCTTCAGATCAGTGCGATGCGCCGGCCGCAGCGCGACGACCACAATGCAGGAGCCGCAGCAGCCATTGGGGGTGAACCAATGGAAAAGGAAGACCTTTCAATCTGTCTCTCTCACTGTCCACTCTGCCTGTCAAAACAAAACAAAACAAAACTAAACAAAACAAAACAAAAAACACTAATACTGATGGTTACCATAAAAGTTTGGGTTATTGGAGATATTGTCTGATAAAGGATAACAACAAAAACATTGTGAAAAAACCTATCTGATGTTTAAACTTCATGTAGTATCCTATTTTACAATTAATTTTATCCTAACAGCATAAATTTTACCCAAAATAATAATGGCAAAACAACACAAAAATTAAATAAATTGGAGATATATTTAGATATGACTGCATAATCATAGAAACTAAAGAGGACATAGAAATGAGAAGCTCAGGGGCTAACGCTGTGGTCTAGAGGGTAAAGCCACCAACTGCAGTGCTGGCATCCCATATTGGTGCTGGTTCGAGACTCAGTTGTTTCACTTCCCATCCAGCTCTCTGCTGTGGCCTGGGAAAGCAGTAGAGGATGGCCCAAGTCCTTGGGCCCCTGTACCCACATGGGAGACCCAGAAGAAGATTCTGGCTCCTCACTTCAGATCGGCCCACCTCCAGCCTTTGCGGCCACATGGGGAGTGAACCAGCAGATGGAAGACTTTCTTTCTGCCTTTGCTTGTCTGTCACTATGCTTTAAATAAATAAACAAATAAAAAAAAAAGAAATGAGTATATCAAACTATAAGAATCTTGTTCATTATGATGTGTTTCACCAATAGTGAATTTGGACCAATAAGATGTTACTTACATCACTGACTAAGTAGGACAATGAAAAACTTTTTTACATGTAAGCTTGAAGTAATTAGAGTAAATATAAAAGAAACTTATATAAAAGTAGGAAGATATTGCCTGAAATTATATAGCAATATCATCAGTTTCCAAAATTAGTGTATTATACTCATTTTATGATCAGTATTTTCCTAGAAAAAGTAATAAATGTTCATGGTTTTCATGAAGACTTCAGGAAAATTATGCTAACTGTGATAACCTCAAAATATTATGAAAAGTTAATAAGTCTGAGGCCGGTGCAGTGGTGTAGCACGTTAAAGAGTCATCTTCAATGCCAGTTTCCCATATGGGTGCCAGTTCAAGTCCTAGTTGCTCCACTTCTGATACACCTCCCTGTTGAAGTGTCTGGGAAACAGTGGAAAATGCTTGGGCCTCTGTATGCACATGGGAGACCCAGAAGAAGCTCCTGGTTCGTGACATAGGTCTGGCCAGGCTCCAGCCTTTGTAGTCATTTTGGGAGTGAAGTCTGGATGGAGGATTTTTCTGCCTCTCTTTTTCTCTCTTTGTGACTCTGCTTTTTAAATAAAAAATACATAAATCTGTTAAAAAAGTAAATCTCACTCTTATCTTATGCTTTATTGTGATACTAAGCTGGAGTCCCCAAGCAACAATAATTAGAATATTTTAATGAATACATTAGATTAAGGATTATAAAACAGTAAAAACAGATATTAACAAGAAGAAATGTTCTGTCTCATGAGGAATTAAGAGACATACAATGCATGATTTTTACTTCTTAAACAAATATATAGTGAAAGTTTTCCTTAATTTTACTGAAAAAAAAAAAACACTTGAACAAATTAGAGTATAAGGTAGATATAAGCACACTACAAAGCCTAGAGTTTTTCTATTTAGTAATATGTCATTCTAGAAATATTGGTTTAAATGTTAATTATGTTTGTTTATAATATAAACATCCCTAATAAAAGTAGGAAGACATGCTTTGGCATTAATAATTCTACTTTTTTCTTTTTAATATTTTAAATAATACACAACATTGTTAATAATAATTCAATGAGCACATACATATTAAACAGTGTTTAACATTTGGCCATTTTTTTATATATTGACGATATGCATATATACATACACAGTTTTTTTAGATTTATTTATTTATTTGAGAGGCAGAGTTACAGACAGACAGAGGGAGAGACAGAGATCTTCCATCCACCGATTCACTCCCCAAACGGTCACAACAGCTAGGTTGATCCAATGCCAGAAGCCAGGAGGTTCTTCTTGGTTGCACACATGGGTTCAGGGGCCCAAGCATTGGGCCATCCTCTGCTGCTTTCCCAGGCACACTAGCAGGCAGATAGATGGATTAGAAGTGCAGCAGCCGATTCTTGAACTGGAGCCCATATAGGATGCTGATATGCAGGTAGATGTTTAACTTACTACACCAGAGGGTCAGCCCATACAACTTTTTAAAAGCAGGGGTGGTTGCATTGTTATCATATAACTTAAATGTATGACAAAGGTCATAAAATGAGGAAAGAGATGTATATTTTTATATTAGGGTTATAATTTAGTGAAGATAAAATTTACAAAATCTATATACTACAGCTTCTCCAACCACAACCGGATTTGGAAAAACAGAAAGAAAATTGAAATTTCATTAATTTGTGCAAATTAAATAATGCATTCTTAAATAACAAATGAATTAAAAATAAAATTGCAAGAGAAATTATAAAATATTTGTAATCATTTGAAAATAAAAACAAAATATACAGTCTACAACAAATGTACTGTTAATGGAAAAATTTAGAGCTATAAAGCCTTAAATTAAAAAAAATCAGAATATCACAGTTTAGCAACTAGTCTTTTCAACTTAAGAAACCAGAAAAATAAGAACAAATCAATGTCAAAGCTAGCAGATGGAAAAAAAGAAATTAAAATTCAGAAGCTGTAAATAAAATGGAGTAGAAAAATAAGAGAGAAAATTGATGGAACCAAAGTCAGTTTTCTAAATCAACAATATTGACAAAGTTTCAGTTGTATGGACCATAAAAAAAAAAAAAAAAAAAAAAAAAAAAAAAAAAAAAAAAAGAATAAGGGAAAAGACCAGGTTCCTAAAATTAGCAATGAGAAAAGGCATATAAATTGCCAATCTTTTTTTTTTTTTTTATTTGATAGGTAGAGTTAAGACAGTGAGAAAGAGAGAGAGACAGAGGGAAAGGTCTTCCTTCCATTGGTTCACCTACGAAATGGCTATTACAGCTGGAACTACCCCGATCCGATGCCAGGAGCCAGGTGCTTCTCCTGGTCTCCCATGTGGGTGCAGGGCCCAAGCACTTGGGCCATCCTCCACTACACTCCCAGGCCACAGCAGAGAGCTGGACTGGAAGAGGAGCAACCGGGACTAGAACCCAGCGCCCATATGGGATGCTCGTGCCGCAGGCAGAGGATTAACCAAGTGAGCCATAGCACCGGCCCTAAATTGCCAATTCTTTAGAATAAAATATATATTCTAACAAAGTAATGTGACTGAATGATTGTATACCATCAAATTGGTAAATTAAATGAAGTCATAGAAACACAAAATTTATCAAGCCCAAAAAATGAAGAAATAAGAAATAGACCAGGAATTTATAGAGATTGAATCGGTATTCAAATTTGGTTGATACATAAGTAACTGGATCTCATGACTTCACAGGTAAATTTTATCACACGTTGGAGAAAAACTAACACTATTCCTTCTGAAACTTTTTTTCAAATCGAAGAGTAGGCATTCTTCTCAACTAATTTTAAGAAGCCGTATCATTTTGCTAACGAAGCCAGACAATGACATAAGAAAGAAAAACTCAAAGATATTTTATGGAAATTGAAATTATTTGAAAACTATACATCTGATAGAGCTCAAGAAACTCAGCAATAACAAAATAAACAATCCAGGTAAGAAAGGAGCTAAGGATATAAACAGGCGTTTTTCAAAGGATGAAATACAAAAGGCCAACAGATACATAAAAAATTACTACGGAAAAGCATGTAAACACCACAATACATTTCACCTCTCATCCAAATATCAAATAACACATTCTATTAAGGATGTGGGAAAAAATATAACCTTACATACTTTTGGTGGGAATGTAAATTAGCATAACCATTATGGAGGACAATATGGAGACTCCTTAGAAATCAGAAAATAGATCTACTGTATGACTCAGCCATCCTACTATTGGGAATTTACCCAAAAAATGAAACCAGCATACGAAAGAGTTATCTGTACCCTATGTTTATTGCAGTGTAATTCACGCTAGTTAAGATATGGAAACAACCCAAATGTCCACCAACTGATTAGTGGTAAAGAGAATATGGTATATATACACTATGGAATACTACTCAGTCAGAAAATAAAAAAGAATGAAACACTATCCTTTGCAAAAAAAAGTTGATGCAACTGGAAACCATTATGCTTAGTAAAAGAAGTCAATCCCAAAACACAAATATTATTTGTTTTCTCTGGCATACTATAGTTAGTATAGAATACAAAAAAAAAAAAAAAAAGTGTAGGAATCATATGGACATTTTGTGATCTGATTATCATTTTAGTCATTATTTATATTTTTGTGAAACCATGGTCTTTCTACTTTTTACTTGTTGACTTCGTTGTGGTGTACTTAGTAGTTGGAGAAAAAAATTGGGGAATGTAGGGGCAAAAGGAATTCATGAAGGAATTTAAAACCAAGATTAAGAGGTTTGGACTGGCTAGCACTGCAGCTCAATAGGCTAATCCTCCGCCTGTGGCACCGGCACACTGGGTTCTAGTCCCGGTTGGGGTGCCGGATTCTGTCCCGGTTGCCCCTCTTCCAGTCCGGCTCTCTGCTGTGGCCCAGGAGTGCAGTGGAGGATGGCCCAAGTCTTCGGGCCCTGCAACCACATGGGAGACCAGGAGAAGCACCTTACTCCTGGCTTCGGATCAGCGTGGTGCGCGGGCCGCAGCGTGCCGGCTGCAGCGGCCATTGGAAGATGAACCAACGGTAAAAGGAAGACCTTTCTCTCTGTCTCTCTCTCTCTCACTGTCCACTCTGCCTGTCAACAACAACAACAACAAAAAAGAGGTTTGGACTCTATACCATCAAGAGCTAAGCTAATGCTCAGTTGGTTGATCCTAGAAATAAATGAACATATGCAAAATGCTTAAAATGGGATTGCAGTAGCAAGAGATGAAATGCACTTAGTGTCTAATCCAAGATGGTGAATGTAATGATAGAAATATAGGAATGAAAGCAAAATTCAGCACACAATTCCTTTAAAATTTTCACACACACACACATGGTCAAATCATGTTTTTAAGATATTGCCTCATCCTATTCCTTATTATAAATGCTTAAGTTAGATTAAATGTAATTAGTATCTTTTTCTACTTATTGAGATTGGGAAAATGTATGAAAAAATATAAAACAAAATAGTGGAAATCAGTATCTCCACTGATAAATATGTTGTACATTTAATAATGAGAACAGAGAGAGAGAGAGAGATGGAATCAATCATAAGGTTAAATGAATTCCTGGTTAGTTCAAGAGTACTAAAGTGTATTCTAGGTAAAAGTAAATCTTTGAGAAGTATGATGGCAAAGAGTGTCTTAGATATGCTGACAAAGGGTATTTAAGAAGCCTGCCCACAGGGGACAACGTTGTGCTATATCAAGTATAGCTGCTCCCTACGTTCATTCCAGGTAGGCGTCAGTTCAAGTCTGGGCTGCTCCATTTCTGATCCAGTTCTCAGCTAGTGGCCTGGGAAAAGCAACAGAAATTGGTCCAATTGTCTGAGCTCCTGTCACCCGCATTGGAGACCTGAAAGAAGTGCCTGGTTCCTGGGTTTTCCCTGGCCCAGCCTTTATTGTTGCGTCGATCTGGGGAATGAATCAGAGAATGGAAAATCTCTCTGTTGTTCCCTCTCTCTGTAACTCTTTCAAATAAACAAATAAATAAATTTAAAAAAAATAAAAATATACCTATCTACAAGTTAGCATTAAATTTTTGCTTATTATTATCTATTGAATGAATGTGATCTGCAATTGAATACTAAAGAAAGCTTGGGAATATTGCACATAAGAGTATTTTATCTGCTTACAGATCATGAATCATATTTTAAAACAATTAAAATAAGCAAGAACAGTCACATTACCGGGAACCAGTAAATGAATTTATAAAACTTAAAATATGGGCATTTAGTCAAGTCTCAAATTTAAAAAGATTATAACAAAAAATCTCTATGTGAGGAATAATAAGTAGCATTTAAAAATGAGATTCAAGAAAAATATAAATTTTAGTAGCAGCCTCTATTATATCTCAATAAGAGAAAAATAGTACTTGCTATTTCTGGCAGCAAACTAAGTGGATACTCAATTCACTTAATCAAATTTTTCATCCGCAAACATGATTTTATGGTAGAGAATATGGGTTCTTAAAGATCCTTGCAATATTTCATTGCACATTCTTATTTAATACAAATATCTGCAAAGGAAATGTGTTAATGAGCTTCCTTAAGTTGCTATAAATAAATGAATCAAAGAGGTTTATTCATCTGTTGTAGTTACTTTATGAAGAAATATTTTAGAGCTGAAGCCAATTAAATTTTCAGCAGCTTATCACAGAATTTATATGAAGCAGCAGGCCAGTCTGTAATGGCTTTGCTAAGGGAGTGCTTAGAATATTTCTAGCTGAGTTCTATTACCTGAATCACTATCACTGTGGACAAGTGCCATGATTTTTTTAATTTCAGTACTTAATTGTTCATTAACTCAATTACATTAATATTTTAATTTTCATTCTACTCCTTTTTGTCTTTCTAATTCATAGAATATATTTTATTCAGGAAATGCCAAGTGGTAAATCAGGAATATCTAGTAATTTCCCCTTTAAAAAGTAAATATGATTAAAGATCAGCCTTTTCTAAACAGATGTTGCCTGCTCCAAAATATTTCTCAACCATGATCATATTTTCTGTTAACAATGAAGTTATTGCTTTTATTTATTTATAGTAAGAGTTAGCATAAATTAAAACACTATGTGTAATTTCATAGTAAATAAAACTCAGATAACAAATGTGTCCCATGTGGGCACTTGCCAGACTGATGATGAGTCCGCCCCTCTTGGGCAAAAAGGAATGTGAATGTGGTATAGTTTGGGAAATAGCTATTTTTTCATGGATATTGATATGAATGTGAGTAAATGAGGAAGAATGGTGAAGGAAAAATTGAGCCATTCCAGAAAATATGAAATACTTACATTTGAACAGTGTTTCCTCAAGTGAAGAAATAGCAGTAAACATGACCTATTTGCCTACACAGTAGCACACAGACATGACCTGAGTTCTTTAGTTTGCATTCCTCTCATTGTTGCTGAGTTTCTTATATCTTTACCATTATGCCCACATTGGTAGAAAAATATGAATTTGGATTATCAACACACAAAGAATACATTACTGTCATTTCCCTCCTTGTAATGTTATACAAGACTTTTGTGTTATGAAGTAATAATGTAGAACACAATAATTTAGTGGTGAGTGGGTTGAGCAGCTGCTGGGGACACAGAAAACCCTGACAGCTCACGTAGGATCCAGTCATGCCTATACTTCCCATCCACCTTCAAGCTAATGACCACCATAGAAGGCAGCAGATGACAGCCCAAGTACTTGGGCCCTTGCCACCAACATAGGTGACTCAGATGAAGTTCATGGCTCCTGGCTTTATCTTGGCACAACCCTAGCTATTGTAAGCCTCTGGGGGAATGAACCAGCAGATAGAAGATCTCTCTGTGTTCTTCCAGGTCTGTAATCCTGCAATTCAAAGCAATAAATATACAAAACTTAAAAAAAAGGAAAAAAAAATAAAGTAAATGCATTGTGGTAACATAGGTAAATTCACTTAAATATAGAAAAATATGAATATATAATAAATTTTAAACTTTGATACTAGAAAAGCTATATTTTGGCTTATGGAAAATGTGGTAGTTAATGTAAAATACAAAAACTCCAGTGTCTAAGAATTAAACTAACATCTTATGATTTGATTATTATTTATGCCCTTTGTCTATATTCCTGTGGAACAGTGGTCTTTCTGCTTTTTATTTGATGAAAATGATGGTTGGTGGTGTAGTAAGCCAGTTATGATAAAGTAAATTGAACATGTTATTGAAAAAAAATTAAAGGAAAATAAAAAGAGGAAGGAGGGGGGATTGAGCAAGGAAGGGAAGCACAGTTATTCTTAGAATTGTATCTATGAAATACATGAAATCTGTTCTCTTTATTTTAATAAATTTTAGTAAATTTTTAAAAAAATATTACAAAGGCACAGTTGTGTTACTGAGAGGCAAATTGAGAGAGAGGAGAGAGCGCCCATCTGCTTACAACATCAGGGCTAGACCAGGCCTTAACCAGGAACACGGAACTCATCCTAGATTTCTCACTTCAGTGGCAAGAACCCAAGTACTCAAGCCCTCATCCACTGTCTCCCAGGGGTACATAGGCAGAAAGCTGGATGGGAAGTACAGGTAGGACTCAATCCCACCCACTCTGATATTGGATGTGAGTGTCCCAAACTGCAACTCAACACACGGTAACACAAATCTGCCCCTGACAAAGTTTAAGTTTTTACAAAGTAAAGAGAATGTGACATTTTTAATTTCTTTACATATATATAATTATATAATAAATATCATCATATAATCGCTAAGATAATGGACATTATTGATTATATTTACTCAAAGTATGTGTATTTATCTCCTCATAATATGATTAATTCAAAATTATTTAATCTTGGTCTGAATGAGCTACATCTCTCTCAAATGGCTTAAATGATATCTACAGTTGGGAATTTTATGTGTACTATGAGTAGCTATTAAATTGAGTTCAGGTGGTCAGAGATCTACCATAGTCATTAATGGCATGGTATTACTAAAGTTACTTTTTTCTCATGGAGAATAATCAAAATTTATAAAAAATAGAACCATATTTTTAAGTTAGCTTACTCAAAACCTAAATTGGATATTTTTTAGTGAGGTTTTTCAATATTTATTCTATAAGGTCTTTGCTCAATTACAAAGTATTAGTGTTTATTATTGAGTGTATGTACTTTTACCAAGAAAAGAAGACTCTTAATTTGCAATAGTCAAATTGCATATTATTTCAAGCTACAATTACCTTCTTGTAATGGGATCATTTATAAATTATTTTGCTCTTCAGGGAAATTAAAGACTTGCAGATAAAATACCTTCAGGTACATTAAAACAGATACGTATTTTACAGGTTTGCCCATCAAGTAGATAAGTCTCCAACTCAAATAAATATTTTAATTTGACTTACAAATACACAAAACTTACATTTCATAGAAAAACTAGAACTAAATATTCCTGGTACTTGCACAATAGCAGAAGGAGGCTCAGCCCCAGATGCACTGGTATTTATATTCTTGCATGAAAAATATGTACAGGGATCAAAGATAAACAATTTTCATAGTGAAATGTCAATGCAATCCCTTGTTAGCATTGATTTTAAGACTGTGACAATATCTTGGTTTCATCTGTCTTAAACCTATAAAGAATATCAAAAGGAGACCTTATAATCTGTTGGAAGAGAACTGGCATGCAATCTGGGAGACAAAATCTGCTATCAACAATTCCATTGACCTAATTTAGAAGTTGAAATGATTTGAAACCCCATGACTTGATACATATGTTCCAGTAAGAACCAATTCCCAGGGTTGACCACCCTTTGCCAACTTCTCAGCCCATATATCCTCAGGAGGGAAAATCAATTCTGTAGCTCTTTCAATTCTGCACTCAAAGAGAGATGAATCAATGAAATATTTAATCACCTCTGATTCTGCTAGAGGCACATGGTTTTTCTCCAGGTGTTGCTTTGTGTAACTGATCCAAGAATTGACATTTTTCTGACTTCTAAATATTTTTTCTACTAATTGTGATAATATATTCATTATTATCAGTAATATTGATGGAGTATCTCATCTAGCTAACAGGAGGTTGCATATTCCAAAATACATGTGTGAATATTAAAAGTCAAACAGTAACACATGGTGACATCCACTAGTGTACTTTGACCTTGAGATTACTAAATTCCCTAAGCCTCATGCTCCTGGAAAACAAGGTTAAGAAATTCCTTTTGTGTTCCAAAAAATGACTTGCTCTGTAAGTGATTGGCTGAACTGTTTGAACTCTGACTAACCTAGAACTTTCTTTCCATTTATCAAACCTTTATGTATTTATTCATTCACTTGTTTATTTATTTATTTGATAAGCATATAATAGTTGTGCATTCTTAAGGTGTATAGTGTGATATTTTACACATGTATGCAGCATAACTGATGGCATCTAGTAAGTAGCATTTTCATTTCATCTTTGTGTATGTGTGTTTAGAACTTGTGAGTTCTTCTGGTTTTCTCTTATGGTGTATAATAAAATATGGTGATCTATAATCTTCCCATTGAGCTGGGGAACACTCAAAGCTATTAACTTCTGACTATGTTTGGTACCTGTTACCTAATCTCTCACTACACCTGTGGCCCAACCCATTCCAGCCTCTAGAAACCACTATAGTAAGTTCAGATGAAGTTTTTTTTAAAAAAATACTGCCTTAATTTTTATTTGAGAGGGAGACAAAGACCAAGAGACAGAGAGAGAGAATGATCTTCCATCCATTGGTTCATTTCTTATTTGCCTGAATAGCTGGGGTTGGGCCAAGCCAAAACCAAGGGCTAGGAACCCAATTCAGGTCTCCCAATGGGTGACAGGGGCCCAAGTTCTTGATTCATCACCACAGCATGCCAGTTTGCACATTAGCAAGTAACTGGAATTAGAAGAGCAATACCTTGAATTCATCATTTTGTTATGTAATGCAGGCATCTCAGACAGCAACTTACCTCTGGGTCAAACACCTAATAACATATGAACATTTTTAACTTACATATATGAGAGAAAACATGATATTTTCCCTTCTGTGATGCCTTATTTTGCTTTACATAATAACTTCCAGTTTCATCAATTATGCTGCCAATGTCAGAATTTCATAGTTATGTAATAGCCAATAATATTCCATTGTGTATATATGTCACATTTCTCTATCCATTTGACTCTACTAATGTTCTGTTAAGCTTCTCTCCTTTCCACCAGGCTTATGGGGATTGACCAGCGGTCAGACTGAGTCAGCCAGCAGTTGAATATGGCGCAACCTCCCCTAATGTCCCGTCCGAAGAATAGGATGACCTCAAGCAAAGAAACTTCCTTCACAAACTTCATGTCACTAGTACATCCCAATCTTCCATATTAGATTTTTTTGTAACCTCATCTTCAATTCCTTGTCAGAAAAAAAATGTGTTTTTTCTACCTGACATTTTGTATTCTTGCAGATCTTGTGGCCAGCACACTCTCTGTAATGTAATAAATCCCTGCCTCTCAAGTAATTCTTTGGCATACATTATTCCTTACCTAAATCCATATTGGTTTTTATTTGACAATCTCTTTATCTCAATATCAGCTACAAGCATTTTCAAAATGAGATTCTCAGAATCATATTGTCTAATCCAGTCTAGTTTCACATTAGCCAATTTTTTCCTCTGTTGTACTTATTTCAAGCTATAAATTAATTTAAATTTTTTAAATTTATTTGACAGGTAGTGTTATAGACAGTGAGAGAGAGAGACAGAGAAAAAAGGTCTTCCTTCCGTTGGTTCACTCCCCAAATGGCTGCTACAGCCGGTGCTGTGTCGATCCGAAGCCAGTAGTCAGGTTCTTCTTCCTGATCTCCCATGTGGGTGCAGGGCTCAAGCACTTGGGCCATCCTCCACTGCCTTCCCGGGCCACTGCAGAGAGCTGGACTGGAAGAGGGGGCAACCGGGACTAGAACCACAACCCATATGGGATGCTGGTGCCGCAGGCGGATGATTAACCAAGTGAGGCACAACACTGGCCAATTTAAATATTGACAATTGTACAGTAAATTTAAAAATACTTGTGAGATCTTATAAGGAAAAAATAAGTCATTATGTCAAAAACTATAAGGGCCCTTGTGAACATCAAGTGTGAATTATCACTAAATCATTCCATAAAATTGGGGGTGTCTCTCACTTAGCAGGAAAGTAAGAATCAAATAAAAACAAAGTAAGTTATAATTGACATTCATTTAAAATTTTATTGACTTAGGAGTATATGTGTTGTATATGTACATCTTCCATATGTCCTGTATATATAATATTTGTATATACATTAATATTGTAGTTATACAGAAACTATTGTTGTCTAAGTCAAGGCCCCTCCCCCAATGCATATGTTATTGAATTCCTAGTACTAAATGTGTTCATCTTTGGAGGTAGAACCTTCAAGGAAGTAATTAAGGTTAATTGAGATCATAAGGATCAGACTCCAATCCAATAAGAAGAGATACCATGATTACAGGAGTGCTTTGAAATGAGCAGATGTGGTCATGGCCAGAAACCACAAACCTATAAACCAAGAAGGTCACAAGACAAACCAAACCTGTCTCCTTGTAGATTTTGGACTTCCAGACCTCCAAACTATGAGACATGAATTGTTGTTTAATGACCTTTCTTTAAAGAATTTTGCTAGGGCAAATCTAGCAAACTTATGCACCAACCAAAACCATAATTTTATAAGCCACAAATTTAAAGCCATGATTTCTTTTTTTTTAAAGATTTATTTGTTTATTTGAAAGTCAGAGTTACACAGAGAGAGACAGAGAGGCAGAGAGAGAGAGAGAGAGAGAGAGAGATTCCATTTCCTGTTTCACTCCCCAATTGGCTGCAATGGCCAGAGCTGTGCTGATCTGAAAACAGGAGCCAGGAGCTTCTTATGGGTCTCCCACTTGGGTGCAGGGGCCCAAGGGCTTAGGCCATCTTCTACTGCTTTCCCAGGCCATAGCAGAGAGCTGGATGGGAAGTAGAGCAGCCAGGACTCGAATTGGTGCCTATATGGGATGCTGGCACTGCAGGCAGTGGCTTTACCTGCTATGCCACAACACTGGCCTCAAGCCATGATTTCTTATTTGCTTTAAAATAGTTATTAGGCAACACTTCCTCTTAAATTTTAACTTGACAAAATCTGTTCATGAACATTATGAAAGAATTGGAATTCTTCTCCCATCCAACTAACCAGGCCCGACCCTGCTTACCTTCCAAGATCAAACGGGATTGAGTGTGTTCAGGGTGGTATGGCCGTACACAGAATTCGTTTCTAAAACCTGCAGCTCTCTCCTGGGTTGTTCGGTACTCTCTCTTTGATAAGAATGGAAGAAGTTACGTCATTTAACCATATGATGCTCATGTTCTGTAACATGTTGCCTCCATTCAGATACCTGTTTTGCTCTATTTTTCTTGTGTTTGATCTTCCAAAAGTTACTTACTTAATCTTACTATGCCCTAAAGGGGTATCTCTATTTCTATACTGATTGCAGCACTATTCACAATTACTAAGATGTGGGAAGCAACTGAAAGGTTTAAAGACAGATTTGAGGACAAAGAAATTGTGATGTGTTCATACAATGGAATACTATACAGCAAAAAAAAATGAAGAAAATCTTTCAATATGTGACAACATAGGCTAACCCTGAAGAATTATGGTTAGTGAAATGAGTCAGTCACAAAAAAACCCCACTATATTAAGCCATTTACATGAGGTGACTAAAATAGTTTACAGTAGAAAGTAGGGGTGGGTGTCATGGCATAACAAGTTAACCCACTGACTGGGAAGCCAGGATCAAATCTTTGCATGCTGGTTTGAATACCAGATACTCCACTTTTGATCCAGATCCCTGCTTATGTGACAAAGACAATACTGGAAGGTGGCCCAGGTACTTTGTCCCCAGCCACCCATGAGGTGACCTTGGTAGAATTCTTGGAATTTCAGGCTTCTGGCTTCAGCCTGGCCCACTCTCAATTGTTGTAGTCATTTTGGGAGTTGAACCAGTGGATGGAAAATCTCTGTCTCCTCTCTGTATCTTTTGGACTGTATCTATCTCTCTGTCTCTATTTAACTCTGCCTTTAAAATAATATAATTATTTTTTTTAAAAAAAAAAGGAATAGAGAGTAGAATTGTGGCTGCCAGTAGCTGGGGGTAGGGAGAATTGAGATGTTACAAATACAAGGATTTAAAGTTTCAGTGACGTAAGATGAAAATGTTCCAGATATCTGCTGTACAATGTTGTGCTTATAGTTAACAGTACAATATTATACATTCTTAAATTTACTAGGAGGATTGATTTCATGTTAACTGCCCTTTACCATAGTAATAATAATAACAAAAAGGAGAGCAAAGATCGTATCATAAATTGCACCAGATGAAAATTACATGCACTCCAATTCTTTCTTGGCAACACATATCTGAAAGTTGTCACTGAATTTTGCTACTCAGCAGGATGCTGTCAAAAAATTTATTAATAGACAAGAACCAGAGAAGTGAATCAAAAAGTCTCAGCATGTCTTTGAAAGGCCAACCATCTGACATCCATGTTATATCAAACTACAAGAACCTAAAGGTTTACAAGTGGATGGATGGGGCTATTCATAGCTATATGCATGGAATTTAAACTTTCCATTCCACCCTCATCCTCCCAGAAATTTTCAGTGTGATGTGGTAATATTAAGACAGTGTCAGCTATGAAGAGGTCAGAAATTACAGTTCAATGTTAATGCTTCTAAGCTTGTTGATCAATTAAGAATAAGACCATAATTAGTAGGGAAGGAAAGTTCCATTCTGTGGTAGTCACACTCTAATAAGCCAAAGGAAAAGGCTGTATGTTTATCAGACGTGCTGAAATGACTTGAGATATAACACATGTCATCAGTTGACAGAAGCTCTCCTTGTAGGCCATGTGAAAATGGAGTAATTCTATCTTAGGAAATAAACACAGAAAGATAAATGGAACCAAATCAACATAATTAAATTAAACTACACTTCAATAGTATAAAGCAGGACTAAAAGCCATAGCGAAATCAATGCATAGTGTCCATTTTTAAATACAACACAGCTTAGTCAAACATAAAGTAGCTTCTATTCCATTAAATTCATTAAGAAAATTGCATTTCCACAAATAGCATGTTTCATTGATAATGTAAAACTAGGAAATCAAAATTATAAAGCAGAACATTTCAATCAAATAATCTAGTTTTTTTAAAAAATATCTAGAAGAAATATTGTATTGATTGCAATTTTATTTTTGTTTCTCAGCATTTTTAATATTCCTACCATAAAGATGGGAGCTGAAACTCATTTATGTTATGTTAGATAAAGTTAATTTTCAAAATTCCAAAGGAATTCTTTATTTATTTTTACAATCTTTATTTATATAAGGTAAACAAATTTCATGTATTTCATATACACAGAATTTTAAAAACAGCAAAAATAATGAAACCTCAACAATTTAAAAAATGGTATTAATGAAATACTACATAGAATTGCAGTCTTCAATTGCCCTTTTGCTTGTTCTTAATTAGAAATATACTGACAGTTGTAAACCTCACTTCTATTTCATATTTTGCAGGCTACGCCATCTCTTACTGATTTAATCACAGTTTCATATTAAGACATCCAAATTTGGATAGCTATGCTTTCCAAAGGAAAAAGATTTGCAGTTTAAAGGTCACAGAATTTTAAACTACTAAAATATGTGTCACCACCTGGCTTTATTATTTTATGCTCTTGGGGAAAAAGTTACTGTCTTTGAGTCTAAATTTCTCTACTCTGATAAAGGACACAGTAGTAAAAATTAATGGATGAGACAATTGTTGGAAAAAAGCACACAACTGATGTTCGGTAGATACAAGTTTCCTTGATTCTGTTTCTTGATTTTTCAAAATTGTTGCTTTATTGCAGATCAGCACAAGATAGCAGAAGATGAAATTATCTATAATTCCATTTGATAATTAAACAAATATTAAATTTTCATTCATATTTGATTTCATATATGATTTTGCAGTGACATAATGGATAATATTTTATATTCAAACTTTTATCTACCGTTATAGAACACTTAATATGCCATTTGGTTGGATAGTATATTAGAAAAATCAAAACATACTTTTACTCCCTTAAAAGCTGAGTGGATATAGTTTTACATCTTATTCTATGCTCATGTAGTAAATTTGTTTTGTTGTTATTTTATTTGTGCTTGTATAGTTTCTTTTTTAAAAAGTAGATTCAGTTTATACACCAATTTTTGTTTGCTTAATTTAGAATATAATCCATTAATTACTAGTCCAATACCTCAATATTTAGTTTTTTTTTAATCATTTCTGCACTGTAGGTGAGCTATACGCTATAGTTACTATATGTTAATGATAGATCTTAATAGTAATCACTTTTGCCCACATATATACATACATGGCATTCCAGTTCCCTGAAAAATATATTTTAAAATATTTATTTATTTAAAATGCAGAGTTACAGAGAGGGAGAGAGAGAGAAAAAGAGAGGGAGAGAAAGAGAGAGAGAGAGAGAGAGAGATCTTCCATTTACCAGTCACTCCCCAAATGGCTGCCATAACCAGAGCTGGGCCAGGCAAAATCCAGGAGCCTGGAACTCCAGCCGAAAATTGCAATGTGAGTGGTAGGGGCCTACGAACTTTTTTTTTTTTTTTACAGGCAGAGTTAGACAATGAGAGAGAGAGAGAGAGAGACAGAGACAGAGACAGAGACAGAGAGAAAGGTCTTCCTTCCATTGGTTCACCCCTCAAGTGTCTGCTAGGGCTGGCGCACTGCGCCAATCCGAAGCCAGGAGCCAGGTGCTTCCTCCTGGTCTCCCATGTGGGTGCAGGGCCCAAGCACTTGGGCCATCCTCCACAGCAGAGAGCTGGACTAGAAGAGGAGCAACCAGAACAGAATCTGGCACCCCCACTGGGACTAGAACCCAGGGTGCTGGCGCCACAGGCAGAGGACTAGCCAAGTGAGCCACTGCGCAGGCTGAGCCATCTGCCTTTGCTTTCCCAAGTTCATTATCAGAGAGCTAGATCATCAATGGAACACCTGGATTTGAACCAGTGCTCATATGGCATGCCAGTGTTGCAGACAGAAGCTTAACCAGCTGTGCCTCAATGCTGCTCCCCATGAGAAAAATATTTTAATAGTGAATTTTAATATGTATTAAGAAAAAAATTCCATTTTATAAAACATTCGTTGCAGTGATTTATATAAGGCTTCAGCATTTTTATAGGAGATATTTTTCTTGGTAGTATATTTAATAACAAAAATCTAATCAATGAATAATTAAAACACTGTTTTAGATAGCTGTCAGATGCAGAATAAAGTAGATACAGGGGAGTGTAATTAATTATACCCTCCAGGCACTATTGTGCTTTATCAGGTTTCTTATTTGATATGAGAATAACAGGACTGTTTTGATTTCAAATAAAAAAAAAAAAAGACCAACTGTAGCCTAAGGAAAAAGGGATAATTTTTTATGAGAATGGCAGTGGGGGTATTTCACAAAAACAGGCAAGGGCACAAATTGACCTCAGCAAGAAATGGAATTAAGAAATCAGATGCTGTTCATACCTTCTGTCTCCCTCTTTAGGTTTTTCTGTTTCTTTGTTTCCTCACTGTTTTTGTTAAGTGTTTTCTTTTTTTCAAATCAACATGTTGAAAGCATGGCTGCTAACAACTCTTAACATGAAGCATTTATATCCATCTGTTGCTAGGAGCTGACTAGCTGCCAATACTGGGAAAATCACTTTTGAATGGCCAGTTAAGGCCTGGATCTTTTTCTTTGTCTACTTTTCAAAGCTGACTTTGAAAACCTGTACTTTTAAAAAGGCAGGCAATTGGAAAGTTTACATAAAAGTAGAATGGAGCTGGAATCTTTTTAAAATTCATTTTTAGCATTTTATTTTATTATTTGAAAGGCAGAAAGACTGAGATAAAGAGACAGATAGAACTGCCATATGCTGATTCACTACCCATATACTCTCAACAGCGAGTGGTAAACCTGGATTGGGCCAGGTTCAAGCAGAGAATCAGGAACTCAATCCAAGTCTCCTACTCCTAGAGCCGTTACCTGCTGACTCCCAGGGTGAGCATTAGCAAGAAACTGGGATCAGAAATGGAGCCATGACTCATCTCTAGCCACTCAGACATAGAATACTAGCACTAAAATCCCACCGCATAGCTTGTAATTTTATAAATACCTAGCACAATAGAAGGGCTGAAAACCTTTGATTGTTCGAATAGAAAACAGTCATTTCTTTGCAGGACCCAAAGTAATAATTGTTATTCAATTTTGTGATTATGGCACACAATTTTTTTATGTAACCAGAAGATTCACTTAACCTACTAATGATACAAGTATCAATATGTGAAAAGAGAAAATGTTGACAATTTCATATTATTAAACAAATATAGCGGCTGTTAATACAATATACATATACACATACATATACACAATATAACATAATATTTGATTGAATGGATGTACCCTAAAGAGTTTACTCATTTATCTGTCAAAGATTATTGTTACTTCAAAGTTGTAGCAATTACTAATAACTACAATAAACATTTGTGTGTATATTTTTGTCTAACAAGTGTATACATCACCTGAGTAAATACCAATGAGTGTTAATGTTGGATTATATGATGAGAATATGACTAGTTTGTACAAAACTGACTAATTATCTACTGAAACTGCCATAGTATTTTCTGTTCCTATGAACAATGAAGACTATGCTAGTATTGCTATTGATATGGGGGTACTTTTTCCCTATAGTTGATCATGTCATTTGCAAACAAGGAAAGCTTTGTTTCTTCCTTTCCAATCTGTATACCCTTTGTTTCCTTTTCTTGCTATCTCTGACTTCAGTAAACTATTAGAAAGGTAGTGATGACGTTAAAGTTCCTCAGTATTCCCGGTTTTTTGTTTTTTTTTTTTGAGTGGTTGCTTAATTCAATCAAATATTTTCCTTGCATCTGCTGAAATAATCATAATTTTTTCTTTAGCTTGTTGGTGGACAAATTGATTTTGAATACTGATCCAGAATTTTATACTTGAAATAAATTCCAATTGATTGTAGCATCGAATTCTTTCATATATTGTTGGATGTGACTTGTTCATATTTTGTTCAGGATTTTAGAACCTGTATTCATGTGGTATATTAATCTGTAGTTTTTCCCTTATAATTTCTTTATCTGACTTTATATTAGAATAATGTTAATCTTATATAATGAGTTAAAAACACTGATTTAGTTTCTGTAAGAGACTGAAAACATGGTGAGTAATTCCTCAAAAAATTCCTGGTAGAATGCACCAGTGAAACTATCCGGGCTTTGGGTTTTCTCTTTTGGAAAGTTATTACCTATAGCTCCATTTTATTGAATAGATTTAGTTGTTTTTATATTACTGTTTTCTTTATATAACTTTTGGTACAGTGTATCTTTCAATGAATTGAGACTATTTTATTTAAGTCAGCAAAGTTGTTAATGATATGCCTTTGCTACTCTTTCATTATCTATGACATCACTAAAGCTCACTCTCCTTCATTCTGATATTAATGCTTACGTTTTTGTTGATTATTATGAATAGAGGTTTATCAATATAATTGTTTTTTCAAAGTAAAAGCTTTACTTTCCATCATTTATTGTTTTTTTTTATCAATTTCAATAGTATCTCCTACACTATTTTAAAAATTTCTTCTACTTCTTTACATTTATATTTCTCTTCTTTTCCTTGCATTTTATGTTGGAAGTTTAGATTACTCTGATATGAACTTTAATAATATGAATTTCCCTCTTTGTATTGTTTTTGCTACATTGTACACATTTTAGTATGTTTTAAATTCATTTTTAATTTAGTTTAAAATATTTTTTAAAATTTTTGTTGAAACTTCCTTGACCATGTATTATTTAGCAGTGTTGTATCTAAATAGTTTTATATTTTCCAACTCTCTTCCTGTTGTTGATTTCTACTCTCTTTTGTCACTGTGGTTTAAGTGCTCACTATGTGTGATGCCTACCCTTTAAATTTGTTGGAGTATGTTTCATAGATCAACTTCCATCTATTAGGAATAAGCCAATCAATTCAATAATATCCTTAATAACTTAATTCTTGTTGGGGCTATCAAATATTGATTAAAGTATGTTAAAATTTTTAAATATAATGGTGAATATGTTTTTTCTTGCAGTTCTGTTAATTATTTTCTCACATATTTTGACATTTTTTAGGGGTATATGCATTAAGAATTGTTATTTTCCCGTGATTAACCTTTTTATTATTATGTAATGCCTCTCTTTTTCCCTGATAATTTTTCTTTATCAGAAGTCAAATTGTTCTGAAATTAAATTAGTGAGTGCATCTTTCTTTTGACTAATATTAACACATTACAGCTTATTCCTTTATATTAAAATTGGTTTACTTTTATTGCATCAAACACCCCAACTAACAAAGTGACTTGGCCAAGGTTAAAGTGGATTTCTTTTAGACAACATATTGTCAGCTTTTTATGTTATTATTTTTCTTTTCTGTTCTATTAGTCTGTATCTTTTAATTGGTGAATTTAGGCTATATTCATTGAATGTATTATTGGTATAGTTAGATACATATATCTATCATATTTATCTTCTTTTATCTTCCCATCTTTTTATTTATAAGATGCAACAGGTTAAGCTACTACATATGATATTGGTATTTCATGTCAGAATGCCAGCTTGTGTACCAACTGTTTCTTTTCCAATCCAGCTCCCCTGCTAATGTATTTGGGAAAATAGCAGAAGATAGCCCAAGTGCTTGGGCTCGAACAAAACATTTGGGAGACTTGGATGGAATTTGGGGCTCCAGGTTTGGGCTGGTTCAATTCTGGCCATCGAAGCCCATTTGAGAGTGAACCAGTAGATGGAAGATATCTCCCCCCAACCATACCACTTCACTCTGCCTTTATCAATTTTTTTAAAATCTAAAAATAAGAAACAGATTTAAAAAATGAAATTTTTCTGATGAAGGTCTTGGATTTTCTAGTAAAATTCATTCATTACTGTGTTTACTCTCAACTATTATAATCCTTCACAGAACCTCACAGTGGTCCTAATTCCTCCTTCCTTATTTTTATCATTTACTGCTGTCATTCATTTCATTTATCCATAAATCATAACTATGTGCTACATTATTGCTACTTAGTATACCAATTACCTAATAAACAATTATAAATGCCTGTCTGGCTAGGACTGGGTCAGTACCAAGCTGCAAACTGGGAAAACAATACCAGTCTCCACATGGATGGCTGGAACCCAACTACTTGTGCCATCATCATTTTCTCACAGAATCTGCATTAGCAGGAAGCTGGAATCATGAACCATAGCTGGGATTAAATCCAATTACTCTGAAGTGGGTCACAGGTTCTTAACTGGTAGTTTATCTACTAGGCTGAAACCTGTCCCCAAAACTGAATATATTTGGACAGCACCATAAATTTCTCATGTGTTGTGTTATCAGTGTGAATGATAACTGTTTTATAATTAAATTACTTCTTAATTTGGATAGTAGTAGTGACACTTATTAAATAGTTGTACAGTTCTTTCTATCCTATGCTTTCCATCTAAGCATAATTTCAAAGTGAAAATGTTGAGAAAATGAAACACCATTTGAATTGCAGAAATATACTGAAGTGATAACACTTACAACTTGGAGAAGAGAAAATGAAGCCTAGCATATGCCAGGGTGGTCTGCATAATCCCAGTTAGCTGAATCCCAAATAGCTATGTGATTAAAAACAGAAATAAATCTTTACTCCCAGGCTCATTTCAAGTGTCTGCACTCACACTCAAAATTACTTTTCCAGAAACTTTGTGCTGGGCAAAACAGGAAAATATATGTACATATATAAGTATGAATGCACATGTAACTGATGTAACTGTTATCATTGAAGCCACATTACATAGGTGTGCAGCCAGAATGTATGTCTTCAAGAGGTTCAAATAGTCAATCATCAATAATTTAGGTGAACATGGTGTCTTCAGGAGCTTAATAGAAGTAAATACATATAATCACTAGAATAACTAACTTTATCTCAGGTGTTAAAACAATGCCATATCCAAATGCAATGGTCCAAAGAATGAATTTATCATAAAATATTCAAGAAAATGGCAAAAAAATCATGCGAAACACACAGCAGATATAATGACATGGAAAAACTTATATATTGGCATTTTGGTATACCTATTAGGAAACAAAATTCTACTTTTGAAAAAATGTTGAAAATATGTATAATATTGTTATAATCTTTTACAGTTTTTTGGATTTTTCAAGTGCTCCATTCTTGTTAGAGCAAGTTTATATCTGCTAAAGAACAATAAAAAAAGAACATACATTGTTTAATTCCTTTTCTCCACATGTGAATTATTTACCTTACTAAGAATTAGAAACAGAGATACACAGAGAGATAGTTTAGCTATTTACATTGCTTTCCATGTTTTATCAACCATTTCTCTATTCTTCATAAAATGCTAAAATTCTTCTATTTTACTGATACTTAAAGTTTCAGAGGTTCTGAATTCTGAATAATACATGTGTGTGGGGAGCAACTCGGACTATACTGTTACTGGAATTAAGACTTATTCTATGCATCTGCTCTCCCACTGTGGGGAGCAACTCGGACTATATTGTTACTGGAATTAAGACTTATTCTATGCATCTGCTCTCCCACAATATGGCGCTGGGAGAGGAGAAAACAGCTTCTACGCAGCTGCCTCCAGTTCAACCAATAAACTGTAGGACCTACTCCTGATTGGAGGAGAGCAGCGTACTCGGCGTGTGGGCAGCCGAGTTAGGATTGGCAGAGGAGGACTATAAAGGAGGAGAGAGACGGCATGCACCGGGAACATCTAACGGGAACATCTAAGGGGAACACCTGTGCAGCCCCCAGAGAGCCGGCCGGCGGTGTGCCGCTCCCCTGCGGAAGTGGGGAGTGTGGCCAGGGGGAACTGCCCTTCCACGGAGGTGGAAGGGATAGTAGCCAACCCGGGAAGAACTAGCAGCAAACCCGGGGAGGGCCGAGCAGACGAAAGAACAGCGCAGGGTCCTGTGTCGTTCCTCCACGAAGAGGGGGAGCGACACATGTGTCCTTTCTCCTAACTACATTTGTGTTCCTCTGTATATATGCTGATTTTGAGCCCCATTCTAGACATTAGGGCAAAATGACTTCCTTCCAATATTTACATTCAAGGCAGTAGTACAAGTCTCACCTCTTTCTCCTAGCATATGGTCTCAGTGAGAATAATTCCAGTCTGCCTATCAGAAAAACTTCATCTACCCCACAAAGGACTGAACCTTCACCGAGGATTTACACATTCTGTGCCTGTACCACAATGTCTAATAGAGTCAGAGATTCTTCTGTTGGCGGGACACAACAAAATGACACTTGCAGACTATGCAGAGAGAAGGCTGCAGGCAGTGACTCAGACTAGGTTTTTTCAGGAAAGAAACTTAGGGAAGGCTGGAGCTGTAGGTACTGATTATCTAATGCAAGCAAGGTAGAGTTAACTGGTTTCCTGTGAGACTACTTATGAATTAACTAATTTGAATAATTTCTCAGTCTCTGGGACATACAGGTTAAGTATATGGTAACTGGCCCTAAGGGTGGTTGAGATATAATGACCCTGGAAAATGTAAGCCTAATATGGGAAGAGATTGAGGTATAGAATTAATTAGCTACTCAAGACAGGAATTGGCTTACCACTAGTCAGTGCTTCAAAACTTGACCAAGACAGTATTTTAAAGAACTGTGTTGCAAAAATAAGATGCATAAAAATTGCTATTTTACCTTCCATGAATAAACAAGATAAATTCAGCATTTTATCTCTCTACAATTGCTCTTTGTATTTCTAAATTATTTTTTCTTACTCCTCAGAACTCTTATTTATATTTTAAATTTTATTTAAGCTATACAATTTTCATGTATTTCATATATATAAAGATTTAGGAACATAGTGACACTTCTCCCTCCACCCTCCCTCCTACCTACACTCCAACACTTCTTCTTCCTCCATCTCACATTCCCGCTCTTAATTTTTACAAAGATTCTATTTTCAGTTTTCTTGATGATCATATAGTTAACTGTTATTTAAATTCAATAAATTATCCAAAAAATTCTAGGATAGCTATTGAAAGATCCTTCAGCTTTGATAGAACACCCTGAAGACACATATTTTAACTTGACCTCTTGGTAAGTATTGAGTAGCATGAGTGGCATACTATGTAGCTTTTTCATTGTACATTGATACAGCAACTTGTTTCATAGATTTACTCTGTTTCATGTTTCTTTTCTGAAATGTCTTTAATATATCAGATGATTAAGTGGGGAATTGTGTTTCCTATTTCAAAGACTGCAAATTCTCTATGGTAATAATGTGATTCACTGTTACAAGGCTATTAAGAAAGCTATCAAATATCATTCTGTTTAAATTGAGCTTTGAATTGTACCTATGAATAAAAGTAGCTAGAACTTGGATGCTTATATCTCTAATTTCCCATTTATTATGTAAATAGAATAGGAGTAGTCCACATTTAGCTGAAGAAACTGGACCAAACAGATGATAAGCTAAGAAAGATTCCATCTTTTATGGATTTGAAATATTTTAATACATTTTTAATTTATTTTACTTGAGAGACAGACAGGGAGAGCTCTTACCTGCTGATTCACTCTCCTAATGGCAACAAGGACCCAGTTCTTCCATTTCAATTAATAGGAACCCAATTAACTTGAATCATCAAACTCCCTCCCAGGGTCTGCAAAGGAGTAGGAATAAGAGCCAAGCATCCAGACCAGATAATCCAAAACCTGATGCTGGCATCTTAGTTGGTATCCCAATAACCAGCCCAAATGCAATTATAATATAAAATACTGACGTGAAAACATGGCAATTAGCTAGATAGAATAATACATAAAAGAAACAATGAAAGAACAAAAAAAAAGTCCTGCAAAAAATCACATTTTTGTAGATATCTCTTGAATTATTTTTTCCTCTCTAGTACGTGACTGTTCTAAGATAAGGTCATTGTGACCAAGAGACAACACAATGTCTCAATTATTGAGTTGGACAGGGAGATGTGGTAGTCACGGGTGAAGAAACTTAACACCAGATATTCTCTGAAGCATATCTCCATTTTAGTGTATTCACTTCAAAATTAGACATATTCAGTATAAGACCTCTTAATCAACCTACCAAATTAAAAAAAAAAAATAAAGAAAAAATAGAGGAAATTGTCCTCTTATATCATTATACTTCAAATATCAGCATAGCATTCATTTCAACCAAGTTAATCAGAAGCCATAAAAATCTCAGTACATGTAAGAAATGGATTGTGTATCTGTTTTTCGCTTCAAGCTGTGTGAATATATTAATCTTAAATTGCAGTGCAAAACAGTGAAAGCAAAAGTGAAGTTCTGATTTCATGGTAATCATGGATTTCAATATGTTGAGTTTCTTGAACTTCAATTTCCTTGCCTAGGAACATAAAAATATCATAGATATTCTATGGATCTGGCAAGGTTGTTTATAATTGTTAAATAAATTCATTGAAAGACTTTGTCAAAGTAAATTAAGCTAGCTTTTGTTAAGTGATTTTGAATTATCATTTATAACTAATTTGGAAACTAGAGACAAAATTTAACTTATGTGCCTAAAGCACTTGAACAGTGTAAATATATAATCATATTACAAAATTATACAAATAATAGATATTTAAGAATACTGTTTGCTGACATTACTGAAATAAAAAACAAAACAAGTTCTCATAAGCAATACAATATTTTAAATTCTGTGTGATTTTCAGCATATTGCATCCTCCTAAGAATGATCTAGGCATTCTGGAGTGAAAAGGAAACCAGTTTCTTCATTGGCTTTATAACATAAGGAACTCTTGATCTTGTTTACTTAACTGTTTCCTCTAATTACATCTTATAAATAAATGTGCAATATCTTTGGGTAGAAAAGAGACCTACAAATCAAAAGTGTCACTAATCATTGCTTGACTGTTGATTATTTGGAAAATTTCATTATTAAATATAGACTATAATCATGTAATAGATCTCAAGAAGTTGTTTAAATTCTACAAATATTTTTAAAAAGTTATTCATTTATTTGAAAGGCAGAGTTAGAGAGAGGGACAGACACCGAGAGGAAGGTCATCCATCCACTGATTCACTCCCCCAAATGCCCACAGCCTCTGGAGCTGGGCCAGGCTGAAGCCAGGAGCCTAGAACTCCATCCGGGTCTCCCACCTAGGTGGCAAGGGCTCAAGCACTTGTGACATCTGCTGCTGTTTTCCCAGGTGCATTAGCAGGGAGCTGGATAAGAAGTGGAGCTCAGAAACTTAAACCAATGCCCATATATTGGCAGCAGCTGAATAACCAACTGTGCCATTAACACGGGTCCTGGCTTCCATGAACTAAATGACTGTCTCAAAGATTTTGTATGAGGCCTTCCAGCTATTCTCTACAGAAATTATACACTAATTTAAAATATAGGATAAATATTGTCCCTTCTCTCAACACACTCCTGTGCCTTGATCATTAATATTTGATAAAATCAAACACTTCACCTTATCTTAAGAAGCTTTAAAATAGTTGGACAAATCTATCTACTGCTTTCACCTTATACCACTGTGTACCATACTTGCTTGCTTCAATGGCAGTGGTATTGTTATTCATATATAAAATGTGTTCCTATCTCATGCCCTATTTGCTTGCTGTTGATGCATTCTTGCTTGATTGCATTTTTATGATAGTTTCCTAATCCTCACTTTTCAGCTCCATTATTATCTTCCTTGATGACTTTAAAATGTTGAGCCCAATACTCTCAGCCATGGCAATCATTCCTTTATTGTATTGTTCTCTCTCATTTTCATTGGTATATTTGTTTGGTTTTAAATTGGTTAAGAAATTATTTAGAAATAAAAATTATCATGATTATTTCAATTTTTAATTCCTTACCATGATCTACTTCTACTAAAATCAATCAATAGAACTTAATATGGTGGTATAAAATAAAAACAGGCATAAATTCCTTAGTTCTTTTTTGATGTGTGCATCTGTGTGGTACCAGTTTCTTCAAATGTTAATTTTATTAAACTTAATTTTTCAAAGTTTGTTTATTTAAAAGAGTGATGGGGAGAGAGAAAGACAGAAAGATTGCTTTTTCCATCTACTGGTTCACTCCCCAAATACCTGCAAGAACCAGATTTGGGCCAGACTGCAGCTAGGAGCCAAGAACTCCATAGAGGTCTTCCACCTGCATGGCAGAATCTGGAGTTTTGAGCATCATTTGCTGCATACCAGGGTGTCTATTATCAGGAAGCCAGATTGAAAGCAGAGGTGGAACTCTATCTCAACCATTTCAATAAAGAATGTAATTAACTTAAGTGACCATTTAAACTGCTATTCCATAAGCCCTAAAATGCTAATTTTAAAATAAAAATATGCTGGTTTCAAAATTATGCACAAAGTATACATATCATTATGATGTCAAATTTTCATTTTTATATTCTTTTTAGTATCCCAAGTAAATATTTATATTTATATAATTGTTTTATACAGACATAATATAGATTGTAATACAGATGATATAATTAATATACAATGTAAAACATGAATATATAAATCTATAATATAAAAGCTTTACTTTTAATGGAACTATTCTATATCCTAGTTAAGACATGAACTGACTTTAGGTATTTTAAAACTACCTGATGAGTCAATTCTCTTAAGCAGTTTTAATAATATGTATATTAATATAATTTATATATAGTGCTTATATACACACAAATATTATAAATGCACATCAGTACATGTAAATATATATACATATATATGACATGAAACACATATGTGTAGCATTTAAAAAATTTTTAGGACATTTTCTGAAGATATACTTTTTTCTACTTTTATGCTATGAGAAATAAAAATGTAAATAACTATAGAAAATGAAACAAAATGTTTTGAAATAATACTTATTTTTTGAAGTGAGCAACATAATGAACAATTTATTTTGTTGATTCTAATTAAATTCATTTATCACTCAGTTTTTCATGACCCACTGTGTGATTTCCATCCATGTGTTTCGACTCCCTGTGACCCTAACCCAGGGAGTCCCTTTGACTTTTTCTCTGATCTACTCTAGAATTCTCTTTACTAAACTCATTGTCTTATCATCTCTCTTGCTAATATACTATCCATGATCCTGTCTGGTGGTACTGCACTGAGATAAAAAGCACCATGCTAGTTGTACAAAGGTTTTTATATGTATATTATGTATATTATAACTGTATGCCAAATAAAAAACAGACTTAGAATTACTGTTATGAGAGGTTTTATTATAAGCTTCACACATTAGTGTTTTTGATTAAGGATCCATATTTGCCAAACAAAGTTTTAAATGCATGAATGTGTCAGTTTAAAGGGGGGAATTCAAATCATGTATGCATCTTATGAAGCTTATCAATTTGAGTCAATGAAATTCAAAGCAAAAATTTATGTTTTCGAAAAATCCTTTGAACACAGTGATTATAACATTCTATAGGACATGTTAGTGAACATCTTACTTCAGTCATTACTTCCACTTGTAAACAGATAATGGATTATCAGTATTAATGTGATAATTTAATTTGCAGTGATGATTCACTTTCACTGAACATGGCTATAAAATCAATGCGTAAACATTTAAAAATAATATATTTAAAAACTAGTTCACATTGTCACAAAATACAAGTTATTTAAAAATAGTTACTAATTAAAATCTAATTGGCCATTTGAGTTACTACCTTTTCATAGATAGAGGTATTCAAAGATTGGAAGGAGTACAAAACTATTCAAGTTAGGTAAAAGTATAAGAAATTCTATCTTGCATTTGTCTGTCTATTGACCCATCTATGTCTTTCCATACTTCCATCTAACATCTATCCAGCTACTGTAGGTTGAAGCATTTATTTTATCATGGAGAATAAAGCAAAATCTACTTAGAACATCTAATACTCAGGGCAAGTGTTGTGGCATAATGGATTAAGCTGCAGCCTACAAAGCCTGCAAACCCATATGGACACTGGTTCAACTCCCGGCTACTCCACTTCCAATCCAGCTCAGTGCTAATGTACCTGGGTCAAGCAGCAGAAGATGCTCCAAGTCCCAGCTCCCCTGCATTCATGTGGGAGATCTGAAGGAAACTCCTGGCTCCTGGCTTCCACATGGTGCAAGCCCTGTCCCCTCTCTGTTCTCTTCTCTCTTTCTGTAACTCTACTTAATAAGTAAACAAAATATATCTTTGAAAAAAGGAACATGTAAAACTCAAAATTCAGCTTAAAATGCATCATTAGTGTTTATATTTTATTAAAATGACTTACAACTTGTAGCTTGGAAAGCATGCACTTGTCTTACATTATCTTAGCTCTGTAGTAACTAGGGGTCATGTTTGGTATGCAAAAATTTTGTGTGAAAGAAAAATAACCCTAGATATTCAACAGGGAATAAACATAAGACTTTAAGATGTTAAGTGCTTTCCCAATACGTATGTATTGGGAACTCATTGTATAATGATTCTGTGTGTATGTGAAATACAAACAAAAAGAAACAGGAAGGAAATACTTTAAACATAGTGGAAATGACAAGAATTGGTTATTAAAACATTTTCATCTTTTTTACTTAGAACATTCTTGTAAGTTAAATAATATTTATGGGGGTGGAGGATGAGAAGTTTCTATGAATTTTTCCCTAAGTGTCTTCAAATATTTGGTCAATAGACTCAACAGCAACAAAAGATAACACAATTCTCATAACCAAATCAAAAAATCTATAAAGCAAATCTACTTTTAAATTACTGATTTGGCATATTCATTACTTTTGATAATTGTACTGTTTCAATACTGGTTGATAAAAACCAGGTGCTGTTTTATTTATTGTTGTTTAAACACAGTCTATTAGAGCTGGTTCCAAGTTTCTCAGAATTTAGGATGTCAAGAGATAAATATATCACAAATTGATGATGTTGGATGACTTCTTGGATGCATGTTCATTCAAAAACCAGAGGTGACCACATACCCGTTTTCAAAAGATTCATTTGTAGCAGCATTAGTGGATTAAAATATAGTCATGCACACAGTTATTTGACATAATAAAACATTATACTTAAAGAAATAAACTATGGAATAAAATAATCAGTAATCAGAAAAGCTAAATAAATTAATATTATCTTCTGTCACACACTGTTTTTCCACATTATCTTATGCCACTAAAGAGTGTTAATTTATTGTTAAGTTTATAATTTCTCAAATTTAACTCAGGATGATCTATCATCTATCAATATTAATTACTCAACCCCCCCCCCCTTTTTTTTTCTTAGCTGACAGTGACCTTAACGTCTGTACCAGTCAGGTCTACCTCACCTGTTCACATAACCATTGACAACAAGGTCAAAAGAAAGTCATTGAAAATCTCATACCCCAGCATGGGACTCTTTGGGGCTGGCAACTCTTTGGGATTGATGAATAGCTTCAATTTTCTCGGTTTCATGACGAACAGAATTGGACTAGTTCTGTGGAGTTCCATGAGAAGCTGGCTGTGGCCAGATGAAAAATAATATTTCTTGTACTGTTATTGGCAAGGTTAAAGTCTTAAAAAACAAAACAAAACAAAAAAACAAGTTTTTCTCAGAATTCAGTATACTTTCAGAGTTGAATTATCTAACTGATTTGGACAATTGGAGGCATTTTATGAAGCGTTAAACACATTTGGAGGTATCTGAAAATAAAAACCTAACTGTTTTCAGGGTGACAGATATACTTCACCATCCTGAAATCAGTTTCCTTACTGACTTTGGAAAGATACACAAAAATATTTGTCTTCTGTATAGGTTGCATGAAGCTTATATTAGAGACAATAACATGCATGAAAATATTTATATAGCAAAACACTATACAAATTTAGAACCATTTTTTTAAAGTAAGAAATACAGACTTTGGATTTTAGTCTTTACTTCATGAATAACAGCTCACTTTACACATGCAATCCCATTTGTTAGAGTCTCAGACATTAAAACTACTGAGTTAGAGGCTTAGAAAAAAAATGCATGTTAAGAGTTTCTCCATTTCTGTAAAGTGTAGATAAATGACAAAGCACTTTTGTTCCAGCAGTTTTAAGTTATATGGAAGAACTTCCTTCTCCTGTTTTTATAGAGCTCACTTCCTTTAAGTTTGATGATACCAAGTGACAAAGCCCATTCGAAAAACATCCTTTTAGTCATGTATGTCTTACTGTATGACCTATTAAACAACACCCAGTTCCTCTGCCTCCTCCACTGTTAACATTGATGTCCTTTCAAAGGCATACATAGTTTTGAAGACTCACTTTCTCAACATTCGCCAAGCTCTGTTTTTCATAGATGGATGGCTTTTTTATGCCTCTTCTTTGCCCCCATCAATCAGATGTAGAAATATTGGGCCTAAAGCCTAAAAGCCTAAAGAAGGAAAACTCTTGAATTGCAAAGAAGTCCCATAGAAATTCTTCAGTACATTGCACACATCCTCGCAGTTCTGCATGTTTAGAGCCCTGTTGTGCCTTATGTTAGAAAAAATAATTACCATTTACTGATGCTCATTTAATTCAAAAAAGTAAAGAACATTCTTATAGTTAATGTGAAAAATGCTTCACCTAATGAAAATTTTAAAGATATTCTGGCAGAGTGAGTCAAAAGGTTTATTTGTGAATCAGCCTGTTTTTTGTTTGTTTGTTTTTGACAGGCAGAGTGGACAGTGAGAGAGAGAGACAGAGAGAAAGGTTTTCCTTTGCCGTTGGTTCACCCTCCAATGGCCACTGCAGCCGGCGCACCGCGCTGATCCGATGGCAGGAGCCAGGTGCTTATCCTGGTCTCCCATGGGGTGCAGGGCCCAAGCACTTGGGCCATCCTCCACTGCACTCCCTGGCCACAGCAGAGAGCTGGCCTGGAAGAGGTGCAACCGGGACAGATTCTGGCGCCCGACCAGGGCCTGAACCCGGTGTGCCGGCGCCGCAAGGCGGAGGATTAGCCTAGTGAGCCGCGGCGCAGGCTGAATCAGCCTGTTCTAATACACATTAAATATTGAGATTTCTGAGCCTATTGGACTTTGATTTCTTAGTTACCATTTCTAAAATAGGTTTTATCTGATAATTAAATTTTAGAATTTTTACATTTTTCAAAAATATGCTTCAGATTAAAAATAGGTTTCAGAGAAATATAAAATTGCTCATTAATTCTTATGGGAAATCCAGTCTTTTGCATTATTTTTCATTATTTTTAACATTATATTTAATATATAAATTTAGTCAGTTGATCATGTTACCTAACAGCATTACCAAAATCATAAATATTTGCTTTTTAACCATCAATCATAGCTGTCATATATTAATATTTTCTTAATGTTTGAAGGATTGGTGATTAAACTTGAACTATTTAATTATGTTTAAACAAACTGGTTTTCAAAATTATGTGACCTTTGATATTATTTCTTATAAGTAAAAGTTCTGATAGACTTTGCAGTAACATGCTGTTCATGGATCACATACTCTGAATTTGGAATCCTGTTAAATGTCCTCATGTGCTAATTAGTATTCAAAAAGTTTAACCTGCAAAGGCACAAAACCATGCCTTTTCTTTGCTGGCTCTGATTAGGCCCACTGTCTTTAATTAGGTATAAAATTATCAGCACTCACAAGTTGTTCTCTATCACTGAAATTGCAAGGGAAACCTAGAGATAGGAGTTGGTGATTATTTCTTAACATTAGATACTGAACAACTGAATAGAGGGCCAAACACAAAAGATTGAAGCCAGTGATTACGTTTTAATATTAGACACCGAACAATTGAATAGAAGACCAGTTACAGAAAGGTGGAAAATCCCATTAAAATAGAAATTAATTGTAATATATCTGATTATTAGTATGATTATATGGTTATTTATTTAAGCCTATTATATGCTGAAAACCACATTTTTATCTGATCCTATAAAGATGTTTAATTACAATACAGACTGCAGCTATTGTATTTGTACACTTCTGGTCCATAAAATGTTTCTGTAGCAAAATATAATTTATTATTTGATTTGAATCATTAATTTATTTAGTCTTCTAGTCTTTTTTTAAGATTTATTTTACTTTATTTAAAAGGCGGAGTTACGGAGGACCAGGGAAGGAGGAGAGTGAACAAGAGAGAGGTCTTCTATCTGCTGGTTCACTGCCCAAATATTTCCAAGATCAAGGAATGAGCCACAGTGAAGCCAAGAGCTAGGAATTTCTTCCTGGACTCCCCTTTGAAGCAGGGGCCTAAGCAGTTGAGCCATCTTCCATCGTTTTCCCAAGCCATAACAGAAAGCTGGATTGGAAGTGGAGCAGCCGGAACTCCAATTAGTGCATATTTGGGATGTTGGCATTGCATGCCCAACTTACTACACCACAACACTGATCCACTAGTCTTTTCTTTTTGTATAAGCTTTTCATTCACATTTTAATTAAAATTCATCAAATTCCGATTTGTTGCTTTTAGTGTGACTTGAAAACAATAAGGAAAACATAAACTGAATTGAAAGATGACTTATTTATTATTTTTCTCTGTAATAACCTCTTGGTTTCCAATTTTTATGCTAGTTATATACTATACGCTAGAATATCAAATAATTACTCTTGCTCTTATTAGTGAAGTTTTATTTTCTTGTTTTGTTTCTATGATAATTATTTTCTTGTACGCAGAATTATTTTCACTGACCAGAAAAATTACTTGAGGACATAGTTCAGTCTGAATAAAAACAGCATTTTGTGGAATCATCAGAACTGGTATGTCTCTTGTGTTTTTGCTCGTATCTTTGCTTGTTTTTTTAATATAAAAATACTTAGATCTGGCAGTATGTATTTGCATCACTGATAGGATATCCTTTTTTTCTAAATTTCAGCTTTAAAAAGCCCACATTCACTAGGTTTGCTGTTATTTTTGTGGTATAAGGTAGTAGGAAGTAGCAAAATTGTATTAAAATGCTCAGACATGTTAGCTCTTGCTCTGGCTAAGAAATGTATTTTCTGAAAGGCAGTTTTTTCTTCCGCATAATTTTCCTATGGAATGACCAGTATTTTCTGGTGCTAACAAATAGAAGGGCAGAGTAAGTTGGCAACTGAGTAAGATATGTCTCCCCACAAAGATGCCAATTTGAACAGCTATTAATGCACAAAGCAACCATTGCAAGAGCTAAGGAGTCCAAGACAGAGACCACAATGCCTCTTGATTTGAGGAAGGCAGGAAGGAATTGCCTCTGTCACCTCTCCCCAATACTAACAGAATAGCTCTGACACTTGCTTCCTGCTTGGAAGAGAGGGAGGAGAATGAGTCCAGACCTGAGACTTGGAACCCAGTACCAGGCCTTCTAGATAAAGCCCCGGTTCTGGGAGGAGACTCACAGCCTCTGCTCCTATGTTGGGATCTGACACCTGAACCTCTGGATGCTCTTTAGCTAGGCAATCATTGTCATATCTCCAAAGTTCCTCCACCCACATCAAGCAGACAGCAAAGCAGGACTGTATTCACTGACGAGTGAAGTGGAAGAGTTATTTCAGTACTTTGTCTTGTTCTTTAGTGGGCCAGCTACAGAGAGACCCTGCTTGAGATGGCCACAAGGGTCCTATGTCCAGAATGTTGTCCTCAGAGGGGCCACTAGACCACCCTTGCATCAGGCAGAAAGCCAGGGCCAGTAATTTGGCTCGCCTCACCACCTGTCACATGTGGGCCTGTCCTGTATCTCAGACATTTCACAGGCCCTTGTGGTTGTTGAGACCAGTTTTGACTTAGGTGAAAGTCAGTGACAGCAATAAAGAGACCACTTCTATTATCCCTATCCCAACCTTCAGCAGACAGTGAGGATTAGGACTTTAACTACAAAGGATAAAGATGGAAAAGTGAGCTCAGGGCTTTGCCTTGGAGCTGATAGCAAGTAATGCATTGGTGAGAACCAGCACCAGATGGAGCACAAAAGGCCTTTATTCTCAGTACAGGACTCAGGCAGAACCTCAAGACCTAACCCAGTCTCAGAAGAAGACCTGTGCTCTGCAGTAGGAGAGGCTCAGGTTTTAGATGATGATAGGCTCATGACTGGATGAGACATCTGAATCTACCCCATTCCAGATGCAGGCTTGCAGAGACATTACCCCTGTTTGTGCACTTCCTCAGTTCATACTTAACAATGTACCCACTGTGACTGGCAAAAACATGTGACAAAGAGGCCCACTATCCTGAAACAGGGACAGCACACCAAAAGTGCAATCACAATAGATCCTTAATTATGATACATTTAGTGCTTAAATAGTGAAAGTGCACACAAGCTCAATGTCAAACACTGCTTAAGTTTCTGGGATTGCTGCAAAGAAAACCAGATTACAAAGGCTAGAGAAAAAAATCTATTTCTTCAGTGTGCAGATCACATCATAGAAACAAGTACCAAGAACTTTCAGAGAACTGTGACCTCATCTTGTGGACAAATTGTGGTGCCAGAAAAAAATCAGACAGCAACTGATATCTGCAACCTCTCAGATACAGAATTCAAAATAGGTGTTGAAGAAACTCCACAAGCTTCAAAAAAAGAAAGAGAAGAAATCAACCACTCAATACTGTGACAGAGAAAGTTAATAGAGAGATGCGAGAAAAAAATTTAAAAATATCAAACAGAAATCCTTGTGTTGAAAACAACAGCGAGCAAAATTAAAAACATGTTAGGAGACATCACTACCAAATAGTTCAAACAGAAGGAAGAATGATTGTGCTTAATTCGGGATATTTGAAAATACCAAATTGCATATAAAAGTATAAATGTAATAGGAGAAATAATTTATGTTGTTATAAGCTTAGTGGAAAGTGAAAATTGTAAGTTAGAGGAGGAAAAAAAGGAAAAATGAAGTCCAATAAAGAAAGACTACAGAAATTTTAGAAAGAATTTTAAAAAGTAAACAACCATGTTATTAGAATACAAAAGTCATTTGAGAACACCGAAAAACAAGAAACCATATCTCAAAAGTAGAGAAAGATACAATTATTCACATACAGAAAGATCAAATTCAGCAGTCAAATTCAATTCAATAAAATCTAAATTAAAACATATTAGAGTACTTCAAAAATTTTGTGCAAAAATGGTATTAAAATGTAAGATTATTTTAATATTTTGATATCTTTGAAATACATCAGTTTTTACATAATTTGAATGTTCTCAGAATCTTTTGAAATATCTCATATGAATTGATTTAAAAAAATTGTCAACAAATGTCCTTAATTGCATTTTACCATGAGCTTTTTTGAAGTACTCTGTTATTATAGTCAAGCTCTCCTAAATTAAAAATAGAGAGGGATCTAAAACAGCAAGAGAAAAACAAAAGCAACACAAAAGGATGTCCCAATGTAAGTAACTACAGACTTCTCAGCTGCAACATTATAGGCTAAGAGAAAATGGAATGAGGCATTCAACAGAGTGAAGGAAAAATCTGCCAACAAAGAATACCGTACCCGAAATAGTTATTCATTAGATATGATGGAGATATTAAGACATCTCCAGATAAATAAAAGTAGACTTTACCAAAATTAGTTCTGGTCCCTAAGTATTTGAAGAAGAGCTCTTCAAAGTGGAAGAAAGAAACACTAAACAGTGAAAAAAAAAAATAAAATGCAGAAAACACATTGATAGCAATTACTGTACAAATTCAGAGTTCTCTAATATTATAAACACAGTGTGAATTTATTTATATTGTTGGTATGAAGACCAAACATACCCAAAAATAATTTAATTAATAATCATTAATTGATAACAGCATCAAGAGATAAAGATGCAAATCATATATCAAAATTCATAACATGGGGAGAAATGAAATGCAAGCACAGATTTTTTTATCTTTTTAAATCTTTTTTCTGTTTTTCTATCTTTATAATCAATGTTTATTTCACATCATACATTTTATAATATATATATATACTTTTAAAATTTTTATTAAGATTATACAAGTTTTCTGTATTTCATATATGCAGATTTAAGAACATAGTGGTATTTTATACACTGCCTTCCTTCCTGCCCACACTCCAAGACTTCTTCACCTCTTCCCTCTCTCATTCCCACTCTTGATTTTTACAAAGATCTATTTTCAGTTTACTTAATAGTCATAAAGTCAAACCTATACTAAGCAAAAGATTTCAACAAATAGTATTAAGAAAAAAAGTACTGTTCTTCGACAGAAGAGACAAGGGTAGTAAACCATCATTGAAACTCAAAATGCCCATTTCACTCCAATACATTACATTTTAGGTACCTATTAGTTATCATGGATCAGGGACAACATATGGTATCTATCTTTTGGGGACTGGCTTATTTCACTAAGTATAATGCTTTCCAGCTGTGTTCATTTTGTTGCAAAACACAAGATTTCATTTTTTTTAAGTTGAGTAGTACCCTGTAGTAAATATATATCATAATTTCTGTATCCTATCAACAATTGATGGACATCTGGGTTGATTCCATATCTTAGCTATGGTGAATTGTGCTGCAATGAACATGGGGGTACAGATTACTCATTCAAATGCTGATTTATTTATATTTGGATAAATTGTCAGGAGTGGGAAGGCTGGATCAAATGGTAGGTCTATATTCAGATTTCTGAATCATCTCCCTACTGTTTTCCATAGATGCTGCACCAGTTTACATTCCTACCAACAGTGGACTACGGTACCCTTTTCTCCATATCTTCACCAGAATATTTTGTTTGTTGATTTTTGTATGAGAGCCATTCTATCTAGAGTGAGGTGAAACTTCATTGTGGTGTTGATTTGCATTTCCCTTTTGGCTAATGATCCTGAGCACTTTTTCTGTGTCTGTTGGTCATTTGGATTTCCTCTCTTGAAAAATGCCTGTTCAAGTCCTTTGTCCATTTTTTCACTGGATTGTTTGCTTTGTTGTTGTTGAATTTCATGATATATTTATAGATTCTGGATGTTAACCCTTTATCAGTTACAGAGTTTTCAAATAATTTCTCCCATTCTGCCCATTGCTTCTTCACTTTGCTGTTTCTTTTGCAGTGCAGAAGCTTCTCACCTTGATAAAATCCCATTATTAATTTTACTTTGATTGCCTGTGCTTCCGAAATATTTTCCAAGAAGTCTTTGTCTATGTCAATGTCTTTCGGAGTTTCCTTAATGTTCTCCATTAATTTGATGGTATCAGATTGTAGATTTAGGTCTTTGATCCATTTTGAGTGGATTTTTGTTTAAGATGTATGGTGGGTTCTAGTTTCACACTTCTGCATGTGAAGATCCCATTTTCCAAATCCCATTTGTTGAAGAGACTGTCCTTGCTCCAGAGATTGATTTTAGTTCATTTGTCAGAATGTTGGTTGTAGATGAGTGGATTGATTTCTGGAGTTCTATTCTGTTCCATTGATCTACACATCTGTATTTGTGCCAGTACCAGGCTGTTGTGATTATAACTTCCAGGGAGTATATCTTGAAATCAGGTATAGTGATACTTCCGGCTTTGTTTTTGTTGTATGAATTGCTTTAATATATAGGGTCTCTTGTGTTTCTATATGAATTTTGGCATCATTTTTTTTCTAGATCCACAAAGAATGTCTTTGGTATTTTGATTACAATTGCATTGAATCTTTGAACTGCTTTTGCTAATATGGATATTTTGATGATGTTGATTCTTCCAATCCATGAACACAGAATATTTTTGCATTTTTATGTATTCTTCTATTTCTTTCCTTAGTGTTTTGTAATTTTCATCATACAGGTTTTTGACATCCTTGGTTAAATTCATTCCAGGGTATTTAATTATTTTGTAGCCATTGTGAATGGGACTGATCTTAAAAGTTCTTTCTCAGCCATGGCATTGTCTGTTTATACAAGGGCTATTGACTTTTCTGTGTTGATTTTATATCCTGCTACTTTACCAAACTCTTTTATAAGTTTCAATAGTCTCTCAGTGGAGACTTTTGGATCCCCTATATATAAAATCATGTCATCTACAAATAGGGATTTTTTGACATCCTCCTTTCCAATTTGTATCCATTTCTTATTTTTTTCAACTTTTATTTAAAACATATAAATTTCCAAAGTACAATTTTTGGATTTTAGCGGCTTTCCCCCCCATAACTTCCCTCACACCTGCGACCATCCCATCTCTTTCTGTTTGTTATGGAAGATTTTTATTTTACCTTCATTTATAAATGAGAGCTTGGAAGAATACTGTATTCTGGAATGACTGCTTTTACTCTTCAGACTTAGACTATATTCACCATTCTTTCCTAGTCTGCAAGGATTCTGATGAGAAGGAAGCTGTGAGTCTAATTGGAGAGCTTCTGAGAGTAATTTGGCATTTCTCTCATGCATATTTTAGACTCTTTTTTCATGTTTTCTGTGGAAAGTTGACTAAAAAGTATCATGGGGAAGATTTTTTTCTGGTCATATCTGTTGTAAGTTCTGTATACTTTCTGTTTTTGGACATGCCTTTCTCCAAATCAGGTACATTTTTTTGTAATTATTCCACTAAATAGGCCTTCTAGTCCATCTCCTTTTCACACCTTCAGGAACTCCTACACCTGTATGCTGGGTCATTTGATAGTATCCCATAAGTGTAAGTGTCCAACACTGTTTTAAGCTTTCAAATTTCTTCCTCTTTCTTTTCTTTCTTCTTTATTTTTTCATCAGACTAAAAGTTTCCAAAGATTTATCTTCTAGCTGATATTATTTCTTCTGTCTCACCAAGTCTGCTATTATTGTCTTCTACCTCATTTTTAATTTGCTCTATTGTATTCTTCTTTTCTAATTTTTTTATTTCTCTTTAAAATCTCAATTCCATGGAAAAATTTTCATTCATGTCATGCATGGTTTTCTTTATTTCATAGATTTGCTTCTGACTGATTGTAATACTATGAATAATTTTTTTAAATTCCATTTCCTCAATCTCTTCATCTTCACATTCTCTTATTTAAATTTTGTTGTATTCTTTTGGTGGATGAGTGGGGGTCATGGTGTCTTCCTATCTTTGTTTCTTGAATTCCTGTGTTTATTTTTTGGCATTTGTAAAGTTAATATTTTTTTTCCATCTCATGGCTTTTATCTTTTAGTTATGCCTCTGTGGCTTAGTGGAATATCTGTACTTTCTGTGAATATCAAGAGATGTGTGGTGGATGTGGCCAGGAGCTCTGGTCAGTGCTCCAGGGTGGGGTGAGTATCCAAGTTATCACCCAAGTTGAGTGTGGTAGATTGCCTCTTGTTAACAGAAGGGCGGGAATGGTCACCACTGTTGAGATTATCCCTCACCTCCTCTCCTCCAAGCTGAGCATTGCCCAGGTGTTAGCCCGAGTAGGAGACCCGGAGGAAGCTCCTGGCTTCTGGCTGCAGTTCGGTGCAGCTTCGGCCATTGCAGCCAATTGGGGAGTGAACCATCAGATGGAAGACTTCTCTCTCTCTCTCTCTCTCTCTCTCTCTCTCTCTTTAAAATTCTTTTTAAAAAAGGAAAAGGCCTTTGATAACATTCAATATTCATTTTTAAACAAATGGAAATTAGGAAATTTAAACAAGTGGAAATTAGGAAATTAGGTATTGAAGGAATGTACCTCCCCACAATGATGACCACATTAATCTAGTCTACAGAGGATGTCACAATGAATGGGGAAAAACTGATGATTTTCTTCTAGGCTCTGGGAAATAATGAAGAGGTCCACTTTCATTATTTTTATAGAATATTTTATTAGAATTTCTTGTGAGAACTATCATGGAAGACAAAGAACCAAAAAAACATCACAATTAGAAATCTATTACTATTCATGACAACTGCTTGTATTTAGAAAACTCCAAAATGTTTCACTAAATATCTATTAGAATTAATAAGTGAATTCAGCAAAGTTGCAGGACAGGGTACTAATAACCACATCACATTTTCAAAACTCCATTAATATTTATTAACCTAAAATAGTTTTCCTTTAAAAAACACAAGTATGCTACCCAGAATTTGGTGAAAATTCTGAAATACAAATTTAAAAAAATTGTTGTCAGCAAGATGTTCTGAAACTTTTTTTTAGATTTTTATTAATTTTGAGAGTCAGAGCTACAGATAGAATGAAGGAGACAGAAATGTCTTCCATCTGCTGGTTCACTCCCCAAATGGCTGCAACTGCTAGAGCTGAGCCTATCTGAAGCCAGGAGCCAGGAGGTTCTTCTGGGTCTCCCACATGGCTACAGGGTCCCAGCACTTGAGCCATCTTCCACTGCTTTCCCAGGCCATATAAGAGAGCTGAATTGGAAGAGGAGAAGCCAGGACAAGAACTATTGCCCATATGGGATGCTGATTCCATAGGAAGAGGTTTAACAGACTAAGCCAATACCCCAATACTTTTTTTTTTTTTTTTTATTTGACAGGTAGAGTTATAGACGGTGAAAGAGAGAAACAGAGAGAAAGGTCTTCTTTCTATTGGTTCACTCCCCGAATGGGTGCTACAGCTGGCGCTGCACTTATCTGAAGCCAGGAGCCAGGTGCTTCTTCCTGGTCTCCCATGCAGGTGCAGGGGCCCAAGCAGTTGGGCCATCCTCCACTACCCTCCTGGGCCACAGCAGAGAGCTAGACTGGAAGAGGAGCAGCCAGGACTAGAAACAGTGCCCATATGGGGTGCTGGCACCACAGGTGGAGGATTAACCAAGTGAGACATGGCGCAGCCCCTCTCCCCCAATACTTTTTAATCACTGATTTCAAAGACATGATCAAATAGGTACTGAGATCAGGGAGTATGGCCACAAAGGAATATACTCAAATCCTTAGACTCATCTATTCTACCTAAATAACGACACCACTGAAGAGTCTTGTGGCAATAATTCCACACATTTTATTGTCCTTGGCTTTTTACAGACTTTACTATTGACCTAGTTAACTGACATAAGGCAATGTTTGGGCTGCAAAATGATGTTTGGATGGATAAATGGAATCACAGATTTCATTTCAACTTTCTTCTCATTTCCATAAACATCTTGTTACTTCTCTGTCTGTCACCAGAGACTTCTCAACTATTTATGTGGCAACATGGCACATCTTCCTCCTTTTTCTTTTATGTATTGGAGATGGAGAGCTGATAGGAATGAGAGATGATGCTTTTGTTGCTTAAACCTAGCTGTTTTGCAACCACAATCTCTTTGTTCATGAGTATATAAGATCAAAAAGCACTTTTCTTATATAATCAGTATGTGGATTGTAGCAGGAAACTTCCCCCACCTCTTCTTTTCTACAGAATAAAGAAAAAATATGCCTTCTCTTTCTCCCAGATGCTAAGGGGTTTTTTTTTGACAATACATGAACATGAGGGCATTTGTTATTCTTAGAAAGAGGACCCCTGTGAGTGACATAGACTAATTTACTTGGGAGAGGTCTCATAAAACCACAACTGTCTCTCCATCTGTAGAACACCTGTGCTGTGTGCCAGCAAGGAAAATTACAGAGATGCAATACAATTTTTGTTGTGTAAGGAGCCCAAAGCTATTAAACAAGAGGTCGGTGTCCAAATCATTCACACAAAAACTTGTCTTCTGTTCCTAGAATATCATGTTTTAATCATTTTCTTGCTATAATTTGCTAGGTTTATTTCTAAGTAAATTGTTTAGTAGATGATCTAATTGTAACATGTTAAGATTAAAAAAATATTTTCAGAAAGCTTATATGCCTACATTCTGATCTTTTGAAAGGAACTGGTATTTTAACTTCTGAAGGCTTGGATTTATGGACTCCACTAAAGGAAATAATAGAATTGTTTTCAAACCAACATGTAAGTTAAAAAAAAAAAGAAAAAAAGCCTATGAATTGAAAGCTGGCTTATAATTTGAAACAAATAAATGTGAATGTGATGTATTAAATGTTTTCACTTAGATATTTAATAAAATACAGAAAATTAATATACTTTATATAACTTTAAATATCTAAAATGAAGGTATATTCAAGCATGAAGCCATGTTAGATGAAGTAAGAAACAGTGTAGCATCTTTTGAGACTTTAGGGACTCAAGCCACAATTTTTAATTTAGAATCTACAACACTTGAGTCCAAACTGAAAAAGGCTTGTGACATACTTGGTTATTTTTCTGAAGTATTTCCAAATAAATTCCTAATAAAAAGTACACTGTATCCTGTAAACCTTTAGAAAAACATATTTATGTGTAAATGTTTAAGAATGAAGATTACACAAATATTATAATTAGTTTTATTTTACATACTTCGGCATGTACTTTTAATTCATTAATAGACCTGGAATATACCACACGTGGCTTGCTTAAGTCATTTAACTTACAATTTTGTCATGTAACTCATAGTTTTAGTAACATTTTTGAATGTTCTACCATTTCTTGTTTTATATTTCATAAGAAATCAATTACTTCCCCATGTTATACTCTAGATAATTTTTGTTCCTTTACTTTGTTTCTACACAAATATCACTTCCTCTTTGTTCATCCCACTTTATAGAAATATTCTTCAACTGAAAATGTTAAAATAGGTAGTTATAAGTTAAGGAAGTATGAAAAACAAAACTGTATAATTTGATTATTATATTATTTTTCTATAAATTATATTATTTTATTCAGATAACAATTCTGCATGTTAAGCACAGATACATTAGTATTGTAGAAAATTATGTCAATGAGAGATAAAATGACTTTCTCAAGGTCACAAGGGTATAGGTGCCATTGTCAGGACTAAAATCTATTCAGATTTTTTTAAATTTATTTTATCTTTTTATTAAAATACAGTATACATAGCAAGAAATGCACACCAGTATACAGATAAATGAGTTTTTGGTCCACTGATTACACTCTAACAAACATGCAAATAAAAAACAGCACATTGCTAGTACCTCAAGTGTCTTCACTATTCTCTCTCTCCATTTCTTCTTTTTTAACATGGGAAACAATGTTGTCATTCACATAGCATGAATCAGTGAGGTAATATTTCCAACTGTATGCCTAATGATATGACATTCACACAATATTTATACTTTATCTACATATTAACTACCACAAATATTAGAAAGCATGTTGCATTTGAGTTTTGTGGTCTGCCTTATTTCACTTATCATAATGATAGCAAGTTACATCCATTTCCTTACAAATGTCAGGAGTTCATTCTTTTTGTGCTGAGTAATATTCCATAGAGTTTACTATTTTATCCAATCATCAGCTGATTGATATCTGTGTTGCAACCATTATGGAAAACAGTGTAGCTATCCCTCAGAAAACTAAAAATAGAACTACCATATGACTCAGCTATTCCACTTCTTGGAATATTTCCAAATTAAATTAAATCAGCATGTGAGAGAGTTATCCGCATTCCCACTATAATAGCTCAATTCATAATAATTAAGGTATGGAATTAACTTAGATAATTTAGCATATTCTTTTTTAAAAATATTTATTTATTTATTTGAAAGGTATAGTTATAGAGAGACAGAGAGAGAGAGAAAGAGAGAGGTCTTCCATCTGCTAATTCACTCCTCAATTGGCCTCAATGGCTAGAGCTGTGCGATCCAAAGCCAGGAGCCAGGAGCTTCTTCTGGGTCTCCAATGTGCATGCAGGGGCCCAAGGACTTGGGACATCCTCTACTGCTTTCCAAGGCCATAGCAGAGAGCTAGATTAGAAGTAGAGTAGCAGGGACTTAAATTGGTGCCCATATGGGATGTTGGCACTGTGGGTGGAGGTTTTATGAGGTATAACACGCCAGACATTAGCATATTCTTTTAAAAAATAATAATTATTTTATTTGAAGAGCAGAGTTACAGTGAGATGGAGAAAGACAGACAGGGCTATCTTCCATCTGTTGGTTCACTCACCAAATGGCCACAATGGCTGAGAGTGGGCCAGGCCAAAGCCAGAAGCCAGTAGCTTCCTCCTAGATTCCCATGTGTGTGCAGAGGCCCAGTCTTGGGATATCTTCCATTTCATTCCCAAGAACATTAGCAGTGGCTGGATCTGAAGTGGAGCTGCGGGATTCAAACCAGTTTTCATGTGAGATGCTGGCATTACAGATGGAAGCTTTACCTAATCCACCTTACTGCTACCTAATACTTCAATTCAATTCCTACAAAAAGCAGCATCTGAGTTAGCGAAAAAAAGTATTACTCAGGGCCGGCGCCGCGGCTCACTAGGCTAATCCTCCGCCTTGCGGCACCGGCACACCAACTTCTAGTCCTGGTCGGGGTGCCAGATTCTGTCCCGGTTGCCCCTATTCCAGGCCAGCTCTCTGCTATGGCCCAGGAGTGCAGTAGAGGATGGCCCAAGTACTTGGGCCCTGCACCCCATGGGAGACCAGGAGAAGCACCTGGCTCCTGCATTTGGATCAGCATTGGAGGTTGAACCAATGGCAAAGGAAGACCTTTCTGTCTGTCTCTCTCTCTCACTGTCCACAATGCCTGTCAAAAAAAAAAAAAAAAAAAAAAGTATTACTCAGCTTAAGTGTATATTACTAAAGCGAAAAGCTGAAACAAAATAGTTAATCCTTCATGGAGACTGATGCCGAGGTTATATTATTCCTGCAATTTATGAACTCTATGGTGATTGATAAGTAATTAGACACAGGTATAAGCAAAAATAAAAGTCCATATTTTCTGGAGAAATATAATATCATCCAGAGCTGCAAAATAACTTGACAGAATTTATAATAAAATATATGAAAACACTTCCCTAAGATAGGAATAAGCACAAGTAGACAATTGAAATATGAATACATTAATGAAAACTTGTACAACTTTATTATTAGATAAATATTTATTTTTTAAAAGATTGTATTTGTTTATCTGAGAGGTAGAGTTACAGATAGTGAGAGGGAGAGATGGAGAGAAAGGACTTTCATCCACAGGTTCACTCGCCAAATGTCTGCGATGGCCAGAGCTGAGCCAATCTGAAGCCAGGAGCCAGGAGCTTCTTCCGAGATGCGCCCAAATGAACAAGACACCCCAAGCCAAGATTATGAAGATCATGAGATGGAAGAAATGCAAGATAAGGATTTCAAAAAATTTATGATAAGAACATTTAGAAGTTTTCAAAAACAAATGCTTGAGCTACATAAATCCTTACTGGACAGGATAGAAAATCTCTCATTAAAATGAAATCTTGAAGAGGAATCAAAATGAAAATAAAATATGCAAGACAGAAATGTCAGATTACTCTCAGAGAATCTCCAATTAGACTCACAGCAGATGTCTCATCAGAAACCCTACAGGCTAGAAGGTAATGGAGAGACATAGCCCAGGTACTAAGAGAGAAAAACTGCCAGTTCAGAATATTATATACTGCAAATCTCTCATTTGTGAATGAAGGTGAAATAAAGACTTTTCATAGCAAACAGAAATTGAAAGAATTTGTCACCACTCGTCCAGCCCTGCAAAAGATGCTTAAAGATGTGTTATACACAGAAACACAGAAACACGGCCATCAATATGAAAGAAAGTGAAGGAAGGAAACCTCACAGCAAAAGATCACAGGGCGTTCAAAGCATATATTAGAAAATATCTTTGGCAATTGGCAGGGCAAAGTTACTACTTATCAATAATCTCATTGAATGTTAATGGCCTGAACTGTCCAGTTAAAAGACACAGATTGGCTGATTGGTTAAGGAAGAAAACCCATCTATTTGCTGCTTACAAGAAACACATCTTTCCAATAAAGATGCATACAGACTGATAGTTTAAGGTTGGAAAAAGATATACCACGCCAACAGAAATGAAAAAAGAGCAATCATACCCATGTTAATATGAGACAAAATAAACTTTAACACAAAAACTGTTAAGAGAGACAAAGAGAGGCACTATATAATGATTAAGGGTTCAATTCAACAGGAAGATGTAACTATTACAAATGTATATGCACCTATTTACAGGGCACTGGTTTATTTAAAAGATTTGTTAAGGGACTTAAAATGAGACTTAGACTTCAATACAATAGTACTGGGGGACTTCAATACTCCAATATCAGAAATAGACAGATCAACTGGACAGAAGATCAACAAGGAGACAGTAGATTTAAACAACACTATAGCCCAAATGGATCTAACAGATATCTACAGAACTTTTCATCCTACATATAAAGACTTTACATTCTTCTCAGTAGTACATGGAACCTTCTCTAGGACTGACCACATACTAGGCCATAAAGCAAGTCTTAGCAAATTCAACAGAATTAGAACCATACCATGCAGCTTCTCAGACCATAGGGGAATGAAGGTGGAAATTAGCAACTTAGGAATCCCTAGAGCATATGCAAACACATGGAGATTGAGCAACAAGCTCCTGAATGAACAATGGGTCATAGAAGAAATCAAAAAAAAATCAAAAACTTTCTGGAAGTAAGCGAGGATAACAACACAACATACCAAAACTTATGGGATGCAGCAAAAGCAGTGTTAAGAGGAAAGTTTATAGCAATAGGTGCCTGCATCAAGAAATTCGAAAGGCACCAAATAAATGAGCTTTCATTTCATCTCAAGGATCTAGAAAATCTGTAGCAAACCAGACCCAAATCTAGTAGAAGAGAAATAATTAAAATCAGAAAAGAAATCAATAGGATTGAATAAAAAAAATAATAAAAAATCAGCCAAATGATGAGCTGGTTTTTTTAAAAAATAATCAAAATTGACACCCCATTGGCCCAACTAACTAAAAAAAGAAAAGACCCAAATCAATAAAATCAGAGATTAAAAAGGAAACATAACAACAGACACCACAGAAATAAAGAGTCATCAGCAATTACTGCAAAGAGTTTTGTGCCAGCAAACAGAGAAATCTATCATCAATGGGTAGATTCCTGGACACATGCAACCTACCTAAATTGAACCAGGAAGACATAGAAAACCTAAACAGACCCATAACTGAAACACAAATTGAAACAGTAATAAAGGCCCTCCCAACAAAGAAAAGCCCAGGACCAGATGGATTCACTGCTGAATTCTACCAGACATTTAAAGAAGAACTAACTCCATTTCTTCTCAAACTATTCAGAACAATCGAAAAGGAGGGAATCCTCCCAAATTCTTTCTATAAAGCCAGCATCACCTTAATCCCTAAGCCAGAGAAAGATACAGCATTGAAAGAGAATTACAGACCAATATCCCTGATGAACATAGACGCAAAAATCCTCAATAAAACACTGACCAATAGAATGCAACAACACATCAGAAAGATCATCCAGCCAGACCAAGTGGGATTTATCCCTGGTATGCAGGGATGGTTCAATGTTCCCAAAAGAAAGAATGTGATACACCACATTAACAGACTGAAGAAGAAAAACCATATGATTATCTCAATAGATGCCGAGAAAGCATTCTATAAAATACAACACCCTTTCATGATGAAAACTCTAAGCAAACTGGGTATGGAAGGTACATTCCTCAATACAATCAAAGTAATTTATGAAAAACCTATGGCCAGCATCCTATTGAATGGGGAAAAGTTGGAAGCATTTCCACTGAGATCTGGTACCAGACAGGGATGCCGAGTCTCACCACTGCTATTCAATATAGTTCTGGAAGTTTTAGCCAGAGCCATTATGCAAGAAAAAGAAATTAAAGGGATACAAATTGGGAAGGAAGAACTCAAATTATCCCTCTTTGCAGATGATATGATTCTTTATTTAGGGGATCCAAAGAACTCTACAAAGAGACTATTGGAACTCATAGAGGAGTTTGGCAAAGTAGCAGGATATAAAAAGCAATGCACAAAAATCAAAACCCTTTGTATACACAGGCAATGCCACAGTTGAGAAAGAACTTCTAAGATCAATCCATTCACAATAGCCACAAAAACAATCAAATACCTTGGAATAAACTTAACCAAGGACATTAAAGATCTTTACGATGAGAATTACAAAATCTTAAAGAAAGAAATAAAAGAGGATACCAAAAAATGGAAAAATCTTCCATGCTCATGGATTGGAAGAATCAATATCATCAAAGTGTCCATTCTCCCAAAAGTAATTTATAGATTCAATGCAATACCAACCAAAATACCAAAGACCTAATTTTCAGATGTTGAAAAAATGATGCTGAAATTCATATGGAGACACAGGAGACCTCAAATAGCTAAAGCAATCTTGTACAACAAAAACAAAGCCGGAGGCATCACGATACCAGATTTCAGGACATACTACAGGGCAGTTGTTATCAAAACAGCATGGTACTGGTACAAAATCAGATGGATAGACCAATGGAACAAAATAGAAACACCAGAAATCAATCCAAACATGTACAGCCAACTTATATTTGATCAAGGATCCAAAACCATTCCCTGGATTAAGGACAGTCTATTCAATAAATGGTGCTGGGAAAATTGGATTTCCACGTGCAGAATCATGAAGCAAGATCCCTACATTACACCTTACACAAAAATCCACTCAACATGGTTTAAAGACCTAAATCTATGACTCGACACCATCAAATTATTAGAAAACATTGGAGAAACCCTGCAAGATATTTGCGCCGGCAAAGACTTCTTGGAAAATACCCTGGAAGCACAGTCAGAAAAGCCAAAATTAACAATTGGGATTTCATCAAATTGAGAAGTTTCTGTACTTCTAAAGAAACAGTCAGGAAAATGAAGAGGCAACCGACAGAATGGGAAAAAAATATTTGCAAACTATGCAACAGATAAAGGGTTAATAACTAGAATCTACAAAAAGATCAAGAAACTCCACAACAACAAAACAAAGAACCCACTTAAGAGATGGGCCAAGGACCTCAATAGACATTTTTCAAAAGAGGAATTCCAAATGGCCAACAGACACATGAAAAAATGTTCAGGATCACTAGCCATCAGGGAAATGCAAATCAAAACCACAATGTTTCACCTTACCCCAGTTAGAATGGCTCACATTCAGAAATCCACAGACATCAAATCCTGGTGAGGATGTGGGGTAAAGGGACACTAACCCACTGTTGGTGGGAATGCAAACTGGTAAAGCCTCTATGGAAGTCAGTCTGGAGATTCCTCAGAAACATGAAGATAACCCTACCATACAACCCAGCCATCTCACTCCTTGGAATTTACCCAAAGGAAATTAAATTAGCAAACAAAAAAGCTATCTGCACCTTAATGTTTATTGTAGCTCAATTCACAATAGCTAAGACCTGGAACCAACCCAAATGCCCATCAACAGTAGACTGGATAAAGAAATTAAGGGACATGTACTCTATAGAATACTATACTGCAATGGAAAACAATGAAATCCGGTATCTGCAACAAAATGGAGTAATCTGGAAAACATCATGCTGAGTGAATTAAGCCAGTCCCAAAGGGACAAATATCATATGTTCTCCCTGATGGGTGACAACTAATCAAGCACAAAAAAGAAAACCTGTTGAAGTTAAAGGGACACTATGAGAAACAGTGACTTGATCAGCTCTTGTCCTGACTGTTGATGTACAATTTAATACTTTATCCCTTTTAGTATTTTTTGTTCTAGTTAATACTATTGGCAGAACTCTGTAATGAACACACAATTATTCTTAGGTGTTTAAATTTAAGTGAAAAGTGATCCCTGTTAAATTTAAGAGTGGGAATAAGAGAGGGAGGAGATGTACAATTTGGGACATGCTCAATCGGACTTGCCCCAAATGGTGGAGTTAGAATCATGCCAGGGGATTCCAATATGATCCCATCAAGGTTGCATGTACCAATGCCATCTCACTAGTCCAAGTGATCAATTTCTGTTTACAATTGATCACACTGATAGGTCTAACAGTCAAAGGGATCACATAAACAAGACTAGTGTCTGCTAATATTAACTGATGGAATCAAAAAGGGAGAGAACGATCCATCATGGGAAGTGGGATACACAGCAGACTCATAGAATGGCAGAAGTCCTAAACAGAACTCTGGCCTCAGAATCAGCCCTTAAGGCACTCAGATCTGGCTGAAGAGCCCATGAGAGTATTTTAGGCATAGAAAGCCAAGACACTCCGGCAAAAAAAAAAAAAAAAAAAAAAAAAAAAAAGAGGAACTAAATGAAAGATCTCTGCGAGTTAGATTCCATTAGAAAGAACGGGGCCATCAAAGCAGGAGGTACTTTTCTCTGAAGGAAGGAGAGAACTTCCACTTTCACTATGACCTTGTCTAAATAAGATCAAAGTCAGCGAACTCAAAAGGCTTCCATAGTCTTGGCAACTCAGGAATAGAGCCTAGGGAGAATTCTGATGCCATAAACAAGAGTGTCAAATTGTTAAGTCAACAACAGGAATCACTGTGTACTTACTACTCATGTGGGATCTCTGTCCTTAATGTGTTGTCCAATGTGAATTAATGCTGTAACTAGTGCTGAAACAGTATTTTACACTTTATGTTCTGTGTGGGTGCAAACTGATGAAATCTTTACTTAATATGTAATAAATCGATCTTCTGTATATAAAGATATTTGAAAATGAATCTTGATGTGAATAGAATGGGAGAGGGAGCAGGAGATGGGAGGGAACTTATGGAGGGGAAAAAGCCATTGTAATCCACAAACTGTACTTTGGATATTTACGTTTACTAAATCATAGTTTAAGAAAAACAAACAAAAAAAAGAGAACTATATATTTGAGAAAGTAAAACAACATGACAATCTGAACAAGAGTTAGTGAAAAAAGCGTATTATCTTCAACATATTCTTTATAAATGAGGCAAGTCAGAAAATAACAGAGCGATACATTGAAACTGCTGAAAAATAAACACATTTCAATCTATAATTTTATAACTTAACCAAAGGAAATAAATTGGTAATGACATTAATATTTTTAGTAAGTAAACAAATTAGTAAAAGAGAGGGAGTGGACATGAAATCAACTATATGAATTATAATATTTTATGGGGTAGTCTTTACAATGTATCTCTCTTTTTTTTTTTTTTTTTTTTAACTGAGTGGATAGTGAGAGAGATAGACAAAGAGAAAGGTCTTCTTTTGCTGTTGGTTTACCCTCCAATGGCCACCACTGCTGGCGTGCTGCTGCCAGCGCACCACGCTGATCCGAAGGCAGGAGCCAGGTGCTTCTCCTGGTCTCCCATGGGGTGCAGGGCCCAAGCACTTGGGACATCCTCCACTGCCTTCCCTGGCCACAGCAGAGAGCTGGCCTGGAAGAGGGGCAACCGGGACAGAATCCGGCGCCCCGACCGGGACTAGAACCCTGTGTGCCGGCACAGCTAGGCGGAGGATTATCCTAGTGAGCCACGGCGCCAGCCAACAATGTATCTCAAATTATAATATAGAAGTACAACAGCGGTGACATATAAAATGGTGTATGATAAAAGATTTTAAATTATTTGCCTTTTCAGGAAGTAGTAAAACAAATATGCATTTATATTAAGTCTGATAAGTCAAAACTCATTTTGCAATCCTTAAGGAATAAACAGTTGAAAGTAAAGTATATATAACAAGCAAACCAATTAAAAAAGGAAACGAAAGGATATTGGATCAATTTATTAAACTGAGAATACAGAGTAATGAAAAGGATGAAGTAAGTAACAAACGGTGACAAGGTACATTTATATAAAAATATGTAACTAGTGACCATGAATATATTCAACATTTCCATTTAAAGGAAAATGCTAGATAAGAAATAGAACAAAATGTACATATTCTTTTCTTTAATAAATCATATCTGTCTGGCTACCTGTGTTCGATCCACTAAGGTAATTTAATTAGCAGTATGACTTTCTTTTTTTTTTTTAATTTATTTATTTGACAGATACAGTTAGACAGAGAGAGAGAAACAGAGAAAGGTCTTCCATCCATTGGTTCACCCCCAAAATGGTCTCTATGGCCGGCGCTGTGCTGATCTGAAGTCAGGAGCCAGGTGCTTCTTCCTGGTCTCCCATAGGGGTGCAGAAGCCCAAGCACTTGGGCCATCCTCCACTGACTTTTCAGACCACAACAGAGAACAAGACTGGAAAAGGAGCAACTGGGACTGGAACTGGCACCCATATGGGATACCGGCGCTGCAGGCGGAGGATTAACCGAGTGAGTCATGGCGCAGCCCCAAATGTACATATTCTTAATAATCACATTTTTAATTATAATAATAAAGCACTACCGAAATATAGAGGCAAAGGTAACATGCAAACATAGACTATGCAGACAAAATATGTGTGTGTGTGCAATATAGATAGCATATGTTTACTAGTACCAAAATAAACTTTATTTTACTATTACAGAATATTTAAGGGAAGTTCAAATTAAAACCATCAGAAAGAATCATGAATTTTGAAATTATGGGTAACTAATGAACAGACTCACAATAAAGTGAAAGTTATCAGAACTAAGAAAATATAAACAAATTTGGCATCAGAATGGAAAATGTTAACATGACTCATTAACTGACTCAACAAAAATAAAATAATGAAATATTTCAAGCAACATAATAGATATATAGAAGGTATTATAACCTAAGCCAATAAATACAAATTATTCTCAAACTCCAGTGGAAGATATGTGAGTAGAAATCATAAATTGAACATTATGGAAAGCTAAAACATTGTAAAGGAAGAAAATATCACTGAATTTTCTCATTAGCCAAAGTGAAATTGAGCAAGTATCATTGTGTAAAAGATACTAGAAAATGGTCTATGTAATGAAAATTAGGCAGAATTGCCCTATATAATTTTGCAATAATGAAAGTTAAAAAATTATAGAACCAAATTAAAACAAACAGAAGACATCAAGAATGGGTATTTAGAGCTACGTAGGTTTTTGTTGTTTATTGTTCAGGGAGAGTGAAAAATGTGGAACAATAAATGCATTTATTTTAAGATAAGAGCCTGAAGACAAATAAGTCAGGCCTATATTAGAAAAATTGTTAGAAGAATGAAAAATTAAATTCAAAAAATAAAGGAAATTATAATACTAGAAAAAATTAATGAATATAAACTACAACAGAAAGCTAATAAATCTACATGTTAGTTTTAAAAAATACTTAAAAGCTTCATAATTCACAGTCAAGTCTGATATAAAAAATAAGGGTAGATAAAAAAATCAATCAGAAGAAAATGCTATATCAAAAGTTTTGCTGGGCCAATGCTGTGGCGCCTGCATCACATATGGGTGCCAGTTTGAGTCTTGGCTGCTCCTCTTCTGATCAAGCACTCTGCTATGGCCTGGGAAAGCAGTAGAAGATGGACCAACTCCTTGGGCCCTTGCACCCTCATGGGAGACCCGGAAGAGCTCCTGGCTCCTGGCCTCGGGTCAGCATAGCCGTTGTAGCCAACTGGGGAGTGAGCCATCGGATGGAAGACCTCCCTCTCTTTCTCTGCCTTTCCTCTCTCTGTGTAACTCTTAACTTTCAAATAAATAAAATAATTCTTTAACAAAAAAGTTTTGCCAAAATGCAACTGGTAATCATGATGAAATGGGCAAAATAATTAAAAAAAAGACAACTTGCCCCAATAAAAGCGCTAAACAATACTACATTTGATAAAATTGAATTGAAAATTATAAATATCCATGCAAATAAATCTTCAAGCAAAGATGGCTTTACTGTTGAGATATATATCTAAAGATTTTGTAAATCTTACACAAACTCTATAATTATAGAGAAGAATAAGGTACACCTGATTCCAATATAAACTCGATATCACTGATATAGTTTCATGTCTCCTATTGAAATATTAGCAATTTTGGGGACTGACCTTGTGGCCATAGCAGGTGAAGATGCTTCCCACAATCTCTGCTTCCCATATAGGCAGCTGTTCAAGTCCCAGCTGCTGCTCTTCCAATCCAGGTCGCTGCTAACGGTTGGGGAAAGTAGCAGAAGATTGTCCAAGTGCTTAGGCCCCTGCCACCCATGAGGGAGACCAAGAAGAAGCTCCTGGCTCTTGAATTAGGTCTATCATGGCCCTGTCTATCCTGGCCCTAGCAGTTGCTACCATTTGGGAGGTGAACCAGTGGATGGAAGACCTCTCTCTCTGCAACCATGCCTTTCAAATAAATAAAATGAATATTTAAAAATATCCTAGTAATTGAATTCTTCATTATACATATATTTTTGAATAGTACTGCTGATAGAATAATCCTGTTTTTATCCCTGGTATGCAGGGATGGTTTAATGTGCGCAAGACAATCAATGTGATACACCACATTAACAGACTGCAGAAGAAAAACCATATGATTATCTCAATAGATGCCGAGAAAGCATTTGATAAAATACAACACCCGTTCATGATGAAAACTCTAAGCAAACTGGGTTTGGAAGGAACATTCCTCAATACAATCAAAGCAATCTATGAAAAACCCACAGCCAACATCCTATTGAATGGGGAAAAGTTGGAAGCATTTCCACTGAGATCTGGAACCAGACAGGGATGCCCACTCTCACCACTGCTATTCAATATAGTTCTGGAGGTTCTAGCCAGAGCTATTAGGCAAGAAAAAGAAATTAAAGGGATACAAATTGGGAAGGAAGAGCTCAAACTATCCCTCTTTGCAGATGACATGATTCTCTATTTAGGGGACCCAAAGAACTCTACTAAGAGACTATTGGAACTCATAGAAGAGTTTGGCAAAGTAGCAGGGTATAAAATCAATGCACAAAAATCAACAGCCTTTGTATACACAGACAATGCCATGGCTCAGGAAGAACTTCTAAGATCAATCCCATTCACAATAGCTACAAAAACAATCAAATACCTTGGAATAAACTTAACCAAAGACGTTAAAGATCTCTACGATGAAAATTACAAAACCTTAAAGAAAGAAATAGAAGAGGATACCAAGAAATGGAAAAATCTTCCATGCTCATGGATTGGAAGAATCAATATCATCAAAATGTCCATTCTCCCAAAAGCAATTTACAGATTCAATGCAATACCAATCAAGATACCGAAGACCTTCTTCTCAGATCTGGAAAAAATGGTGCTGAAATTTATATGGAGGCACAAGAGACCTCGAATAGCTAAAGCAATCTTGTACAACAAAAACAAAGCCGGAGGCATCACAATACCAGATTTCAGGACATACTACAGGGCAGTTGTAATCAAAACAGCATGGTACTGGTACAGAAACAGATGGATAGACCAATGGAACAGAATTGAAACACCAGAAATCAACCCAAACATCTACAGCCAACTTATATTTGATCAAGGATCTAAAACTAATTCCTGGAGCAAGGACAGTCTATTCAATAAATGGTGCTGGGAAAATTGGATTTCCACGTGCAGAATCATGAAGCAAGACCCCTACCTTACACCTTACACAAAAATCCACTCCACATGGATTAAAGACCTAAATCTACGACCTGACACCATCAAGTTACTAGAGAACATTGGAGAAACCCTTCAAGATATTGGCACAGGCAAAGAATTTCTGGAAAAGACCCGGGAGGCACAGGCAGTCAAAGCCAAAATCAACTATTGGGATTGCATCAAATTGAGAAGTTTCTGTACTGCAAAAGAAACAGTCAGGAGAGTGAAAAGACAACCGACAGAATGGGAAAAAATATTTGCAAACTATGCAACAGACAAAGGGTTAATAACCAGAATCTACAAAGAGATCAAGAAACTCCACAACAACAAAACCAACAACCCACTTAAGAGATGGGCCAAGGACCTCAATAGACATTTTTCAAAAGAGGAAATCCAAATGGCCAACAGGCACATGAAAAAATGTTCAAGGTCATTAGCAATCAGGGAAATGCAAATCAAAACCACAATGAGGTTTCACCTCACCCCGGTTAGAATGGCTCACATGCAGAAATCTACCAACAACAGATGCTGGCGAGGATGTGGGGAAAAAGGGACACTGACCCACTGTTGGTGGGAATGCAAACTGGTCAAGCCACTATGGACGTCAGTCTGGAGATTCCTCAGAAACCTGAAGATAACCCTACCGTTCGACCCAGCCATCCCACTCCTTGGAATTTACCCAAAGGAATTTAAATTGGCAAACAAAAAAGCGCTCTGCACCCTAATGTTTATTGCAGCTCAATTCACAATAGCTAAGACCTGGAACCAACCTAAATGCCCATCAACGATAGACTGGATAAAGAAATTATGGGATATGTACTCTTTAGAATACTATACCGCAGTAAGAAACAACGAAATCCAGTCATTTGCAACAAAATGGAGGAATCTGGAACACATCATGCTGAGTGAAGTAAGCCAGTCCCAAAGAGACAAATACCATATGTTCTCCCTGATCGGTGACGACTGACTGAACACCAAGAGGGAAACCTGTTGGAGTGAGGTGGACACTATGGGAAATGGTGGCTTGATCAGCATAGCCCTGACTGTTAATGAACAACTAAATACATTATGCCTCTTAGTAGTTTTTTTTATCTGTTCTACTTAATATGACTGGTTTAGATCTGTAATTGATGCACAGTTATTCTTAAGTGTTGAAAATTAACTGAAATGTGATCCCTGTTGAACATAAGAGTGGGAATAAGAGAGGGAAGAGATGTATAATTTGGGACATGCTCAAGCTGACTTGCCCCCAAATGGTAGAGTTGGAAACATACCAGGGGATTCCAATTCAATCCCATCGAGGTGGCATGTACCAATGCCATCTCACTGTTCCAGGTGATCAGTTTCAGTTCACAGTTGGTCATGGTGAAGGGACTGGGAGTCAAAGGGAGCACATAGACAAGTTTAGTACCTGCTAACGCTAACTGATGGAGTAAATAAAGGGGAGAGTGATCCAACATGGGAAGTGAGATACTCAGCAGACTCATAGAATGGCAGATGTCCTAAATAGCACTCTGGCCTCAGAATCAGCCCTAAAGGCATTCGGAGCTGGCTGAAAAGCTCATGAGAGTATTTCAGGCATGGAAAGCCAAGACACTCTGGCAAAAGATCTCTGTGAGTGAGATCCCAGTGGAAAGAACAGGCCATCAAAGAAGGAGGTACCTTTCTCTGAAGGGAGGAGAGAACCTCCACTTTGACTATGAGCTTGTCTAAACAAGATAAGAATCGGAGAACTCAGAGGGCTTCCATAGCCTTGGAAACTCATGACTGGAGCATAGGGAGATTACTGATGCCATAGACAGGAGTGTCAATTGGTAAAGTCAACAACAGGAGTCACTGTGCACTTACTCCTCATGTAGGATCTCTATCCTTAATGTGTTGTACATTGAGATTTGGTGCTATGACGAGTACTCAAACAATATATTTCATTTTGTGTTTCTATGGGGGTGCAAACTGTTGAAATCCTTACTTAATGCATACTAAACTGATCCTCTGTAAAAAAAAAAAGAAAAAAAAAAAAAAGAAATTATCAATTCCCAACTTGACTCTCACTGGGATTCAACATGACAATAGGTCTGCTCTGATTTCATCATCATTTTAAAAAATCATCTATTATTTTTCACTTTATGTTTCTGTGTGGGAGCAAACTGTTGAAATCCATACTTAATGTATACTAAGCTGATCTTCTGTATATTAAGATAATCGAAAATGAATCTTGATGTGAATGGAAGGGGAGAGGGAGTGGGAAAGGAGAGGGTTGTGGGTGGGAGGGACGGTATGGGGGGAAAGCCATTGTAATCCATAAGTCGTACTTTGGAAATTTATATGCATTAAATAAAAGTTTAAAAAAAAAAAAAAAGAATAATCCTGTTTTTCCTAAATTTTAATAAAAAAATTTTGTGAAGTTTTGTCACAACTTGTGCTGTTTAATTACCAATCAGGTTAAATCTATTTATATGTTCAAAATGTTAACTTTTCTTTATAAGTAAAACATAAAAACCTCTCATCTTCTGGATTTTTAGTGAAATAGAAAAAAAATGTTATCTACCCTTAACTTATGTGTAACTTCTTACTGCTATTTTGCTATAACCTACTATCTATGATTCTACTTCACATTCTCAATTGCATGATAAATGAGGATACTTAATGCAGAAATCCTTTAGCTTTCTTTTATAAGATTAATAAATTTCCTCTGATATCGAGGTTTCCAAAAATTTTATGAGTGGCTTTCAAATTTATTGAATGCATATTTGCATTTTTGATATAATTCTATGATTTTATTATGTGCATTATGACAAAACAAAAAGGACTAGAATGGAACTATAAAAATCAATATTCAAACAATGTATGATTTTCTGCATAAAACTTAAGATGGAGCTACATATAAACAAAGAAATGTAATTAATAAGTATATTATATGCAAAGTCAATACATTTAACATGTTGAATTTTAGAGGTAAATAATTCGAAACTTAAATTCATAAAACTTCAATTACTATAGCAACAAAACTAAGTGAGGAATATATAGAGAAATATACATGTTTATTGAGTTAGGTCGTTTACATTATGGATATGACTACTCTCAACAAGTTGGATTCAGCAGAATCACCGAAGAAACCCCAGAATTTCAAAAATTTCTGCTCACGTGAACTCCGTGAATTCTCTCCCCCACCGTCTCTTTTTTCACAGTCTCAGTTCAGTAGCACCACAAATTTACTAGGTCCTAATCTCCTGTTAATTCGCCCCGCCCAGAGTCAGGTTTTTCTGCTAGGCTCAGGGCCGGTGCAGACCTGAGGTCGCTCTGCTTATGACGTATGTCCAAGATGGTGCCTGCTCTTTGTCTTGCTCGCCCTTGAGAGGTGAGCGGAGAGAGAGAAACCCGTGTCCGTACCAGTCACATTTTTTTTTTCTCTCTCTCTCTCTCTCTTTCAGTTAGCCTGGTGAACTTCCCCCCTGCCGGGAGTCGTTCCCTCTAGTCTCCTCTCTCCGCTTGCCTGCCGGTGTCTCGGGCTATTGAGGTTCGGCTCACCTCGCGTTCCAGCGCTGGTGTGTTGAGTCTGCCGCTGGTGTCCCGAACTGTGGGCTCCCACGCTCTCCACGCAGGTCCGCTGTGAATCACGCGTTCCGGAAGAGTTTCTTCTGCTGTTTCCTCCCCTACTCTTCCTTGAACCTGCAGTATCTCCACTTTTATTAAACTATCTCTCCCCAGACTATCAGTGTGCTCCCTTCCTATTCCGCCGTCTTGCCTCCTCCCAATAAATAATGCAATACCAACCAAAATACCAAAGACCTAATTTTCAGATGTTGAAAAAATGATGCTGAAATTCATATGGAGACACAGGAGACCTCAAATAGCTAAAGCAATCTTGTACAACAAAAACAAAGCCGGAGGCATCACGATACCAGATTTCAGGACATACTACAGGGCAGTTTTAATCAAAACAGCATGGTACTGGTACAGAAACAGATGGATAGACCAATGGAACAGAATTGAAACACCAGAAATCAACCCAAACATCTACAGCCAACTTATATTTGATCAAGGATCTAAAACTAATTCCTGGAGCAAGGACAGTCTATTCAATAAATGGTGCTGGGAAAATTGGATTTCCACGTGCAGAATCATGAAGCAAGACCCCTACCTTACACCTTACACAAAAATCCACTCAACATGGATTAAAGACCTAAATCTATGACCTGACACCATCAAGTTACTAGAGACATTGGAGAAACCCTTCAAGATATTGGCACAGGCAAAGAATTTCTGGAAAAGACCCGGGAGGCACAGGCAGTCAAAGCCAAAATCAACTATTGGGATTGCATCAAATTGAGAAGTTTCTGTACTGCAAAAGAAACAGTCAGGAGAGTGAAGAGACAACCGACAGAATGGGAAAAAATATTTGCAAACTATGCAACAGATAAAGGGTTAATAACCAGAATCTACAAAGAGATCAAGAAACTCCACAACAACAAAACCAACAACCCACTTAAGAGATGGGCCAAGGACCTCAATAGACATTTTTCAAAAGAGGAAATCCAAATGGCCAACAGGCACGTGAAAAAATGTTCAAGGTCATTAGCAATCAGGGAAATGCAAATCAAAACCACAATGAGGTTTCACCTCACCCCGGTTAGAATGGCTCACATGCAGAAATCTACCAACAACAGATGCTGGCGAGGATGTGGGGAAAAAGGGACACTGACCCACTGTTGGTGGGAATGCAAACTGGTCAAGCCACTATGGACGTCAGTCTGGAGATTCCTCAGAAACCTGAAGATAACCCTACCGTTCGACCCAGCCATCCCACTCCTTGGAATTTACCCAAAGGAATTTAAATTGGCAAACAAAAAAGCGCTCTGCACCCTAATGTTTATTGCAGCTCAATTCACAATAGCTAAGACCTGGAACCAACCTAAATGCCCATCAACGGTAGACTGGATAAAGAAATTATGGGATATGTACTCTTTAGAATACTATACCGCAGTAAGAAACAACGAAATCCAGTCATTTGCAACAAAATGGAGGAATCTGGAATACATCATGCTGAGTGAAATAAGCCAGTCCCAAAGGGACAAATACCATATGTTCTCCCTGATCGGTGACAACTGACTGAACACCAAAAAGGAAACCTGTTGAAGTGAAATGGACACTATGGGAAACGGTGACTTGATCAGCATAGCCCTGACTGTTAATGAACAACTTAATACATTATCCCTCTTAGTAGTTTTTTTGTCTGTTCTACTTAATATGACTGGTTTAATTCTGTAATTAATACACAGTTATTCTTAAGTGTTGAAAATTGACTGAAATGTGATCCCTGTTGAACATAAGAGTGGGAATAAGAGAGGGAAGAGATGTATAATTTGGGACATGCTCAAGCTGACTTGCCCCCAAATGGTAGAGTTGGAAACATACCAGGGGATTCCAATTCAATCCCATCAAGGTGGCATGTACCAATGCCATCTCACTATTCCAAATGATCAATTTCAGTTCACAATTGATCATAATGAAAGGACTAAGAGTCAAAGGGAGCACATAAACAAGTTTAGTACCTGCTAACACTAACCGATAGAATAAATAAAGGGGAGAGTGATCCAACATGGGAAGTGAGACACTCAGCAGACTCATAAAATGGCAGATGTCCTAAGTAGCACTCTGGCCTCAGAATCAGCCCTAAAGGCATTCCGATCTGGCTGAAAAGCCCATGAGAGTATTTCAGGCATGGAAAGCCAAGACACTCTGGCAAAAGATCTCTGTGAGTGAGATCCCAGTGGAAAGAACAGGTCTTCAAAGAAGGAGGTACCTTTCTCTGAAGGGAGGAGAGAACCTCCACTTTGACTATGACCTTGTCTAAACAAGATAAGGGTCGGAGAACTCAGAGGGCTTCCATAGCCTTGGAAACTCATGACTGGAGCATAGGGAGATTACTGATGCCATAGACAGGAGTGTCAATTGGTAAAGTCAACAACAGGAGTCACTGTGCACTTACTCCTCATGTAGGATCTCTGTCCTTAATGTGCTGTGCATTGAGATTTAATGCTATAACGAGTACTCAAACAATATATTTCACTTTGTGTTTCTATGGGGGTGCAAACTGTTGAAATCTTTACTTAATGCATACTAAACTGATCTTCTGTAAAAAAAAAAAAAAAAAAAAAAGAAATTATCAACTCCCAACTTGACTCTCACTGGGATTCAACATGACAATAGGTCTGATCTGATTTCATCATCATTTTAAAAAATCATCTATTATTTTTCACTTTATGTTTCTGTGTGGGAGCAAACTGTTGAAATCCTTACTTAATGTATACTAAGCTGATCTTCTGTATATTAAGATAATCGAAAATGAATCTTGATGTGAATGGAAGGGGAGAGGGAGTGGGAAAGGGGAGGGTTGTAGGTGGGAGGGACGGTATGGGGGGGAAGCCATTGTAATCCATAAATCGTACTTTGGAAATTTATATTCATTTTATAAAAGTTAAAAAAATAAAAATTAAAATTAAAAAAAAGATTTATTTATTTTACTTGGAAGTCAGAGTTACATACAGAGAGAAGGAGAGGCAGAGAGAGAGAGAGAGGTCTTCCATCTGCTGGTTCACTCCACAAGTGGCCATAACTGCCTGAGCTGTGTGGATCTGAAGCCAGGAGCCAGGAGCCAGGAGCCAGGAGCCAGGAGCCAGGAGCTTCTTCTAGGTGTCCTAAGTGGGTGCAGAGGCCCAAGGACTTGGGCCATCTTCTACTGCTTTCCTAGGCCATAGCAGAGAGCTGGATCAGAAGTGGAGCAGCCAGTCTCGAACTGGCGCCCATGTGGGATGCAGGCACCAAAGGTGGCGGCTTTACCTGCCCCCTCCCTCCTTTTTTTTTTAAGAATAGAAGAAAATAGAAAGGCAAGGTGATGGGGAGGGAACAGATTTTTACTCAGATTTTTTTTTTTTTTAAATTAAATTTAATGTCATCCTGAAAGAAAATTATTGCACATGTTTAACATGGACTACCTAGCTCATTATGGGATCAATAAAATGGAACTTTGAGGAAGAATGGGAAGAGTTCAAGGAACTATCATAGGGTGGGCATTGTGGCAGAGCAGGTTGAGCTGCTGCCCGTTGGAATGCCTACACTCATATCTAAGTGCCTTTTTCATTCTGGTACTCTGTACCTCTGATGTAGCTTTCTGCTAATGTCCTAGGGAGGCAGTGCAGCATGGCCCATGTACTTGGATTTCTGCCACTCAAAAGGGGGACCTAGATGGGGTTCCTGGATCTTGGCTTCTGCATAGCTGAAACCTGGGATTTGTGGCCATTTGGGAAAGGAAGTAGTAGATGGAATATTCTCTCTCTCTCTCTGTCTCTCCCCCTGCCTTCCTCCCTTCCTCCCTCCCTCTCTCTCTGTGCCTGTGTCTTTGTCACTCTGCCTTTCCAATAAATAAATCTTTAAAAAAAGGGAGCTATTGCTAAAGTTTATATGTCTTTGTTAATTTGTGTACTTTGTTAAAAATTAACATGAGATATATCTGATAAATAAAAATTCATAAAGACAAAAAAAAAAAAAAAAAGAATGGCAGATGCCCTAAACAGCACTCTGGCCTCAGAATCAGCCTTTAATGCATTTGGATCTGGTTAAAAAGCCCATGAGAGTATTTCAGGCGTGGAAAGCCAAGACACTCTGGCACACACACACACACACACACACCCTAAATGAAAGACCTCTGTGAGTCTGCAATAATTTTCTTTCAGGATGACATTAAGTTTAATTTAAAAAAAAAAATCTGAGTAAAAATCTGTTCCCTCCCCATCACCTTGCCTTTCTATTTTCTTCTATTCTGAAAAAAAAAGGAGGGAGGGGGCAGGTAAAGCCGCCACCTTTGGTGCCTGCATCCCACATGGGCGCCAGTTCGAGACTGGCTGCTCCACTTCTGATCCAGCTCTCTGCTATGGCCTAGGAAAGCAGTAGAAGATGGCCCAAGTCCTTGGGCCTCTGCACCCACTTAGGACACCTAGAAGAAGCTCCTGGCTCCTGGCTCCTGGCTCCTGGCTCCTGGCTTCAGATCCACACAGCTCAGGCAGTTATGGCCACTTGTGGAGTGAACCAGCAGATGGAAGACCTCTCTCTCTCTCTCTGCCTCTCCTTCTCTCTGTATGTAACTCTGACTTCCAAGTAAAATAAATAAATCTTTTTTTTAATTTTAATTTTTATTTTTTTAACTTTTATAAAATGAATATAAATTTCCAAAGTACGATTTATGGATTACAATGGCTTCCCCCCCATACCGTCCCTCCCACCTACAACCCTCCCCTTTCCCACTCCCTCTCCCCTTCCATTCACATCAAGATTCATTTTCGATTATCTTAATATACAGAAGATCAGCTTAGTATACATTAAGTAAGGATTTCAACAGTTTGCTCCCACACAGAAACATAAAGTGAAAAATAATAGATGATTTTTTTAAATGATGATGAAATCAGATCAGACCTATTGTCATGTTGAATCCCAGTGAGAGTCAAGTTGGGAGTTGATAATTTCTTTTTTTTTTTTTTTTTTTACAGAGGATCAGTTTAGTATGCATTAAGTAAAGATTTCAACAGTTTGCACCCCCATAGAAACACAAAGTGAAATATATTGTTTGAGTACTCGTTATAGCATTAAATCTCAATGCACAGCACATTAAGGACAGAGATCCTACATGAGGAGTAAGTGCACAGTGACTCCTGTTGTTGACTTTACCAATTGACACTCCTGTCTATGGCATCAGTAATCTCCCTATGCTCCAGTCATGAGTTTCCAAGGCTATGGAAGCCCTCTGAGTTCTCCGACCCTTATCTTGTTTAGACAAGGTCATAGTCAAAGTGGAGGTTCTCTCCTCCCTTCAGAGAAAGGTACCTCCTTCTTTGAAGACCTGTTCTTTCCACTGGGATCTCACTCACAGAGATCTTTTGCCAGAGTGTCTTGGCTTTCCATGCCTGAAATACTCTCATGGGCTTTTCAGCCAGATCGGAATGCCTTTAGGGCTGATTCTGAGGCCAGAGTGCTACTTAGGACATCTGCCATTTTATGAGTCTGCTGAGTGTCTCACTTCCCATGTTGGATCACTCTCCCCTTTATTTATTCTATCGGTTAGTGTTAGCAGGTACTAAACTTGTTTATGTGCTCCCTTTGACTCTTAGTCCTTTCATTATGATCAATTGTGAACTGAAATTGATCATTTGGAATAGTGAGATGGCATTGGTACATGCCACCTTGATGGGATTGAATTGGAATCCCCTGGTATGTTTCCAACTCTACCATTTGGGGGCAAGTCAGCTTGAGCATGTCCCAAATTATACATCTCTTCCCTCTCTTATTCCCACTCTTATGTTCAACAGGGATCACATTTCAGTCAATTTTCAACACTTAAGAATAACTGTGTATTAATTACAGAATTAAACCAGTCATATTAAGTAGAACAGACAAAAAAACTACTAAGAGGGATAATGTATTAAGTTGTTCATTAACAGTCAGGGCTATGCTGATCAAGTCACCGTTTCCCATAGTGTCCATTTCACTTCAACAGGTTTCCTTTTTGGTGTTCAGTCAGTTGTCACCGATCAGGGAGAACATATGGTATTTGTCCCTTTGGGACTGGCTTATTTCACTCAGCATGATGTATTCCAGATTCCTCCATTTTGTTGCAAATGACTGGATTTCGTTGTTTCTTACTGCGGTATAGTATTCTAAAGAGTACATATCCCATAATTTCTTTATCCAGTCTACCGTTGATGGGCATTTAGGTTGGTTCCAGGTCTTAGCTATTGTGAATTGAGCTGCAATAAACATTAGGGTGCAGAGCGCTTTTTTGTTTGCCAATTTAAATTCCTTTGGGTAAATTCCAAGGAGTGGGATGGCTGGGTCGAACGGTAGGGTTATCTTCAGGTTTCTGAGGAATCTCCAGACTGACGTCCATAGTGGCTTGACCAGTTTGCATTCCCACCAACAGTGGGTCAGTGTCCCTTTTTCCCCACATCCTCGCCAGCATCTGTTGTTGGTAGATTTCTGCATGTGAGCCATTCTAACCGGGGTGAGGTGAAACCTCATTGTGGTTTTGATTTGCATTTCCCTGATTGCTAATGACCTTGAACATTTTTTCACGTGCCTGTTGGCCATTTGGATTTCCTCTTTTGAAAAATGTCTATTGAGGTCCTTGGCCCATCTCTTAAGTGGGTTGTTGGTTTTGTTGTTGTGGAGTTTCTTGATCTCTTTGTAGATTCTGGTTATTAACCCTTTATCTGTTGCATAGTTTGCAAATATTTTTTCCCATTCTGTCGGTTGTCTCTTCACTCTCCTGACTGTTTCTTTTGCAGTACAGAAACTTCTCAATTTGATGCAATCCCAATAGTTGATTTTGGCTTTGACTGCCTGTGCCTCCCGGGTCTTTTCCAGAAATTCTTTGCCTGTGCCAATATCTTGAAGGGTTTCTCCAATGTCTCTAGTAACTTGATGGTGTCAGGTCATAGATTTAGGTCTTTAATCCATGTTGAGTGGATTTTTGTGTAAGGTGTAAGGTAGGGGTCTTGCTTCATGATTCTGCACGTGGAAATCCAATTTTCCCAGCACCATTTATTGAATAGACTGTCCTTGCTCCAGGAATTAGTTTTAGATCCTTGATCAAATATAAGTTGGCTGTAGATGTTTGGGTTGATTTCTGGTGTTTCAATTCTGTTCCATTGGTCTATCCATCTGTTTCTGTACCAGTACCATGCTGTTTTGATTAAAACTGCCCTGTAGTATGTCCTGAAATCTGGTATCGTGATGCCTCCGGCTTTGTTTTTGTTGTACAAGATTGCTTTAGCTATTTGAGGTCTCCTGTGTCTCCATATGAATTTCAGCATCATTTTTTCAACATCTGAAAATTAGGTCTTTGGTATTTTGGTTGGTATTGCATTATTTATTGGGAGGAGGCAAGACGGCGGAATAGGAAGGGAGCACACTGATAGTCTGGGGAGAGATAGTTTAATAAAAGTGGAGATACTGCAGGTTCAAGGAAGAGTAGGGGAGGAAACAGCAGAAGAAACTCTTCCGGAACGCGTGATTCACAGCGGACCTGCGTGGAGAGCGTGGGAGCCCACAGTTCGGGACACCAGCAGCAGACTCAACACACCAGCGCTGGAACGCGAGGTGAGCCGAACCTCAATAGCCCGAGACACCGGCAGGCAAGCGGAGAGAGGAGACTAGAGGGAACGACTCCCGGCAGGGGGGAAGTTCACCAGGCTAACTGAAAGAGAGAGAGAGAGAGAAAAAAAAAAATGTGACTGGTACAGACACGGGTTTCTCTCTCTCCGCTCACCTCTCAAGGGCGAGCAAGACAAAGAGCAGGCACCATCTTGGACATACGTCATAAGCAGAGCGACCTCAGGTCTGACTGGCCCTGAGCCTAGCAGAAAAACCTGACTCTGGGCGGGGCGAATTAACAGGAGATTAGGACCTAGTAAATTTGTGGTGCTACTGAACTGAGACTGTGAAAAAAGAGACGGTGGGGGAGAGAATTCACGGAATTCACGTGAGCACTCTCCAGAGACGCTACAATTCCGTAACTTTGGCAACCCAGTGGAAGACTGAAGGAGAATTTGAGCCCACTCTGAGGGCCGAACAGATTCCCTGTGTGGTCCTTGGGAAAGAGCTTCTGATCTCTGGCTCCTGTGGGTATAACATTTGCCTGCTAACTACCTCCAACTTCGTTCAGCTTGCGGAATTACTTCCCTTTTGAATCAAAAAAAGAAAGAAAGAGAGAGAGAGAGATCTACCATGCCTAACCTGGGAGTGTCACCTTTGGCACACCAAACAGAGCTCTCAGGCCACACCCATCTCAAGCCTCTAAGGCTCCATCAAAAACAGATAGTCTACTTAATCTAGAGTCATAGTATAACAAGAAAAAGCACCACAGTGAAGAAACCAAATATCTCCAATATGCCAAATAACAAACGCAAAAACCGAGATAATAGAAACAAGGAAGTCACCATGATGCCCTCAAATGAAAAAGACACCCCTATTCAAGATTATGAAGATGATGACATAGAAGAAATGCAAGAAGCAGATCTCAAAAAATTGATAAGAACATTAAGAAGTTCTCAAAAACAAATTCTTGAACTACAGAAATCCTTAATGGACAAGTTAGAAAATCTCTCTTGTGAAAATGAAATATTAAGGAGGAATCAAAATGAAATGAAACAACTAGTACAACAGGAAACTGTGATAGTGACTGAAGTGAAGAATTCAATAGATCAAATGAAAAACACAATAGAGAGCCTTACAAACAGAATGGGTGAAGCAGAAGAGAGAATATCGGACTTAGAAGACAGAGAACAGGAAAGGATACAGTCAAACCAAAGAAAAGAAGAGGGAATTAGAAATCTAAAACATATTGTCGGGAATCTTCAGGATACTATTAAAAAACCCAACATTCGGGTTCTAGGAGTTCCTGAAGGCATGGAGAGGGAGAAAGGATTAGAAGGCCTTTTTAGTGAGATATTAGCAGAAAATTTCCCAGGTTTGGAGAAGGACAGAGACATCCTAGTACAGGAAGCTCACAGAACCCCTAATAAACATGACCAAAAGAGATCCTCACCACGACACGTTGTAATTAAACTCTCCACAGTGAAACATAAAGAAAAGATCCTAAAATGTACAAGAGAGAAACGTCAGATTACTCTCAGAGGATCTCCAATCAGACTCACAGCTGACTTCTCATCAGAAACCCTACAAGCTAGGAGGGAATGGCGAGATATAGCCCAGGTACTAAGAGAGAACAACTGCCAGCCCAGAATATTATATCCTGCAAAGCTATCATTTGTGAATGAAGGTGAAATAAAGACTTTTCATAGCAAACAGAAATTGAAAGAATTTGTTGCCACTCGTCCAGCCCTGCAAAAGATGCTTAAAGATGTGTTACACACAGAAACACGGTCATCAATATGAAAGAAGATAAAGGAAGGAAACCAAGGAAGGAAACCTCACAGCAAAAGATCACAGGGAATTCAAAGCATATATTAGAACTTATCTTTGGCAAATGGCAGGGCAAAGTTACCACTTTTCATTAGTCACATTGAACGTGAATGGTCTGAACTGTCCCGTTAAAAGACACCAATTGGCTGATTGGGTTAAGGAACAAAACCCATCTTACAAGAAACACATCTTTTCAACAAAGATCCATACAGACTGAAAGTGAAAGGCTGGAAAAAGATATACCATGCCAAAAGAAATGAAAAAAGAGCGGGCGTAGCCATCTTAATATCAGACAACATAAACTTTACCACAAAAACTGTTAAGAGAGACAAAGAGGGGCACTACATAATGATTAAGGGATCAATTCAACAGGAAGATATAACAATTATCAATGTATATGCACCTAACTACAGGGCACCGGTTTATCTAAAAGATTTGTTAACGGACTTAAAGGGAGACTTAGACCCCAATACAATAGTACTGGGGGACTTCAATACTCCACTCTCAGAAATAGACAGATCAATAGGACAGAAGATCAACAAGGATACAGTAGATTTAAATGACACTATAGCCCAAATGGATCTAACAGATATATACAGAACTTTCAATCCTACAGCTAAAGATTTTACATTTTCTCAGCAGTACATGGAACCTTCTCTAGGCATCTGCCATTCTATGAGTCTACTGTGTAACCTGCTTCCCATGTAGGATCATTCTCTCCTTTTTACTTCTATCAATTATTATTTGCAGATACTGGTCTTATTTATGTAACCTCTTTGAAAATTCTATCATTATGATCAATTATGAACTGAAACTGATCACTTTGACTAGTGAGATGGGATTGGTACATACCACCTTGATGGGATTGAATCGGAATCCCCTGGCACGTTTCTAACTCAACCATTAGGGCTAAGTCCACGTGAGCATGTGCCGAACTGTACATCTCTTTCTTAATTTTTAACATTTTGTATTTTAACAATTACAAAATTTTACATTTATGTATTTCAAAGAACTCATCATAATCCATATAACAGGATCATCTAAGACTTTTTATTAGAGAAAAAGGGATGACATACAGTAGGAGGAAGAGAGCAGGCGAGTAATGAAATGTCTTAGGAACTGCTGAATTAAAGCTGCCGTAGATTCCTGCTTCATACCTTGGCTCTTTCTCATCTTGAGTCACCAAAATCTGTGCTTCAGGAAAGCTCAGTGCAGAGGTTCCCAGCGGAGTCATTCATACTGCTCTGGTCAAACTGGCATAACTGATTATTCTGGGTGAAATGGAGGTTTTCAGACTCTAAACAGCATGCTATAAACCCTACTGCCCGGATCTTGGCCCAGAATCTAAGGCAGAAATCCTGAAGTCCCCAAAGACAAAGTCAGAGCATTCCCGGTCCAGCTGTAAAATAACTCTTTCTTGCACAACTATCATATTTAAAATATTATTTTATTCTTGTTTATCTAGTTCAGTGCTTAGAATATGTTTTCTTATCTGAGGACTTATATTTTTAGTCTTAAGATTTTGACTTTGTATAAATTATTTCAATAAACAGTATACAAATATTTGACCAAAAATAAGCCCATATTCTATACATACTCTGCTAAATAAAAGTATAGATGTCTTGGTGGGCAGATTTATCCTCCTTTGGTTGATTTTGTCCCACATGCCTCCAAAACTTTGGTCAACTGCTAAAACAAAAAAAAGTTTCTTATGCTGTAAAGCTGTATTTCTAATTCTTTTGGCTCTCAGTGTTTCGATTTAACTATTTTCCAACTCACTACTGCTCTTTCTTCCTGTTCTCTATGCTGGTGAACTATCTATTGAGGCCTTCATTTTAATTATTGCATTTTTCATTCTATAATTTTCACTTAGGTTAGATTCTCTACAGTATTTCTTTTTTTATTGTCTTAGAGTGACCAGACAATAAAAAAAAAAAAAATTATGTTTTGCTTTATACAATGGTTCTACTTCTAAAACTCTTTCCCTAGGTAGTTTAAGAACTTGAATAATGCTTACTAGATCTCTGCTACTAGGGAAATATTTGTATAAGAAGGATAACATTAAGAGCCCCCCTCCACATAAATAAATGACATACATAGAAGAAAACCACTTTCTGACATCGACCAACAGGCAGTGGGACAGGCCAGTGGCCTCTCAATGGAAAGAAATAAAGTGAGCCACTAGACTCTCTCAGCTTCCTAGTTAGAAGCTCAAAACATACCTGAGTAGGAAAGAGAGAGTTGCACAGAGATAAAGTTACAGATATCCCTATATACCTTAAATAATTATTCAAAGCCTTCCAATATTTGTAACATGACTCCAAAGGTAATTCAAAAAGTTCATGAAACGATGAAATTAATAGATAAATGTATTTGGTATAAAGATGTTTGAAATCCATGCATTGTTTTTCCATGATATGCATTTTCCCTAAACTTTGTGAAATATCCTCATATGTAAGAAGATATTAATGAGGTCGTTTAAGAAAAACTCTATGAAAAGAGAAAAAACACTGATTTGTAAAAATCCTGGATAGCTTTGTTTCTTCTCCAACCAGACTCAATTTATGAAAGTACAGGTAACTTAAGCTTACAAGGTAGTTATCCTGCCTTAGTATAAAAAGAGACAGTGGCAATTATTTTCAGATATCAAATAGGAAGCTGAGGGCAGGAAAGCAAATCTAGTTAAGCAAAATATTAAAGACAAAAGTACAACTTTATAGACAAACGCGGCAGTGAAGGAGGTTTAGGTAAATATCTCAGGCGAAGCACAAAGATCTGCAGTGTTTTCACAGAGCTTTAAGTGTTTAGTGTGGCTGCACATCGAGGTCAGAGAGTGAGCCAAATGGGGAACCTTGACAGTCAGCTTCCACATATCAGAAGGCTCTGAACATAGCCCATGGATTAAGTGGTGGGATACAAATATATGTTACACAGGAAGAAAAAAAAAAAAAACTGCTAAGATATACTGGAGGGAAATCATTTATAATCTTGTGGGTAATAATAAATTAGACAGAGATCTTTAGAAACCATTTAGAAATATATTATATAGGACAGTGGGTATATAACATATTTTTATCCATTCATCAGTCCTTGGACATATAGCCTGTTTCAACACATTGTCTATTGTGAATCGTGTTACAATCAACATTTGAATGATAATATTTCTTTAAGATCCTGATTGCAGGGGCCAGCACTGAAGCCTTATAAATTTGCCTGCTGGAAATGCAGATATCCCACAAGGGCACTGATCCAGCTGTTCCACTTATGATTCAGCTCCCTGGGAAAAGCAATGGAAGATGGCCCAAGTGCTTGTGCCACTGTTACCAATGCAGAGGACTTGGAAGAAGATCCTGGCTCTGGCCTGGCTCAGGTCAGCCGTTGCATCCATCTCGGGACTGAACCAGGGGTTGGAAGATCCATCTTTCTGCCTCTCTCTCTTTGTAGCTCTGACTTTAAAATACTTTTTAAAAAAAATCCTAATTTCAATTCTTTTAGGTAAAATACCTAGAAGTGGCATTGTTCTGTACGTAAGTTCATTTTTCAGGTTTTGAGGAAACTTCTTATGTTTTTTGTAGAATCTATACAGTTTACATTCCTACCAACATCAATCCAGGGTTCCAGGGTTCCTTATATATTGTCAACTTTTGTTTTGTTTCATTTTGATAATAGCCATCTTGATAGATGTGAGTGAGCTGATATCTCGTGTTAGTTGTGATTAGAGATCTGATGATTATTCAAAGTAACCTTAAAAAAGGATGAAATCCTATAACATGCTGAACATTGAAGACATTATGCCATCCACTTTGGTCCAGTGCTGGCAGGGAGGCAACCAGGCTAAAATGGTGTTACAACAGAGTACCACATACTTGTGGCCAGCCTTCCTTGAATCTTGCCCTCTGATGGCATAAAGTTCCCATATGGGCCTGAAACGAATCCTGCCAGTGACTCCAGGTATAACGTGGGAGCTCATCTCCAGAATGATCAGGTCCAGATTCAGATGGCCAAACATCTGTGATGCCAGTTGAAGATTCATACCTCTTTATTCTTGTGGCAATGGACAAGAGCACACAGAAAGTCTGTATTTTATTCTCATCCAATGGGCAAGAACGCACAGAGCATCCACCTTCACTCTTGCAGTTAGGTGAGCACACACAGAGGGTTGGCACTTAGCTATGCCCCTAGCATCATATAAATGCTAACAGACAATAGTGGTAGCTGCTACCAATAGTTCGACAAGTGGTGCTGGGAACACTGGATATCATAAGCATAAAATCTAGACCCCTACTCTCACCATGTAGAAAAATGAATTCAAAATAGACAAAATACCTAAACATAATATTTGTAATTCTTATAAGAAAATATAGAAGAGACACTACATTGGATTGAGCAGAGTTTCTTTGGATAAGACCTTAACAGGAAAAAAGCAAAGCAAAGCAAAGCAAAGCAAAGCAAAAATAGAAAAATGGGATTTTTATCAAACTAACGAATGTTTTTTAAAAACATATTTATTTATTTATTTGAAAGGTGGAGTTACACAAAGGCAGAGGCAGGCGGGATGGGGGTGTTCTTCCATCTGCTGGTTCACTCCCCAGGTAGCTGAAACAGCGGAGTGGTGCTGATCCGAAGTCAGGAGCCAGGAGCTTCTTCAGGGTCTCTCACATGGGTGCAGGGGTCCAAGGACTTGGGCCATTTTCTACTGCTTTTCCAGGCTATGGCAGAGAACTGGATGGGAAGTGGATCAGCCGAGACTCAAACCAGCACTGTAATATGGGATTCCAGTGAAATAAGCAGTAGCATAACCTGCTACACCACAAAGCAACTCCAGTCTTGAATTTTTCCAATACCATTTTATAACACCCATTTAAGATTCTTCAGCCTTTGCCACTGATTCATTTGGAGCACTTCCCTACTTCCTCTGCACCATAAATCAGTTTGATTACTATTTGTAGCAGATTTCAACTGAGAAAGAATATTGAAATATGCAGTATAGAAAATTCTTCTGAACAGTAAAATGATGATAAATTCCCTTTACAATATATGAAACCTTGGTATATTGTATTTTTATCATAGGGTGGGAATTCCATTAAAATCCAAAAGGACACATTAAAAATATGTTGTCCTCACAGTAGAAGCACTCCTTTGTAGGAGTTACACAGTTGAATGAAAGTCTAAAGTAGGAAATGTAAACTAGCATTCACCATCTTTCCGTGGCATCAGCAGTGAGGCAGGCAGAGAGTAATTGAAGAGCAGCAGTTGGCAGTGTGCGGCCACAGCGTGGCATTACAGCTGAGCTACCAGCCGAAATCAAGGCGCTTTTTCCCATGAAATTGGGGGCAAGAGGGTAGGCTATGCTTGGTGCGGCTGTTTCATTTCTGGGTATATATACTCATTTGCTTTACATTTGTTGTGTGCTACAGCTGGAAGTTTGTTCAAGAAAATAAGAGGGGGGACTTAAACTCTCGAAGTTGTCTCTATTTCTAAACTTCTCTCAGTGGGGATTTGTTATTCTAGTTTAGGTATCCAGAGTTAGTAAATAATGTCCTAGAAATGGAAAAATAAAATATACAATCCTGGTTAAATCCAGAAAAGAACAATAATATCTTCCTTTTTCTGAGCAATTCATTCAGGATGTATAGCGATACAGAGCACTCAGGAAATACATCATGGTTTAAGAAAACTTAAGTCCTTTCATATTATTCATTTCCAGAGACATAGAAAGGAGTGAAAGTCTAATTCTGATTTTTAAAATGCACGTATAAACAACTTCAAATAATTTTATTTGATTGGGAAACCAACTTTTATGTATTTTGCAATGCTAACTTTTCATGGGAACCTAGTATATTACTTTTGTGCAAGAATAATTTACTTATCATGTCTGAAATAATTTACTTATCATCTCCAAACTGTTTCATGAGATGTAATAATGTGTTAGATAGGGAGCCTTGGGTAACATATAACTATGTTTAAAAACTTATTTCTTCATCCTTTCTGTTAAGACTCTTTTATTCTATGCCTCACCAAACACACACAGATTGTCCATTTATATTTAAGCAAAACTTCATAACCCCTTGTTAATTGAAAAAGAAAAGTATGTAATGTATTAATCACGTGCATCTATAAATTATCAAAACGCATAACACTGGACCATGAAAAGCAAAATTTTTGCAATTTTCCTTTTTTAAATCTGTTTTATGATTTCTCTCTTGCTTCCACACTGCCTATTTTATGTATATTACCTTTGGAGATTTGCTAAGTAAAAAATCTCTAATTTGAATTAATATCCCTCTACTCTCAAGACCACAACCCCTACCCCAAATAGACACACCTTCCACTTATGTGGAGAATTGAAGTATCTGTCTTTAAGGACATTTTTAATAGTATATTTATTTCTGCAAATATTTTACTCTGTTTACTTTGATTTCATTTAATGTAAAGGAATCATTTTTCCACAAGCCATGTACATATATGGAATAAAGTATTTTAAACTTTTTATTTTGATATTTTGATATGAGAGGAATGTATAAAGTTTGAAATGGATGATTGAGGATACTCTACTGGCTAAAGATGAATATGCATCCTAAATTAAACAACATTTTTACATAAATACAATTAAATTATAAAATGACTTGAGACACAAAATATTTAGAAAGTTAAGATTTCCTTTCATGTCCCTTCCCAATGCCTGTTTTATTCTGCTTTGCAATAAATCATTGAAAATAAATTTTATTTAAGCATCTTCTCCCAGCCAGATCCTTTGTTGAGTATAGAAATTTCAATTTTATTAGAAGGAACAGAAAGTAAAACTAGGCATTAAAGTAGAGAAGGTAGAAGTACAACATACAGGATAGTCTGTTGCCAATGTGGGACACTGGAATTGATTTCCAGACTCCTGGCTTTGATCTGGCCCAGCTCTGGCCAATGTAGTCATTTGTGGAATGAACTGGTTAATGGAAGGTCTCTGTCTCTGCTTCTGTCTCTCTGTCTCTCTGCCCCCACTCCGCTTTGTTTGTCACCTTGCCTTTCATATATATTTGTTTGGATATATTTATTCATGAATACTTATTTGAAAGTCAGGGAGAGAGAAAAAGGGAGAGAGACACAGAGAGAGAGAGAGAGAGAGAGAGTCTTCCATATGCTGCTTCACTCTTCAAATTGCCACAATAAGAGAGAGAGGGAGAGAGAGAGAGAGAGAGAGAGAGAGAGAGAGAGAGAGAGAGTCTTCCATATGCTGCTTCACTCTTCAAATTGCCACAATGGCCAGAACTGGGTAGGCCAAAGTCAGGAGCCTGGAACTCCATCCAGGTCTCCCACATGGGTGACAGGAGAACAAGGACTCAGGCCATATTCTGTTGCTTTTCCAGGCCCATTAGCAAGGCTCTGGATTGGAAGTGGAACAGCCAGGACTCAAACTAGCACTCATGTGGGATGCCAGCTTTGCTGGCAGCAGCCTAATTGGCTGTGCCACAAGGCCAGCCTCCATAAATAAATCTTTTTTAAAAACTATCTTCTATCCTTGTTCTGGGATTTAAAATTACCTGAAGGCAAAAGGCAGACAGCAGAAGCAATATTCATGTAAACTTGATGTTAATTTATTTACAATAAGACTGTTAGTAAAAGATATAGAACATTTTATATTTTAATAATCCCAGTCATTCCAGGCTTCCCTGGCTGCAATTAAATAAGAAAATAACCACCAGAAACTTGGGAACAAAACCAAGATTATTTTCCTCAGATTGTAAGCATTCATTCAATAGCAAACCTTGGAGGAGATATTTTCATTAACTATGCACAATGTTTATAAGAAAGCAATGTATAGAATTTTTAATGACAAAATATGACTTGACATGATTTATTAAAATTATTTTGCTATATTCAATTTCTGAGTCAATTATAAATTATTTATTTAGGTGATTTGATACAAATATGAATGTTCTGAGTGAATTTTGAAATCATATCACTCTTGGATTTCTCAATGTCATTGGACAGGTTTTAGGGAGATTTTTAGGTAGATAGCTTTTTTAAAAGCTTTTGAAGTAGCTTTAATTCTTAATGTTGGATAACAGTAATAAATGTTAATATCATAAGGCTCAATAATGAAAGGTTGGTCAGTTATGAAAAGGCATTTCCACTGCCTTTGATTGTTAAAGGTCTAAATTAGTATGACATAGACTTAGCAATACATAAAATAACACTTCTCATAAATCAAAAAATTATGTTTAATGTCTCAAATGTCAAGTATTTTAATAGCCTATCAATACTTTATAGCTTTCAAAACTGAAACTCTTTCAAATGACATCAATTCAATAGATAACATAATCACTGGATAATATACCCAATTAAAGGTGTAGGTAAAAATGGCATGCTAATATGGATTCTGTTTAACAAGAACAAAAAATGGAAGAATCTTGCAATCATTTGCAATGTGCATGTTGTTTAGTTTTTCATTAAAAAAATTTGCCTTTAATCTTGAAATAAAGTCAGTAGCGTGTGTTATTCTGGAAGCCATAGATGATTTCTAAGCAGTAAAAAAATACTGCTTCTGATTGAACACTAAGAGGAATACTGCCTTTTTTTTTTTTTTTTTTTTTGACAGGCAGAGTGGACAGTGAGAGAGAGAGAGACAGGGAGAAAGGTTTTCCTTTGCCGTTGGTTCACCCTCCAATGGCCGCTGCGGCCGGTGCATCACTCTGATCTGGAGCCAGGAGCCGGGTGCTTCTCCTGGTCTCCCATGCAGGTGCAGGGCCCAAGGACTTGGGCCATCCTCCACTACACTCCTGGGCCATAGCAGAGAGCTGGCCTGGAAGAGGGGCAACTGGGACAGAATCCGGCACCCTAAGTGGGACTAGAACCGGGCATGCTGGTGCTGCAGGCAATGGATTAGCCTATTGAGCCCCGGCACCGGCCAATACTGCCTTTTGACCATTAGGTTCAGTAATTTGAAGACCACTGAGAGGAGAAAACAAAGAGAAAGTACTCTAGAGAAACTGTTAGGGATTGTAGAAGTCCCACCACTCCCACGCACCATGTGTTTGTGTATGTCTGGGTGCCTAATGGGTATTTGTGCGTTTTTTTAGTTTCTTTTTCCTCTTCTGGGTCCCAACTTCCTATTTTATTAATAACATATTTAGATATGCCCCTAAAATATTATCCTACAATAACCAATTGATTCCTGTGGGATTAATTCTGACTAGGTGTTCTGTGACAGAAAAGAAAAAAGAAGGAGAACAAGAGAGAGAGAAAGGGAGAGAATTTCCCATTTGCAGGTTGCCTCTTTAAGTGACTGCAATGCTGCATCTTGGCCAGTGCAGTCAGGAGCCAGGAACCAGGAACTCCATCCTGGTCTTATGCAAGGGTGGCAGGGGTCCAAACATTTGGCTGCCATCCACTGTTTTCCCAAGTACATTGGCATTAGCAGAAGCTGGACTGGTGGTGAAGCAGTAGAGATTCAAAGCAGCACTCTGATACAGGATACTGGAGAGAGCTTAACCTGCTGCTGCTGGCTCCTGGCTCCTTTTTATTTTCTAATAAGTAAATTTTATTGCTGAATGCTTAAAACAAAAAGAAATCATGTAAACTACAACATACCTAGTAAAGGCTAATGTTTTCATGGTAGGAACCATGAATAAGAATATAGTAGTGATAACGTTACACCTTAATGCATGCGCATACAGAGAAGGGCGATGATTCTGTTGGGAGATACTTTTCGGAGAGTATTAGAGAAGAAAGAACATAAGGAATATTGTCTTTATGTGAACCTCATATAACTAAAATCTAATAGTGATTACCAACCATGACATATTATATTTAAAATATTCGTATGAGATTATATAGTTTTATAGTGATTTGTCTAGTCAGCGTGCCAAAATACCACATACTTCAAAGAAGAATCTTGGTGGTTTCTTTTTTTTTTTTTTTTGTATTTTGCACGACATTCCTTTCTATAAGATTTGATATGAAGTAATTCTGCTGCCTGAAAATTCTCAGAATGATACATGACATGTATTACAAACTCTCATCTTTCCAAGGATCATCTCGGAATCATTCAGCTCCCTTCTATATGATAATTGTTAAGATTGCTAAGCATCACAGTCACGTTCACTTTGGTTGAGAGAAGGAGTGGTAATTGGAATCTCAGACAATAAAGAGTTTCTATGTCTTGTTTCTTATTTGCAGCTCATGAAGTGAATAGAGCAAACATGACAAGTAGGATTTTAAACAAGAGCTTATTGAGAACAGCTTTAGAAGTCAAACTTAATAAATTCCTGATAGTATACGAAGTTCATCAATAGTGTAAGTACCTCTTCTTTTAAATATATTATTTTTAAGGTAAAGTGAATTGTTTTAGCTATGTATTGTCTCCGGAGGAAGATGTGAAAATCAGTGATCTCAAAGAAAGTCTAGAGCTAAGATTTTTTTTTTTTTTTTTTTTTTGAAAAGCAAAGGTGTGACTTTATCATTTTCCTTGGTGATCCCCATCCTGCCACATCACTGACAGTCATGTCAGCATCTATCGGGTGTAGCTTCCACTGTTTTTTCCCTGTTCTAGGAATTCAGTCTGACCTGAATATCTAAGGCTGCTCCTTGCATTGTGACTGTTCTGACTGTATCTTCTTTCCCACAAACTTAGGAGTTGCTAATTTTATTGACTCTTGATATTTGTTCAAAACTTCAGAGTTTCTTCATAACATTGGTAAGATACAGAAGAGTCTTCTACAGTAACTATTTCCTTTTGTCTTCCAGGGCAGAGCTTTGATTTTTTTATATGTCCAACCTTTTTGCAAAGCCCCTCATAAACATCAAATTGCAATTTGAGGTTCACAGCAGGGAATTGTGATAAAGTTATCCCCAATGCCTTCTGAGATATAACCTCCAGGCTGTACTAGACCTGTTGAGCTGAGCAATGGTGGTACTGAGCTCAGTATCCCCTTGCTGATTTAACAGTGTCATTTACTTATTCCTGACTTTTAATTTTTCCTCTTTCTGGAATGTAATTAAACTTCCCACATATTATATATATCTAATATTTATACATTTTATATATAATACATTTGATGTACAGTATACATGAAATATGTTTCATATATTCTATATTACCACATATATGTGTGTGTGTGTGTGTATATATATATATAGAGAGAGAGAGAGAGAGAAAGAGAGAGAGAGAGAGAGTCATGGCATTCACAGATTAAGCAAGCTCTGGCTTTTCCTGGCAGTTTCAGTTCATCACTTTTCTGCTGTTCTAGTAGTAGAAGGTGAAAGTGATTACCATTTTTTGTGGTACTAGTTTTGTTTGGTTCTCTGATACCCTGACTAGACAGTGAGTCTAGGAAACAGATTTTTGCCTTATTCACCTTTGTATTCATCGTGCCATCTCCTTAGCCCAAAACAAGTGCTCAGTAAAAGACACTAAATGCATGTTCTTATCCACCTTCCTCCTTCCTTCAAAGTTAATAAATAAACAAAGTGAAACATGTGGATGAAAATGAAAAAATACTAAGGTATTAAATCTACACCCTAACTCAGGTAAGCTGAGATTTACTGATTTCCAGCTGTCCATTCTGTTACGTTTTTCTATTGTACACATAGCTGGCTTTCCATCAGATAGTGTTGTGGACTTCAATTTATAACATCCTACTAAACAGTCGCATACAACAAATATTATTACTCCATTTATGAGATGTAGACCCTTAAGTTTCAAGAGTTGGAGCAACTCAAATGAACAATCCTTGGTTAGTAGAAAGGTCTATTCCTCATCTATCTTTCCATCACTGTTTTATGTTAACTCTCCAAGAGTAAAGGCATCTCATTTAATGATTCCCTGGTACTTTTCATAGTAAGGATTGCCATGTTTTGGCTTTCTCTTTACTCAACACCATCAGGTAACAAAGATGTTTTAAAACTTAAGGTTTTTTAAAATATATTTTATAATATTTTTAATTTTCCAACCACAAATTACTCATTTGTCATTCCTGTATATCATAATTTTTATAACCTAAAATTGATGGAAAAATAAATGTACCTTTTCTTGTTTTATTAATATGTTTATTCAGTTTAAGGCAGAACCACAAAGAAAAGGAGAAGGAGATTGATATGCTATAGACAGATAGAGTTAGAGACAGATAGAGGTAGATCTACCATATGTTGGTTCATTGCTCAAATATCCAGGGTGTTGCCATTCTAAAACCAGCAGCCAGAAACTCACCCAGGTCTCAAACATGTATGACAGGGCCCTCGGTACATGAGTCATCATCTGCTGCCTTCCCAGGAGGCATGTTGACAAGAGCGGAACTGGAATTGGAGAGGAACTTGATTCTAACAGTGGCTTAAACCAGTGCACCAAAATGGCTGCCTCATCTTTTTAATAAAATCAGTCAGCTATAAACATCAGGTTTACAGCAAGTTTTTAGCGCGCCCACAAAGCAAGAAAGTCCCATATTGAGGCACTTCACTGGATAAGCTACTGTCTATAGTGTCATTTTTCAATGGCATCAATAATTCTTGTTGCTAACGAAGTAACACATAAGTAGCTTTTTGATAATAATAGTATTTTAGGCAATATTCCAATACACATGCTTTGAAACTGAGCCCTATCAGTGCTGTGTAATGCATCACAATTTTCTCACTGCTTTGGTTCTATGAACTAGTGTGTATTTCTTTCATTTATTTGTCCCTGCATTGCTGCTACTATTGCTCATGAGGAAAAGTTTCCAACCCAGTTGATTTTCTATTTAAAAGCTTCTTTGTTGTGGATTATAGTAAATGATTTAGCTAGTTGGCTGTATGCTTGGTGGAACATCCTCAGGCTTATTTTCACAGCTAAGCAAGATTTTGCTAGATGGTCTCTGAATTCAAAGACTGCTTTTGGCAACCCCAGGAAGAATAGTGCTGATTATTTAGAAAACTGTAGCTTTATAAATGACCACTCTCCAGTGGCAGGAAATTAATGGCAGATGAGTGGTAAATTGGCCCATTTCATTTTATTCAGAACCTGCATGTATTCTGAAGAAACGGTTATAGCCTGGCAGAAGAAAACAAGGAAAAGTTTGTAAAGTGATAAAAAATGCACTGGGGAAACTGGAAAAAAAATACAAATTGGTTTGAATTTTATAAGAATTTAATTGTGATAATTACTTAGGGAAGCAGAATTTGGGTAGACACCGGGGCAAATCCTAACAGGCAGGTAGCCTAAGACATTATTTCACTTTGACATTCAGGTACTTAAAGTTTGAGACAATTCCAAACATTTTTAATCTATTTGAAATTAATCTAGGATGATATACAATTTGGGATAAAGTTTGTTGTTGTTGTTGTTGTTGTTTTTGTCATTTTATCTAAAAGACCTGGAGGAATAAATCCCCTGATTTGCTTAAGAATTTTACATCATTTGTAGGCCTATGTCTAGCCTTTCTTGTGGTGATCACATTTTTCTAATCAATACAAAGCAGTTCCAAATAAAACTGGAAAGAAGCTGTATTCTGTTGATGCAGATTGTAGACTGCCAACAGATGAGGTGGATAGATGACAGACTCCATAATTCTGTAATATTGTTTTGACAGAGTATTTATACTGTTATAGGCACTGTAAATGGATATGTAAAACCACATTGAGGATCTTTAGCTTTCAGTATTGGCCAGCATGAAAGTGACATCCATTGTAGTCTATGAATAAATCTTTATATAAAGGGTAAGTGGTGCACTGTAATGAATTGAGACAACACAATTAGTCATAAGGTCTGGGGAAAGTTATTACCTTACACCTTTGGGGTCTAAATCAATAGCCCTTTGCTCAATCATAACTAAAGTCAATGAAATGAATTCCCCATGAAAGGCTACAGAATTAAGAGTGAGATATTAATTCAGGGACCATTCTAGCTACTAGCTAACACAATAATGTTTGGGAAACAAAAGGGTGATTCATCACAGCACCATGAAAAATTCCTGAATCATTATATGACATTATATAGCTTCTGTCCTCTTGCTGATGGGTTGATCAAGTAAGAGAACTAAAAGTGTGGATTGCCGTGTTGGTGCCACAGTCCTATATTAGTTTAATTATCCCTCATTATAAATGTTGTTAAACTAAGCCTGGAATGTGCAGGAGTTGTGAGCATGTTGTTATATAATCCATCACCTCATAGACAGGAAAAGGATAAGTTCCAACAGAGTAGATAAGGCAAAATTTTTTTTTATTTTAATTTGAAAATAAAATATTTTTTCTGAGTCAATATGGTTCACATGACCATTAATTTTTATACATTAATTTCTTAAATTTTAATGTAATTTGCTTCTTATTTTGATATAGAAGCATAGTGTATATACTATGTTTCATGCATATACTTTTATTATAAGAGTTCAGTTCACTTTAAGATTAATATATATATATATAGATATAGATTTCTTTAATAAAATAGAGCTTGGATCCATTTAATTCAGTTTCATCATCAATTTCATGATCGATATCTACAGTACAAAAATTAATTCATTGGGGCTGGAGCTGTGGCACAGTGGGTTAAGCCCACTGCCTGCAATGTTAGCGTCACATATGGTTGCTGGTTTGAGTCCCAGCAGCTCCACATCCTATCCAGGTCTCTGCTATGGCACCTGGGAAAGCTGCTGAGGATAGCACAAATCTTTGGGCCACTGCATGCTTTTGGCATACCCAAGAGTAGAAGATCCTAGCTCCTGGCTTCAGTCTGGCCCAACCCTAGCTCTAGTGGTAATTTGGGGAGTGAACCAGGGGATGGATGTTCTCTCTTTCTCTATGTAAGTCTCTCTCTCTCTCTCTCTCTCAATCCCCTTCTCTTGCACTGTAACTTTGTTTCTCAAATAAATAAATAAATAAAGCCTTTAAAAATCAATTCACTGGGGCCTGCACTGTGGCACGGCAGTTAAAGCCCTGGTCTGAAAGCGCCAGCATCCCATATGGGCACTGGTTCTAGTTCCAGCTGCTCCTCTTCTGATCCAGCACCCTGCTATGGGCTGGGAAAGCAGTAAAAGATGACCCGAATCCTTCGGCCCCTGTACCCACGTGGGAGACCTGGAAGAAGCTCCTGGCTCCTGGCTTTGGATTTGCGCAGTTCTGGCTGTTGCAGCCATCTAGGGAGTGAACCAGCAGATGGAAGACCTCTCTCACTGTCTCTACCTCTCTCTGTAACTCTGTCTATCAAACAAATAAAATAAATCTTTAAAAAAATTAATTCACTAAAGTATCAATTACGTTTAATTCGTTATTGATTGCATAGTCACACATGAAAGATAATGCGTTGAATAGTCAAGTTTCTCATTGATTTTCAACAAAATCCCATATCATTCAAAATACACATTGCCTTGTCTCAGTCCTGAAACTAATAATACTAATAATACTAATATTTTTCTATGTTTCTAGAAGTTTCTAGAATATGCCTTATAATGTATTTGTTTTCAGGTTGTTTTATCCTCTGTGAGTTTATTTTTACTTATCTAATCATTTTAAATTTATTTATTAAAAAAGCAGAGTGACGGAGAGAAAGGAAGAAATATATAGAGATCTTAAAGTTCTCTGGTTCATTCCCCAAGTGCCCCCAGTGGCCAGGGCTGGGCCAGATTGAAGCCAGGAGCAAGGAAATTCTTGCGGATCTCCCACATGTGTGCAAAGGCCCAAGCACCACTGCTTTCCCAGGTGCATTAGCAGGGAGCCAGATCAGACGTGCAGCAGCCAGACTGGAACTGGTGCCCATATCGGATGCCAGTGCCCCAGTTAGCTTTATCCACTAGCCCACAGTTCTGGCCCTGAGAGTCTATTTTTTTTTTTTTATTTTGAGTATGTTTCATATTTTTGGTGGAAAATGCGACATCTTTTATACGAGTGTGGTAATTGAGCTGACAATGATCTTTTCCAATACTTAATTAATTTAATTAGTTGAAAGGTAGAAACAGAGAGCTCCTATCCTATCATTTGCCCTCCAATTGTCTTTACCAACCAGGACGGGGGTAGGCCAGACCAAAGCAAGGACCTGGGAGATGGGAATTCAATCTAGATATACCATATAAGTGACAAGAACTCAGCTTCTTGAACCAGAACCACTGCCTCCTACGGAGACTAGCAAGAAGCTGGAATCTGAATCAGAGCCAGAGTTGAAACTCAGTAAGTTTGACATGGGATGCAGGTATCTCAATCTGTGGATTAAATTCTGTTCCAAATATCTTCCACAAGATGATCAAATATCCTACTGGATAGGAGTCTCATCTTTTCTTCCTCTATCCTTTCATATAGAGTAAGTTGATGCAATTAGCAAGGGTGCTGGGTTAGAGGTGTCTAATTACTAGGTGAACCTTTGTACCTCAAAGACTTCAAAATCCCTCACTTATTCCTTGTAATAAGAGTGGAGCCTGATTTGACAAAAGTGTATGATGTTTGTCTTCAGTGTGTGCTTGAACATCAGATTTTTTTTGTGTGTTGAACCTTTATGAGGTTCAGACTACTGCTCCAGTCTATTTTTTGTTGATTTGCTACCTTTTTTTTTTTTTTTTTTGTGGATGATGGGGTAAAGAAGATACTGTGGTTTTCTGGCTAACAAGTTATTTTATTTTGAGTTTCACAGTATGGCTTATTATTTATGAGATGACACTTAAATCTGTCTTTGTCCTAGAAGTAGAAATGCTATTTCCTTTTCCTTTTCTCTAGAGGTAAGGGATTTTCACCAGTGTTCTGTGGAATACCTTTTGTGTGGCTCTTTATCTCGTAGATCAAACTTTGATTCTTTAGAGGGGATACGGGAGAAGACTTCCAGTGCCTCTACTTTATGCCTCTACCTTTGCTGCTTCTTTTCTCTTTCCACAGTTATTTAACAGGAGGAAGAATATTTTAGGGGTCCCCTAATCTTCACTGAGATTTCCTGGTGGGATTGGTGGAGAAAGTGTAAGAAGATATAGAATACTCCTGTATTTGCAGACCCCAGGAGCGTCATTCTCAACTGTCAGTGAATCTTTGACCTCTACTCAACATACAACTTACCTGCATCTTACCTGCATCTTTCTGTCTGATGAATCTTGCCCCAATTGCATTAGTGATTTTAGCTTGTTTCTCTCTGCTGGTGCCAGACTTTCAGATTTTATTGTGATGTGTTTTTCTCTGTAATCTCAGAAATATGATCTGTTCAATAAAACCTGCAGATTTGCAGTTTGCACAACTGGTTTTCATTGAATAAATTGGGCAGATGCCTAGTTCAGGTCTCTACATCCTTGTGAGTAAGGCAAAAACTCTTTTATTATGGTTTCTTTATTATCACTTTCTCCATGTGAAATATTTTGCTAATATTAGTCTAGGGGTTATAATTTTAATGCAAGACTATTTAAAAATCCTAGGTAGTTCATGGATTTCTAATAATGTATATTAGATAAACCAGGCATAATAAATATTCTGTCAACTATATAGTCTCATAAGCAAAGTAGAAGTATAGTCTTGCTCATATAGCAGTATATGCAATGGGCATGTGACATTGAGTTAATTTTCTCTACAAACATTCAGTATCCTAGGCTTCAACACTTGGTTTTGCTGAGTAGTCCTTGGATATTGATTTTAATTAAAACAAATAGAATAGGAAAAGAGTATGGGAATCTGTTAATAAAAACTTTACTCAATACCAGACCTTTTAGTGAACACTTGCTGACCCTTTCTATCCCAGCATTTACTCACATTGGTGCACCTTAATATAATGGAAAGAAAGATATGTACCTAGCTGTGTGTCTAAGAAAAAAAGAACGTGGAGTTGGGTATAAAGGTAGCTTCTTCTTCCAAAGAGTACATACCAGACAAATTTGGAGGACAAATTAAAAATTGAATGAATTTAGGAGCAATTTCAATTTCAGTGCTCAGAGATCTTTGATAAAAGTATGACTCAGTATGAAAACCTCAAAATATTATCCACATATTTTAAAAAAGAGAATTGTTTACCAATGAAAGGGAATGAAATATTTTTGTCACTGAAAATTCTTTGACTTTTGCATGGTTACAGACTGAAATCTTAAAGAAAATGACTTCTAACTTTACAAACCTCTTAGGTTTTAGTTTTGGATCTCCAAAAAATAAAATAGAACACACCTGCATGTTAAAATACACAAACTAATTTCACTTGAATTCAAAGAAATCAAAGAAGACTGAACTATCACTTTATCTGAAATTTAATTAACCTGTTTTATCTTTCCAGCTCTTCTTTCTTTTTACAGTACTCTGTAGTAACCTTTAGTAACAGCTTGACCAGTTGCTTTAAAAACAGTGTTTGTAACTCTTTCTTGTGGTGCTTGTTTTAAATATAGATCCCTGAGACCTTTCTTCAGAGACATAGAGAAAGCCAGAAGCTACATTTCATTCACAACACCTGGCACATCTAGCATACACACTCATAAAGCCCTTTTTAAAATTCAAGTCACTTTTCTCATTTTCCTCTTAACAGGTAAGATATTTTCTGAAATCAAAGCAGTCTCTTTTTTTTAAATTGTATTTAAGGACTACGAACTTTATGCATTTCATATATACAAATTTGGGAACATGGTGATTCCTTCCACCCTATCTCATTCTGGCCCATATTCCCACCCTTCTAGCTCTTCCCTCTCCCATTCCCATTCTTATTTTTCACAAAAATCTTTTTTGAGTTAAATTTATACTCATAAGTTTAATCAATACTAACTAGAGGCCGGAGCCATGGCTCACTAGGCTAATCCTCCGCCTTGCGGCGCCAGCACACTGGGTTCTAGTCCCGGTCGGGGCGTCGGATTCTGTCCCAGTTGCCCCTCTTCCAGGCCAGCTGTCTGCTGTGGCCCGGGAGTGCAGTGGAGGATGGCCCAAGTCCCTGGGCCCTGCACCCGCATGGGAGACCAGGAGAAACACCTGGCTCCTGGCTTCAGATCAGCGCAGTGCACCGGCCGTATTGCGCCAGCCGTGGCGGCCATTGGAGGGTGAACCAATGGCAAAAGGAAGACCTTTCTCTCTGTCTCTCTCTCTCACTGTCCACTCTGCCTGTCAAAAAAATACTAACTAGAGAGTTCAGCAAATAGTATGAATAAAAAATAAAAATAAACAAAAACACTGTTCCTCAACATTATGGACAAAGGCTGTTCAAAATCATCACATTACAAAGTGTCAATTTCATTCCAATACATTACCTTTTAGGTACTCTAATAGTTACCAAAGATTGGAGAGAGAATTTGGTATCTATCTTTTTGGGACTGCCTTATTTCACTAAGTATAATGGTTTTCAGTTGCATCATTTTGTAGCAAATATAGGATTTCAGATTTTTTTTAATTGCAACTGTGTAGTATTTCATAGTGTGTATATACTATAACTTCTTTATCTATTCTTCAGTTGATGGACATCTGGGTTGACTTCGTTTCTTAGCTACTGTAAACTGAGATGCAATAAACATGGAGGTACAGATAACTCTTTCATACACTGATTTCATTCCCTTTAGGTAAATTCCGGGAAGTGGGATGGCTGGGTCATATGGTAAGTCTATATTCAGTTTTCTGAGGTATCACCATAATGTTCACAGGGGCTGCACCAGTCTACATTCCCACTAACATGGAAGAGGGTACCCTTTTCCCAATTCCTTGCTAGCATTTTTTATTTGTTGATTTCTGTAAGAGAGTCATTCTAACTTGGGAGAGGTGAAACCTCTTAGTGGTTTTGTTTTGCATTTCCCTGATGACTAGAAATCCTGAGCATTTTTTCATGTTGGCCATTTTAATTTCCTCTTTTGAACAATATCTGTTCAGGTCCTCACCCATTTCTTAACAGGATTGTTTGTTTTATTGTTTTGAGTTTCTTGATCTTTTTATAGATTCTGAAAAGTAATCCTTTATCAGTTGCATACCTTGCCAATGTTTTCTCCCATTCTGTTGGTTGCCTCTTCTCTTTGTTAAGTGTTTCTTTTGCAGTTGAGAAGCTTCTCAGTCTGAGGTAATCACATCTGTTAACTTTGGCTTTGATTGCTTCTGTGTATGGTGTCATTTCCAATAAGTCCTTTCTTATGCCAGTGTCTTGTAGGGTTTCCCCAATATTCTCCAGTAATTTGATGATATCAGATCATAGGTTTACTTCCTTGATCTATTTTGAGTTGAAATTGGTTATAGAAGGAACATCCCTCAACATAATCAAGGCTATTTATGGCAAAACCATAGTCAGCATCATATAGAATAGGGGAAAAATGGAGGTATTTTCACTAAGATCTGGAATCAAACAAGGATGCCTACTTTCACCATTGTTATTAAATATAGTACTGGAAGTTTTAGCCAGAGCCATTAGGCAAGAAAAATAAATCAAGAAAAATAAGACTAGAAGACTCCCTTGATTTTCCAGAAGCAGTGGATCTGGAGCTAATTTGTTGATTGCCGACTAACTGAACTCAGCAGTCTCCTACTTGCAATCCCTATAAACCAATCCAGAATTTTAAAAACAAGCGATTCAAGAGTAAACTACTTCTGTGAGTGATTCCTTAAAAATATTTATCCTCTGTACCATGTTGCAGTACATCTCAGGTCTACCCAAATAACAATTCTTATTCTCAAACACACTTGCTAGTAGTAAAGCCTTGTTCTTTTTCAAGACCACACAGACAAAATATCTAAAACAACATCTGAAGTATACACCTAGTATATGCATAATCATGGCTTCTGGTAAAAATTAGCACATCCTTGACAAATGGAAATAGTACTCACATGTAACTTAGAAAGTGTTATTTAGTGGGATTGTAGTTAATAATTGGTTCTAGACTTGTCTATTATGTTTATATTTTTGCAGTGGTGATTATAGCTAGTTAGGAGATTATGACAAAAAGTATTTAATGAGAATAAGAAGCTGTCAAATTGAATGCATGTTGGCTCTTAGAATTTCTAAATACTAAATCACAGAGACATGAGATCATTAAGTTTATAAATATTGATAGGAGTCAGATCATTTTCCATGCTTGTCTTTACAATTTTTTAAAAAAATTCTGTTCTTATTCTATACAAAGAGAAATGGAATCACATTTTTGAACATTTGGACCATTTTCTTCAAGATAATGAGCTCTGTTTTTATAATGGAAAACTGTCTTGCTGAGATCCCTATAGTATTCTGATTTTCTCAGGGACTTAGTTATACAGCTTTCAGTGGTTAAGCCTTCAACGTCAGATGCAATCTATCAATTCAAATACTCAACCAGTTGGTGACAAATTAGGAGTACATAGGTAGTGAACACTCTTCTTAGCTCCATTCTTATTGACAGATGCGAATGTGATAGTGATAATTTCTCTCAGAATGTTTTAAGTTTTATTCTTTTTCTATTCACTTTTTAGATGAATATAAGAGCAGCTGCACGTGTTCTGCATGTCTGTTTGTTTAAAATTTTCATGGTGACAATTGTGCTGCATCACTGTAACTCACCACTTGGGGGGCTCAAATACCACTACAGAGTGCCTGGTTCAAGCCTTGGCTAATCCACTTTCATCACAGATTCCTCTTAATGTACCTGGAAAGCAGTAAAGGATAGCTCAAGTAGTAGAATCCCACCCACCCAACTGGGAGACACAGATGAGCTGATCAAGACATTGTTTCTCATAGTGTCCATTTCATTTCAGCAGGTTTCCTTTTAGGTACCGATCAAGGCGAACATATGATATTTGTCCCTTTGGGACTGGCTCATTTCACTCAGCATGATGTTTTCCAGATTCCTCCATTTTGTTGCAAATGACCGGATTTCATTGTTTTTGACTGCTGTATAGTATTCTGTAGAGTACATACCCCATAGTTTCTTTATCCAGTCTTCTGTCAGTGGGCATGTAGGTTGATTCCATGTCTTAGCTATTGTGAATTGAACTGCAATAAACATTGAGGTGCAGACAGATCTTTTATTTGCCAATTTAATTTCCTTTGGGCAAATTCCAAAGAGTGGGATGGCTGGGTTGGTTGTATGGTAGGGTTTTTTAAATAAAAGATTTAAACTCTATTATGTAGCCAATATTTCTCACGTAGAAGTGCCAAGAAATCTATTTCATACTACTTTATTTTACAGAAACTATTTTAGGTTTTTTACATTAAATGAGATTTTAAAGCATTTTAGTTAATAGGAGTCATATACAATAACTTCTACATTGATTCCATGTTATTTATAATATAGTAGTAGTATAACTTTCACTTTCAAATATACAGACCCCACACATGGGAACAGTCACACATTTACCCTGAATTTTGAAAGAATAATTTCAGGGCTATTGGGAAAAATATGAATGATTGTGAAGTATATAGAACAGTCCTAAAAAATAGGCATATACTATTGCTATTAATATCGAAATTTTACACTCCTGTATTTTAAATTATGACTGTGAGTTAATTGCATACATTTCAAAAATGTAGTAGCAGTTATTACATATTTATGTACAATAAAAAATAATAAAAGATAGGCAGGTGTAGAATGTAACTGGTACAATTTCTGATTTTTCGCTGCTCTCAGTGTTTTTCTTTTTTTATCTACTATCACTGATATTTCTGATTTTCCCAGTTGATTATTTTTGACTTTTCTATTTTCTTTTACCCTGCTACTAATCTTGGAATATTTTGATCACTTTGGTATTATGTTTATTGGGAAAACTTAATCATTCTTTATAGACTTTTGAATTATTTAGCTTATAGTTGATCTTCAAAAACAGCAACAGAAGAAAGTTGTGTATGGACCACCTAGAATAGCAAATTAAGCAAAGAATATCTACATTTCAAATAGTACCCAACCACCAGGGGGATCCTGATTAGTATTTCTCAAATTATTTACTTGATATTTTCCATGTCACAATCCATGGAGGAGGTTTTGTCATTTGTCACTAGCAGAGTCATGCTTGTGGTAGACAATTTCTGACACAAGGATGACTGGAAATGACAAAGCAGTGTGATTCTCTGATATCATTAGCATCATTATGGATCTGCTTAGATATGAAAGTTAAACAATATCACTTTTAGCAAGTAATTTTCAAAATTGAATGGAAACTGAAAAATCAGGGATAGAAGAGATTTTCATCAAATAAAATTACCAGTGTTTGTGGAAAATTAGTTTTTCTTTTGCTATAATTAAGCTACATGTAAATTCCCTTTGTTAAAATATAGTGGTCATATTCTGCTTAGGGAGCAAAAACACTAGAATTCAAAACATTTTTTAAATATCCTTCATTTGTTTATACATATTAATTTTAGGATAATTGTGAATTCTTTAAAATTATAACAAACAAAAGATGATTTCCACAATTTAGAAACACTGTTAACATATAATATTTTGGTCCATAATCCAACTCCTTAATCATACATATTTGTATAATAGAATTTGCTTAAGTCAAGAATGAGGCACTAATAGGCTGACCTGTCTATGAGTACTCAGGTATTTATGGCAAACTAATTGACTGCAACTGAATATTTGTCAAAATTCTTTGCTGTCAATTACATTCCAGGGAAATATGGCTGCTGGTTGAGTCCTGGAATATTGTTTTGTTTAGTACTGATGCAAGTCCTAAATCTTTCATTCGCTATAATTTTGATCTGGAAGGAGTTATTTAAAATGTCTTTCTATTTCCTTAGAGGGTATATTTTGCCATAGAGACAGAAATAACATGATATAGATAAACATATTGATAGAGATAGATGGATGGATGGATAGATAGGCAGATAGATACAGAATAGAGACAGTTGGCAATGCATTGGGGAATGTGCTCATGTGTTTATGGAGACTGAGAATCCCCATCAGAGGCCATCCCTTACCTGAAGCCACTCTGACCACAGTAGTGTGACTTATTCCAAGTTCAAAAGCCTCAGAATCAGGGAATCAGTGGTGTCATTGAATGTGAAGGTCAGAGAACCTAAGAGGCCACTGGGGTAACAGATGGAAATGCTAGTTTCTGATGTCCAAGGGCAGGAATAGAATGTCCCAACTGTAGGAGACAGAAAGACATTTTTCTGTGTTTTATTCTATCAGAATTCTCAGATAGTTGAATGATGCTTCTTCTGCACCTTCCTCACTCGGTCCACCAGCTCACAGGCCAATCTCTTCTGAAAGCACCCTCACATTGCATTCAGAAATGATGCTTTACAGTTCTCAGGGTACTCCTCAATTCAATTAAGTTGACAATTAAAATTAACCAACACAGAGGGTAAAATGGATTTAAGTCCTAATAGATAGATGTGTCATGATTACATTAGAATATTAACATAAGTTATCTAATAATTGTGATTTATTATTTTTATTACTTAATATTAATATGAAATAGGATTTATTAGGAGGAAAAACCTCAGCTTCTAAGACTTCACAAAGTAATCTCATTCTTGTTCACTGTGGTGCATTATACTGTTTTTGTTTTATATCTCTATATTTAATTTAAAAATTTCAATAACACCTGTTAGTCTTTAATAACATATATTTTATATATTAGTGTTGTAGAAAATTTGTGTTTTTACTATGGGTACAATATATGAGCCTATCTTGAAATGAACACTTCCAAAGAGAAAAGAGCTGTAAACTTGAGATACCTAAGAGGTCAACAAAAGTAACACTAGCAGTGACCACAGGTCATTACAATATGCACTGAAATAAAACAGGTGATTGTTCTCAGCAAAGATGACAACTCGCGTGCATCAGGATGCAAATTCACAAAGCAAAAGCACATTAGAGTAGCAAACATGAAGCTCTGCACCAGTGTAGATAGAATTCTGATAATAAGTAAGAATCTCAGAATCCTACCCTGACTTTCCAGCACTCCTAGAGTATAATGAATGAACAGGTGTCTCAATCCATTTGTGTTATTACTATAAAAGAATACCCAAACAGGATGATTTATGAAGGACATAAATATATTTTTCACAGTTCTAGAACCTGGAAAGTCTGAGATCAAGGTATCAGCTTCTGATGCCCGTTGAGGCCTTTGTGTTATGTCCTCATATGGAAGAATATCTGATGAACAAGCTAACTAAACACTGTAATGAAGCTCATTTTTAATTAGGGCTTTAATCCTATTAATGAAGGATAAGTTCCTATGGTTTAATCAGTTCTCAGAGACCCCACACTTCAATAGTGTGGGGTTGGTACATGTGAGTGTTGGAAAGGATAAAGGAGGCTACCAGGTAAACTCTAAACTTTTGCTACTTACGTTGGTGGAAGCTTATGCTGTTGGTATTTGAGTTGTAAATTTACTACAATTTCACAGCCCATGCTGCACTAAAAATCCAATATATTAGCCAGCGCCACGGCTCAATGGGCTAATCCTCTGCCTGCAGGGACAGCACACCGGGTTCTAGTCCTGGTCAGGGCGCCGGATTCTGTCCCGGTTGCTCCTCTTCCAGTCCAGCTCTCTGCTGTGGCCAGGGAGTACAGTGGAGGATGGCCCAAGTCCTTGGGCCCTGCATCTGCATGGGAGACCAGGAGAAGCACCTGGCTCCTGGCTTCAGATCAGCGCAGTGCACCGGCCGCAGCAGCCATTGGGGGGTGAACCAATGGAAAAGGAAGACCTTTCTCTCTGTCTCTCTCTCTCTCACATGTCCATTCTGCCTGTCAAAAAAATAAAATAAAATAAAATAAACCCAATATATTTGTATACCAAGGAGAAGAAAGAAATTTGGTTGGACCAATTCTTTCTTTATTTTTCATTTACCAGTAAATGTAAATATACCATGTAATGATACATTATTCAACACTAAAATAATATAAATATGTAGTAAATATATATATTAAATATATCATAATATATTTACACAAATACTATTATTTATTATTCACTTTGTGGTTTTGTTTTTAGTGATAGTACACTAATAAAGATTCCCTTTTAGATAAAAGTTTGTATTTTATCCTAAGAAAATAAGATGTTTTTTATTATGAGAATTTTCTAAAAATTTTTTCTGAATCAATTGAAATGAAAATTTTGATACCTTTCCAGTTTTTCATTTTTCCTCTCATTCTTGGTTTCATCTTTTAGTTAATTATGATGTGTCATTTACTCATTCCTTTAATTAAGGTCAGCTTGATTAATGCTTTTAGCAGATTCCATGAATACCTTGGGTATCATATGAATGTATAGGCAGAGTGGAAGAAATAAATGAGGGAAGCAAGAAAAAAAAAAAAGGAAAGAGAGAAGAAGGATTTGTCATGTGAATAATTGCTAAGCAACATAGATGTTGGACTCTAATTGTAATTTCAGCACTGATATTCTTTAACTTGAGAGACAGAGAGACAAATAGGAAGAGGCAGAGAGAGACAGAGCCTGATCTCCTCATTCACTTCCTCCAAATATCCAGAATGGCTTGGACTAGTCTTGGCTGAAATCAAGAGCCTGGAACTAAGACCAGATCTTTCACATGGAACTCAGGGAACCAATTATTTTAGTCCTTTGCCTCCCACAGTGTACATTGAAGTAGAGCTGGGACCGGATCCAAGGACTTTAATATGGGATGCAGATGCCCCAATCTGGTGCCTTATCTGCTAGGTCAAACACTCATCCCTTAAAAGAGCTATAATCACTTTGAATATGACCACTGACCTGATTACACTGTTATCATAATATTGATAAATGAAATGTACTTACTCTGCATCATCATGTGATTATGCTGTGACAAAATGTGGTCATTTTTAAATTAGCCATGTTTTTAAAAGGTTATCATTGAGATAAGTATGAAGACTGTATACTGATTTTACTCACGAATTCAGAAAAGAAAAGTTGCATATTTTAATTTGTTTGTTCTAAATAAAAGTGAGTTCTAGGATTCCAATTTTGTTTTTCTCATGATTGAGATTGTAAAAGAATCAATAACAGGAGAAAAATGAGCTTTGAATTAAAATAATAATCTTGACAATTTAAGTTAGATATCTAACATTTTATAAAAATAATAGTTCATAAGAAAGTACAAATTTTGACTAATGTATTTCATAAGAAAGTACATGATATTTGCAATGATATGCTATTTGAAAACACTATTGACATTTTTAACATGGGATATTTTATGGAATATTTGAAATAAACTTTTTTAAAGATTTATTTTATGTATTTGTTAGGCGGAGTTACAGAGGGAGAGAGAGAGAGGCTTTCCATCTGATGGTTTACTCCACAAATGGTTGCAAGAACCTGTGGCTGTGGCCAGGCTGAAGCCAGGATCCAGGAGTTTCTTTCAGGTCTCCCATGTGGATGCAGGGGCCCAGGCACTTGGGAGATACTCTGCTGCTTTCCCAGGCAAATGCTGAAAATTTTTCTCCAACAGAGAAAATATGCAAATAAACTGCACAAAAATTGAAAGTAATGTTTCATCGCTTGATGTCAGTTCATTAATTCCAGGTAAGCTTTTAGTCCAAAACAATTTTACAGTATTGTAGTATTCCCATTAATCTTAAATAGCCAGTAATTTAGCAAACAGTTTATTCTTTATTTTTTTAAGATTTATTTGAAAGACAGAGTTACAGAGAGAGGTAGAGACATAGGGAGAGGTCTTCCATTCGCTGGTTTACTCCCCAGATGACTGCAACGACCAGAGCTGTGCCTATCCTAAGCCAGGAGCCAGGAGCTTCCTCTGGGTCTCCCATGCAGGTGCAGGAGCCCAAGGACTCAGGCCATCTTCTAGTGCTATCCCAGGCATAGCAGAGAGCTGGATTGGAATAGGAGCAAGCTGGGACTTGAACGGGTGCCCAGATGGGATGCCGGCACTTCAGGCCATGGCGTTAATCTGCTACACCACAGCGCTGGCCCCTCAAACAGTTATTAAAGTGAGTCATAGAATCAAATTTTTTCCGCTATTATTATAAGCTGTTCAGTGAAGACAAACTGTAATGAAGCATGAAAACAAAAGCAGATGTAAATAATCTTTACTGGTTTGGCAAGATAACTGAGGCCCTAGAACCAATACATAAGTCAATACAAAAATATTTCAAATTTGAATATGAAATATCATTGGGAAACTAATATCTGTACCAGAAAATACACCCAAGGGAATAGAGGGAAGTGGTTTTTCACACCTCAGAAAGAATATCTCTGCCTCTGAACAGAAATGTCACTTTTCTCTATAATCTGTAGTTTCAAATGAACTACTCATTTTTTCTTTATTTTTGTTTTACTTTGCTAAGGTCACGGAGTGTTTCTGTGATGTGATAAACAATAAAATGAAAGACATTAGTAAGCAGCTTCAAATAATGTATCAATAGTTCCATCACATTTGTCATTTATACTGATTTTAATGGATAATATGTGATGTGATGTATTAATGGTATAAGTAATACATAATATGGATGTGAAACTTAATAAAATGGATATTTGTGAGGCAACACCATCTTTAAAAAGTTTTGGTAAAAACAAGTGATATGTTCCAATCCCAAACCACAGAATACATTCTCAACTTTCTTACTGAATTTTTTCAATTTCCATCCCTAACAGCACAAAACTACAAGCCCTTTGCTCTCAATGGATTTTTTCATTTGCTCAAGGCTGGTATATACAGAAGGTAGATTCTGATTTTCTAATGTATAAAACTGAGAATAAAAGCAAATCTAGAAGCTGGTGCTCTATGTTTGCATGTTTTAGACAACAAAGAATTAAAAGAAAAATAGTAATCTCAAAATCAACACATTTTAAAGATTTATTTGTTTATTGAAAAGCAGAGTTACAGAGACAGAAGAGGCAGAGAGAGAGGGAAAGAGAGTGAGAGAGAGAGAGAATCTTTCATCCACTGGTTCACTCCCCAAATGGCCACAGCGGCTTTAGCTGGGCTGATCTGAAGCCAGGAGCCTTGAGCTTCTTACAGTCTCCCATGTGGTTGCCGGGGCCCAAGCACTTAGGCCATCTTTGGCTGCCTTCCCAGGCACTTTAGAAGAGAGCTGGATTGGAAGTGGAGCAGCAGGGATTTGAACTGATGAAATAAAGGATACTGAAACTGCAGGCAGCAGCTTTACCTGCTATGCCACAGTGTTGGCCCCACAACCAACAAATTTTGACTAATGTATTCATAGATGAAATCTACACCTCTATGAAACTATAGAGCATTTGCATCACACCAGAAAAAATAAAATAAAGCTCTTTTCCTTTTAGTTTTCTTATAAAGGGATCCATTTTGTTTGATTTTCTCAAAGATATTAATTCTCGTTTTAGATTTTGATTTTAAAAAATGAAATATGCAATATTTTTCTCATGTTTTTACCTCAAACATTCATCCAAATTTTACATGTATCACATTACCTCATTTTTTAACTTAATATGAATATACCATGATTGTTTTATCAAATTTGCTGTTGATGGGCTTTTGTGATGTTTGTGGTTGGAAACACATAAATAGAGCTGCTATACACATTCTCCTACTAATTTCTGCACGGATGTTAACTTTAATTTGACAATGGTGATTATTATGAATGTAATTGTTATATCATATCATAGATGTGAATTTAATTTTGTAAGAAATTGATGAACTTTTGAAATACATCAGTTTATCTTTCTGAGAGTGGTGCTCAACCAACACTGGGTACAGCTGATGTTTCAAATTTTAAAACTTGAGTAGTAGAATACCATTACCTACCTGATAGTTTAACTTATACTTCCCTGATGATGATGTTAATATTTGGTGCTTTCTTATGTGCTAATTGTTGATTTTGAAATCAATACAGTATTTTTCCTATTCTGTATTTGTTTAATTATTAAATTGTAGAAATTCTGAATGTATATCATGGACACATGCCATTCAAATATTTTATTTTAAACTGTCGATGGGCTATTGATTTTTATAGTATTTTGAAAAATAAAAGTTTGTTTTTCTTTTGTGGATTTTGCATTTTACCTTAGACTTTCTCTGTCTTTGGATCTTGAAGAAATTATTCTAATTGTTTTATGGAACATTATGGGCTGTGCTTTTTAAAATTTAAACTGTTGTAGCTTTTTTTTTTTTTTGGTGGGGTGGGCATTATCACTTTCAGGAAGTGTACTCTTAATTTACTTTATGTAGTCAGTGGGTTTTTAATATTGTCAAATTTAATCTTTGTTTTTCTTTTGTCTCTAAGGAAAGACCACACATTTCTTTTGAATTATTATTCTATTAATATAGTAAGTGAATTGCATTAGTTTATTATCTCTATGAGCATAAAAGATATTGATTTGCAATTTTATTTTACTGTAATAGATGTATAAGTTTTGGGAATCACAGTCTTCAGATTTTTATTGCAACTTCTTTGTCATTCTCTTATCATTTTTTAAAGATTTATTTATTTTACTAGAAGGGTGGAGTTACAGAGAGGTAGAGTAGAGGCAGAAAGAGAGATCTTCCATCCACTGGTCCACTCACCAAATGGCTGTGATGGCCTGAGCTGGGTCAGCCTGAAGCCAGGAGCCAGGAGCTTCTGCACTTTGGTGCAGATCTTCCACATGGGTGCAGGGTCCCAAGGACTTTGGTCATCCTTCACTGCTTTCCCAGGCACATCAGCAGAGAGCTGGATCAGACATCAACAGCCAGGACTCAAACTCGTGCCCACATGGGATGCTGGTGCTGCAGGTGGAGGCTTAACCTGCTCTGCCACAGAAACAGCCCCCTTTATCATTTTTAAAATTGAATTCTCCCTATTCAGAATTCTCCCTATTCAGAATTGAGTCTATGTCTTTTTTTTCAAATGTTTAGCACTATTGTACATTTAAAACTATAGTTTGCACAATCTCTGAATCCTGTTTGCTTCATTCAAAGAACGATGATGTTTCTTCTAGCAGAAAGTTACTTGACTGTATTCAGATTCCAAATTATATCTCTTCTGCAATAGGCAGCAGCTGATAACTCTAGCACAAGGTGCTTTCACCTTCCAGTTCCAAGTTTCCATGATTCTTATAGGGTCTTCCCTAGACATGCACAGGTCAAGTGCCAGCCAGCATTTGGATGGAGTTTGGTTTCAGGATACTGAGTTTCTATATTTCATAGCCCCCTGCTTTAAAATATGTTATCTGACTTTTTTGCCACCTACCAGTTTTGAATCTCGTTCTCTGATTCCTAAAGTTTAAAATTACCAAAATGGACCATTTATTTATTTATTTATTTATTTATTTTTCCAACTCCACATGTTTGTGAGGGGAGAGTGACTTCAGGACCTTGGGGAGAAACGGTTCAGGAGTACAAGCATCATTTATTCTATTCCTCTTTTTAATATTTACATTGCTGCCCCATTTTCTCCCTTCCATTTCTTCTTCAAATGCATCAAGATATTTTACTTTTCCAGCCTTTAATCTGCTATCTGTGCAAGAGTTAGTAATAATATATTTCCTTATCATTTCCAGAAGTGAATCTATCATATTGTAGTTTATTTGTTCTGCAGATTGCTTCAAATGCTTCTATTTTGAAAAAAGTGAGTGTATGTGTTGCCTTCTCTATATACATGTAATACACGTCCTCTTAAGTATATCTATTTTTTCTATTTAGTAAATATAAATTTCGAAAGTACAGTTGGATTACAATGGCTTCCCCCCCATAATTTCCCTCCCAATCACACCCCTACCATCTCCCACTCCCTCTCCCATTCCATTCACATCAAGATTCATTTTCAATTTTCTTTATATACAGAAAATCAATTTAGTATATATTAAGTAAAGATTTCATCAGTTTGCACCCACACAGAAACACAAAGTGTAAAATACTGTTTCAGTACTAGTTATAGCATTAATTCACATTGGACAACACACTAAGGACAGATCCCACATGAGAAGTAAGTACACAGTGATTCCTGTTGTTGACTTAACAATTTGACACTCTTGTTTATAGCGTCAGTAATCTCCCTAGGCTCAAGTATTGAGTTGCCAAGGCTATAGAAGACTTTTGAGTTCGCCGACTTAGATCTTATTCTGACAGTGTCATAGTCAAAGTGGAAGTAATCTCCTCCCTTCAGAGAAACATACCTCCTTCTTTGATGGCCCCGTTCTTTCCACTGGGATCTCACTCACAGAGATCTTCCATTTAGGTCTTCTTCTTTTTTTTTTTTTTTTTTTCTTCAGGGTGTCTTGGCTTTCTATGCCTAAAATAATCTCATGGGCTCTTCAGCCAGATCCGAATGCCTTAAGGGCTGATTCTGAGGCCAGAGTGCTATTTAGGACACCTGCCATTCTATGAGTCTACTGTGTATCCCGCTTCCCATGATGGATCGTTCTCTCCCTTTTTGATTCTATCAGCTAGTATTAGCAGACACTAGACATGTTTGTGTGACCCTTTGACTTTTAGACCTATCAGTGTGATCAATTGTGAACTGAAATTGATCACTTGGACTAGTGAGATGGCATTGGTACATGCCACCTTGATGGGATTGTATTGGAATCCCCTGGCATGATTCTAACTCCACCATTTGGGTCAAGTCTGATTGAGCATGTCCCAAATTGTACATCTTCCCCCTCTCTTATTCCCACTCTTAAATTTAACAGGGATCACTTTTCAGTTAAAATTTAAACACCTAAGAGTAATTGTGTGTTAGTCACAGAGTTCAATCAATAGTACTAGAACAAAACAAAGAGAAAATACTAAAATGGATAAAGTATTACATTGTACATCAACAGTCAGGACAAGAGCTGATCAAGTCACTGTTTCTCATAGTGTCCATTTCACTTCAACAGGTTTCCCCTTTGGTGCTCAGTTAGTTGTCGCCAATCAGGGAGAACATATGATATTTGTCCCTTTAGGACTGGCTTAATTCACTCAACATAATGTTTTCCAGATTCCTCCATCTTGTTGCAAATGACCGGGTTTCATTGTTTTTGACTGCTGTATAGTATTCTAGAGAGTACATGTCCCATAATTTCTTTATCCAGTCTACTGTTGATGGGCATTTGGGTTGGTTCCAGCTCTTAGCTATTGTGAATTGAGCTGCAATAAACATTAATGTGCAGACAGCTTTTTTATTTGCTAATTTAATTTCCTTTGGGTAAATTCCAAGGAGTGGGATGGCTGGGTTGAATGGTAGGGTTATCTTCAGGTTTCTGAGGAATCTCTAGACTGACTTCCACAGTGGCTTAACCAATTTGCATTCCCAGTGGGTTAGTGTCCCCTTTTCCCCACATCCTCACCAGCATCTGTTGTTGGTAGATTTCTGAATGTGAGCCATTCTTACTGGGGTGAGGTGAAACCTCATTGTGGTTTGGTTTGCATTTCCCTGATGGCTAGTGATCTTGAACATTTTTTCATGTGCCTGTTGGCCATTTGGATTTCCTCTTTTGAAAAATGTCTATTGAGGTCCTTGTCCCATCTCTTAAGTGGGTTGTTTGTTTTGATGTTGTGGAGTTTCTTGATTTCTTTGTAGATTCTGGTTATCAGCCCTTTTTCTGTTAAGTGTTTACATATATTATTGTTTTTTAAAGCTTTTATTTAATAAATATAAATTTCCAAAGTGCAACTTTTGGATTATAGTGGCTTTTTCCCCTCAAACTTCCTCCCACCTGCAACCATCCCATCTCCTGCTCCCTCTCCCATCCCTTTCATATCAAGATTCATTTTCAATTATCTTTATATACAGAAGATCAATTTAGTATATAGGATTAAATAGGAGAGAACCATCCAACATAGGAAGCGGGATACCCAGCTGACTCATAGAATGGCAGATGTCCTAAACAGCACTCTGGCCTCATAATCAGCCCTTAAGGCATTCAGATCTGGCTAAAAAGCCCATGAGAGTATTTCAGGCATGGAAAGCCAAGATACTCTTGCAAAAAAAAAAAAAAAAAAAAAAAAAAAAAAAAAAAACCTGAATGAAGATCTCTGTAAGTGAGATCCCAGCAGAAAGAATGGGCCATCAAAGAAGGCGGTACCTTTCTCTGAAGGGAGGAGAGAACTTTCACTTTAACTATGACTTTGTCTAAATAAGAGCAGATTTGGCAAACTCAAGAGGCTTCCATAGCCTTGGCAGTTCATGACAAGAGCCTTGGGTGATTGCTGACGTCATAAATAAGAGTGTCAATTGTTAAATCAACAACAGGAGTCACTGTGCACTTACTCCCCATGTAGGATCTCTGTCCTTAATGTGTTGTACTATGTGAATGAATGATATAACTAGTACTCAAACAGTACTTTATACTTTGTGTTTCTGTGTGGGTGCAAACTGTTGAAATCTTTACATATATCATTCTTATATATTAGTATAAGTTTAAAATTATATTTTAAGTAAAGATAATTAGGGGCTCCTAAATTTGTTTCTCAAAGTTGCTGTTGGGCAGCAGAAACATAATTCAAGATAGGTGTAATTGACAAAATTCTTTATTTATCCTTAGAAGTATAAATTGAGATTATTACACTTCATAAATATTAAAGAAATGCATCTCAAATATGCAGATAGTAAACTAAAATGTTCTCAGTTTGCATCAGTGTTTATATTCAAGGATCATGTTATAATAATGTTTTGAAAATATCTATGGGGGTCGGCACAGTGGCAGTGTGCTAAGCATCTGCCTGTGGCTCTTTCATTTCATATGGGCACTGGGTCATATCCCTGCTGCTCCACTTCCAATCCAGCTCTCTGCTAGGGCCTGGGTAAACCGTGGAAGTTGGCCCAAGTGCTTGGGCCCCTGCACCGACATAGGAGACCTGGAAGAAGTTCCCGGCTCCTGATTTTGGAACAGCCTAGCTCCAGCCCTTGCAGCCATTTGGGGAGTGAACAAGCACATGGAAGACCTTTCTCTCTGTCTCTCCCTCTCTCTGTCTGTAACTCTACTGCCCCGCCCCGAACAGAAGGAAGGAAGGAAGGAAGGAAAGAAGGAAGGAAGGAAAGACAATGTCTGTGATAACATGATCAATATCGAAATTCTATACTCTGAATTTTTCACACTGTAAAAAAAACTAAAAATGTCATCTTCCTGTTTAAAAGAAAATCAAACTTATTGTCCATTCTAAATTGAAGCTCAGCTCTGCAGTGGCATCTGCATGACTCGGAACCACCCTGTGCAGATCTGTATCATTGTCTTGATTAAATAACAGCCTGCATCCTCACAGGAAGTTGGCCAAATGAAACACTTGGAGAATATTCTTCTAAGATATGAAATTCAAAATTCACACAGCATACTCCACATATTGAAGATGGGGCCTATTTCTTTCATAACTGAAACTCTAAACTTGGCACATTGCCTAGAATGTACTCATAATTGTGCTGCACGAATAAAAATTATTGTGAAGAGTGGATTTGGAAATTAACCCCATGATAATTTTGGTCTACACACGACTTATTTTTTAACTCTTCTGTATTTACCATATAGACCTTAGAAATTTTTGAACTGTTGAAATAATGGGATTCCTGATTGGGAAACACTGAAATATCTGATTTCTTTCAGATGATTCACTTACTGAGTTGCTACATTTCCCACCAACTCTAATTTAAATAACATGCATGTCTAAATCATAAAATGAGGAACAAACAAGATGAAAGGTAAACAAACAGATGCAGAAATTTATGCCAGTAAATGTCTGTAGACATTGTGTTCCAGAAATTTGTTCTTCATTTTCACCAAATGTCAATAGCCCACAAATTATGATTATGTAATAGCACAAAGCCATTAATGAACGTAGTTAATACTGCAGCTTCTTTTTCCACTCCAATTCAAACACAAATGTACCTTTGATATGCTGTTATATTGAACTCCATAAATGCAATTGTCATGAAAGACAACAGAAGCTATTGATGGAGACCAATTATTTACTATTTATAAGGTTTCTCATTTAAAATAAAAGCTAGCAGATTTCTAAAAGTTGGGAAATGTGTTTTGTTGTGTGGAAAAAAGGTGATAGCTTAAACAAAGTACATCTTATTGCAGCAACAGCTATCACATCAGTAACTGCTCATCTCTTTTACACACATCTATATTCAATTCCAAATTAGCATGGGGATGTAATGAGATATACAAGGAGGCAAATCAGTCAGGGAATGATTTCTACCACAGTAAGAGTGCACTTTGGAATTCTAAGATCTGTGAGACACAGCATGCCCTCTGGTATTTAACAACCAACTCTGGGCTGCTTAAGGATGTGAAGCAAACTGCCCAAAACAATAGGAACTGCAGAACAGTCACAGAAAACACATTTATTTTGTGATACAGTTGGAAATGTACACAGATGGAAAGGTTTGTGTTTAATGCTTCCATTCTCTAACACTGAATCAGTCATGCTCCTTTTGAGAAGTAGTTTATTAAGGGATATTTTCCGCATTTTTGAGATGCTGCTGTTTTACTTCCACTGATGACCTCAGTGTCACCTTTTAAAAGTTGTGTGATTGAAACACTTCTTCTTTATTTCCTGCAACAGAAATAAGACTTATACTTTTCACCACAATAGTGCCTTGTCTACTGTTATTCACCTCCTGAATATACTTTAGAAATGTCATAGTACTTTCAAAGGAATGTTATATTCAAAATATTATATTTTAAGTACAGTTTGTAACATTAATCTTGTTAAAATTGCTAGTAATTCTATTTGTCAATTAAAAACTCATTTAATCTATCTTCTATATGGTATTTTTCCTGACCAAAGTCTTTACATGCCATGTGTTCCTTGACTAGCACCATCTATAGAGGGTATAGGTGCATAACCTTAGATAGCTGTGTATCTGGTTGTAGCTGCTTTATTGTAAGCTGATATTTTCAGTGTAAAACATTAGCAATAAAGATTCTTTTGATAAAATATAAAGAAACACATCAGCAATTCTTTAATTTTTTGTGAATTAGAATATTTACTTTCTGTTACGGAATCATAAGTGATACTGAGAATTTAGGGGTGTGTATGAGTGTGTGTGTGCATGTATATATGTAGTACAACTCTTAGAAGAGAATACAGGCCATTCCTTAGTGAGTTAAAGATTAAAGTGCAAATACCATTTCTTTTTTATTGTTCTTTTCTTTATTGTCTTAACTGTCCTTTTCTTTCATCATTAAGAGCAATAACAAGCCTTGTATCATGGAACTTCATACACATTTGAGTGGGGTTAAATGAAGTACCTATCCACCCCACGATTTTTCATGAACAAAACAGCTATAGGAACTTTAGCAATCAAGGGAATTCAGAACTTCTGTGTGTACATGAGGTGTTGCAAATAACATTTCTATAGTAAAAAATGTATTGCTATGTTAAAGCATTTTCTTATTTCCTGACAATAAATAAAATTTTTTCAAGTAAAGACTTATAAATTTTGTTTGCATTATTTATGTAAAATATAAAATTTCATAAAAAGACTGTTTTAAATAATAATTATCTTCAGAAAATTTCTTTGCTGTTACTTTAATAAACATGATTTAATTGGATCACTTACACTTGTAGAAAGGCAGAAATAAACTTCAAGAGTAAGAAAGGAATACTTTTGCTTCTCTATTTTCTCCTCAGAAGCAATTTAAATTGGAGTAAACAATTGAAAAATGAAGATAATAAATCACTACCAACCCATTCAAGCAAAGATAGAGAAGAAGGAACATAAGCAAGCAAGTCAAAAATTTCCTGGGAGCTAGAAAGACTATGGACATCTGTTTAATGGATACTTCTGTGGAAGGAAACACCAGACTGTGTAATTAAAAAGGAAAGCCAATCTAACAAGCATAAGACCAAACACTTTCAGGCTCATGGCTGGAAGGTGTGAGAGAAGACAGGGCATAACATAGGGCCAAAAGAACACAAGTGAGTTTGTGATTCCTAATTTATAGGTAACTGGTAGTATCCTGAAAATAGGTAAGTTGGGCAGAGACAGAAATAGGCAGGAGCTGCGCATCATGAGATAAATTATCAATATTTTTAGTGAATAGCAGAAAGAACTATCTTACGTTGCTAAATACAAAGAGTAGGATAAACAAACTATCTGAAGTTAAGGAAGGGAAGATTAAAAACAGAATGTATGAAAGCAGAGATAGAGAGGTATCTTCTAAGAAATGAGACTAGTAAAGTGAGCTAGCTTTGCTTATCCTTATGAGAATTTTTGTTCTAATTAAGAACCCTGATTTTTATACCTTATTTATATATGTATGTGTGTATAGATGTATAAATAATCCATCTGCATTGTAATGAGATCAAATATCATTTCTCTATAAAATATAAACTGTATCACTAATCTATATTTCATGAAGAAAATTATCTAGTAGGAGATCACATTGAAATAGCTTTATGAATTTCTAAATTTTTATCTGCTATTAAAATTTAAATATTGTTTCAAAATCACAGCATTTTAATGAAGCATTATTCCTTATAAATATGTCTCAAAGTAGGTTGAGATAGAAAACTTTCCCTGAAGTACTGAAAGATACAGTACCTAATCATAAATATCAACTAGTATTAGTATTTATCAATTATTGAATGCTTATTAACTGGAAAGTTTAATTTTACTTTATTTGAATTGATTTAATGCAAGCATCTGTATTGAGTGATTTATCTGGTTCTTTCCGTAGAAGATATGCCATGTCTAAGAAATACAGATATGGTGGCAGAATGTGCACTTTCAAAAAAAGAGTATGTAAAATAGACAGAAAGACAAGGAGAGCATTCCTTTGCTGGTTCACATGACTGTAACAGTGGTAGCTGGGCCAGTACAAAGCTGGGAGCTAGGAACTTAATTCAGTTCTCCCATTTAGGGTGGCAGACATCCAATTAATTGGGATTGAGGCATTACCACTTATTCCTAGGGTGAATATTAGCAAGATATTGGAGCTAGGCCTCAAATTTAGGCACTCTGATGTGGGCATTCCAACAAGCATCTTAACTGCTAGGCCAAATGCTCTCCCAAGTATACACTTTTAATGATGATTATGATTGCACTTATTTTAAACAATACAAATGCAAGCATACGCCTCCCCAACTGTGCTATTTCTACCCTAAAGGCAAACGTATGTCTTAATTATCTTTGTACACTACTATGAGAATTGTTTAGAACAGTCAGTATATGTATTTGGCTTAGCGGGTATCACAGTGTTTGGGGTACTTGCAACCCATACAGAAGCACCTGATTCAAAGTACTGGCTCCTTGCCTGATTCCTGCTAAGGCATACTCTAGGAAGTAGCAGGTGATTGTTCAAGTAGTTGGTACTTGACACCCATTTGGGAGATTATGAGGGAGTAACCAGTTCCTGCCTTCCACTGCAGATATTTACAAAATAAAGCAGTGGGTGAGAGATCTCTTTTCCTTTAAAATAAATACATAGAAAGAAATAATAAAATTTCTTAAAAGGTAAATATGAATAAATTATTGCATTATAGAATGGATGGAGTTAAATTCTAAAAATACACACTTAAGAAGCAAGGAAGCAAAAGGGAGGGAGGGGAGTAGGGACCAAGGGGGTGGATGGAAGGAAATATCATTATATGCTTAGAATTGTATCTGTGAACTATGATGAATATGTTAAAAACTAAAAATAAAGAAAATAAATCTGTAGAAGTGAATTTGACACTTTCAGAAGGGTTGACTTGAGCTCCCTTTGTCTTGAGTGTTGAGGAATAGTTTTGCCTTTTTGTTTGTTTGTTTTTCCATTTTTCTCTTTATACTCTGTTGAACTCTTTACTTAACAGAGTTAATCATATGTATATAAAGTCAATTGAGGATGGATATCAGTAAGAAATAAGAATGGGAATAAGAGAGGGAGGAGAAAGTTTATAACTGTAAAGCTATATAGTTCTGCATATATTCCTAAGGACTAACTTCTAAGGGTATAGTTGAAAAACTTATCATGTGATCCCAAATCCCATTAAGCTGGGTGATAAAAATGTCATCTTAAGTGTTAATCATATTAAGTGTTAAAGTGAACATATAATAGGATCAAGTATTAAAGTGACCATATAAGTAGAATCAAGTGTGAGGTAATTATAGTAGATAGAATTTAAAAAGGAGAGAATGTTCCAATATGGGAAGCAGTCCACACACCAGACTCACAGAATGACAATTGCTTTAAGTAACACTCTGACCTCAGAATCAGCCTTAAGTCTTCCTGGTCTGGCTAAAAATCCCATGAGAGCATTTCAGGCATGGAAAGCCAGAACACTGTGGCAAAAAAAATATTCTACATGAAGGATCTCTGTGAGTGAGATCTCATTGGAAAGAAGTGGCCATCAAAGAAGAATGTACTTTTCTCTAAAAGAAGGAGGAGCTTTCACTTTGCTTATGGCCTTGTCTGAATACTGACGGAGTTTGTGGATTTCATAGCCTAGGCAGCTCATGTCAAGAGCTTTGGGTGGTCACCGATGTCATATATAAGAGTGTTAATTGTGAAATTAATAACAGGAATCACTGTGCACTAACTCCCCGTCCAGGACCTCTATCTCCATGAGTTGTTTTATGAGAGTTAACTGAGATACTTATTCTCCAATGTGCAAATTGTTGAAATCTTTACTTAGTATAGAGTTGGTCTTTTGTGTACAAAGTTAATTGAAAATGAATTTTAATGGAGAATGGGACATGGAAGGGGCAAGGGAGGATGAGGAGGGGTGAGAGGGCAGGTATGGTGGGAAGAATAATTATATACCTAAAGTTGTATGTATGAAATTTATATTCTTTAAAAATATTTAATTAAAAATGAAAATAAATATTTAATAAAAAAGAATACACTCATCAAATTCCAATGTTTAGTTTTTAATCTACAATTATTTGAAAGTCAGATAGATCAACTTAAAACCATTGTATTCCAAACAATTCCTCTACATATCATTTACCATATTAAATAATTTCATTGGCATTGTCGACCACATAAGAAGTGTAATAAGGGGCCAACACTGTGTACAATGGATTAAGTCCCTGCCAACATCCCTTATCAGAGTAAGGGCTGATCCACTTCTAATCCATCTCCATTATAGTGCATCTGAGAAAGTAATTAAAGATGTCCAAAAACTTGTACCCTTACCCACCAAGTGGGAGACCCAGATGGAGTACTGGGGTCCAGGTTTCAACCGTGGTCCAGCCCCCACCACTGTGGCCATTTGAAGGAAGGAAAACAGCTGATGGAAGATTTCTTTCCCTCTCTGTATCTTCCTCTCTCTGTAACTCTGCTTTTGAATACATAAAATAAATACTGAAAACAGAATATTAATAAATGTATATGGCATAGTTATTTAAATTAGTTACCCTGAAAGTAGTTTCACATGCACTAAGATGAAGAAAATTTACACCATTTTTCCTTTACAACTATTTCCTAAAAAGATGCAAATCCATTGCAATTATTTGGTACAAATTTTAATCATTATCATTTGTATTGTTTGGGATGATAAAGGGCAAATAAGTCAATTCTCTCATTTTCTAAGGAAATAATATAATAATATATATGGAAATAATATATAAGGAAATAATATATTATTCAAGCTTTTTTATTTAAAAAAAAGATTTATCCATTTACTTGAGAGACAGATTTACAGATAGAGAGGCTGAGAAAAAGAGAGAGGTCTTTCATCCTCTGATTCATTCCCCAAATGACCAAAACTGCCAGAGCTGGGTTGATCCAAAGCCAGGAGCCAGAAGCTTCTTCTATGTCTCCAATGTGGGTTCAGGACCCACAAGCATTTGCAGTATCTTCTGCTTTTCAGATGGATTAGCATGGAACTGGATAAGAAGTGAAGCAGCTGGGACTCAAACTGGTGACCAAATCGGTTGCAGCATTACAGACAATGGCTTATCCTATTGCACTACAATGCCAACACTCTATTCTAGTTTATTTTACAAATACCGTTTGATTGAATTCCTATAGCTACTGTGCCAAGTAAATATTGTTCTGGATTACTGATGAGGGTAGTTCAAAAGCTATTAAGTATCGGAAAAGCTCTAAAATAAAAGTTCTTTCTGCCTGAAATAATTCCAGTAGTGGTGGTAGTGATAATGATGATGATGATGATGATGATGAAGAAGAAGAAAAAATAGGACATGATGTCAGTTATGACAATGATGATAATTGGATGATAGGTAACATATGCTAATCATTGACTAAGGGTAAGGAAATAATCCACTCTATTTCAACTGCCAGATGGGGTATTTTTATCATTTCTAATTGAGACTTTTATACCAATCATATTATAGTAAACTTTCTTTAGATGCACACATTCTTTTTAATTTACGCTGCACCATAAGTGCCTAGCAGAGTGTCTGAGCATGACAGATTTACAATAAAATTTATTTTATGATATAAAACATGTCACTCTAGGTACTCTATTATATATGGTTATTTAATTTTGTTTTGCTTTTACTCTGCCATGACAAACTTGTACTCATGCCACGATGACCACTTTAACCTGAATATAGACTTTCATTTAGTGAGAAGGATATTTCAAGGATTACTATGGCTTGAAAATTTCCCAATATTTAGAAAATTGTACCTCTTTCATTTTATCCTGTGTATAATTCTGTCATAGAAAGCACTCAGGGAACCTTTTTAAAGTGACTTTCCATATACTACCATCTACCTTTGCTAGGTACCTGATTTTCAAAATTCAACCAGTTCCCATAATTAATTCCTAAATCTGAAAACCAAAGATAAAAAGTGAGCTGTTATTTGTTAGTTGATAAAGTGAATACAAATCTACTTATCTATTAGAGAAAATCTTCCATGTAAAAAAAAACTTTTGAAAAGTTTTAATGAGAGCATACATGATTTTAATTCTGAAAACAATTTTTTCATATTAGATCTTTATAATGGGTCTTTTATTTTTAAAAGATTTATTTATTTATTTGAAAGAATTCCGGGGGGGGGGAGTGAGGGAGGGTGGGAGTGAGAGAGAGAGAGGGAGAGAGAGAAAGAGAGAGAGAGAGAGAGAGAGAGAGAGAGAGAAACCGATCTTTCATCTGCTGTTTCACTCTCCAAATGGCCACAATGACCAGGACTGGGTGAGGCCAAAACCAGGAGACCCATCCTACTCTCCCATGCAGGTGGCAGGGGCCCAAGCACTTGTGACCTCTTCCACTATTTCCTAGGCACATTAGCAGGGAGCTAGATAGGAAGAGGAAAAACTGGGACTTGAACTGACACCCATGTGGAATCTTGTTTTTTCAGGAAGCAGCTTAATTTACTGTCCTAGAACACCAGCTTCTAGGTTAGGTCTAAAAATAATTCTTTAGTTAATTGGTTACTACAATGATCTTATACGATAGAGCCCAATACATAAGGTGTTACTATATACTCATACTACAGAATAACTCAATGCATATTGGCTTTCAATACTTCCAAAACATTCTTTTTTCACCTAAAAAAGACATTTAGTATTGTCTTACTTTGTAAACTAAAAATTCTCCATGGGCTTTTCTTCTCTGGTGCTAAAACAACAAAGCTCTCATTCAAAATGAAACATCAAAACTCTATGACTATCTACACTGGATCCCAGTTTCACAAGGCAGAGAGCAAAAGCACAGTTGGATAGAGTTTTGCATACACTGTAATTCTTGTGGCTTGAGATGTGATGGTCAGCAGGGCTGTAGCATTAAAAATGCAAGTTTCAATAATGATGGTCCATGAAGAAGAGGGATGAAAGGTTACTTTGAATTGTCTTTGAAGGTGATAGATAGTGGAATAGCCTTTGATACCAGGAATCAGTCTACTCAAATCAAGGACGTCTGTCTTCCCAAACTAAAGAGAGCAAAAAATATGTATTGTTGAGTAAGTCACACTGGGCAGGAAGAGGAGAAATGGTTATTGCTTGGGTGTTTATAGAGCTATGGGGAAAGAGTGAATAAAAGTGGACAACATTTCCTTTGGAAAAACATAAAACAGTGGGTATTCTTTACTTGTCAAATGCACAAGAATTGAAAAAAAAAATTTAAATATGCCTTCTGGCTAGTTTGCTGGCAAAGACAAGCTGTTCTCCCCAGATAGCCACAGTTATGTGTTTCTTTTACTAAACTGACTAAAATATTTGCCACTTAACAGTTTCCTATTCAAATTGGCTGGAGGGAGATTCATTAAAAAGAGTAAGGCGACACAGAGTGGAAAAATCAAATTAGATAGCATTCACATGTCATAGCATATATAAGTAAATTAGTTGTTGGGAATGACCAATTTGATTTCCAAATACTGTTAAAACATAAACAGATTTCCAGTGAAAGGTAAAAATTTAATAAAGGACTATATTTTAGATTTACCGGGAACAGCCATTATTAACATCATCTGCAAGAAAAGAATATTTTATATGGCAATAATACTAGGTAACACTTACACAGTGTATAATATAATATGGCAGAATTTTTATACATAGTAACATACAATCTTCTTCATAACTCAATGATGTAGATACTCTTTTATCTTCATTTTATAGAAAGGGAATTTAAACAGAGTTCTCTAGTAAGTTTTCTAAAATCACATAAACCATAAGAGGAGAAATGCAATACCAGGATATCTTGATAAAGAATCTATGCTTTTATAGGACATGGTATTCTCATTTTCTGATCAATAGATTTTTAAATTGAATACCATTTCACAAAACCTATTCTTTCAAGAGAAATGAGAATGTTGATTACTATCTTATCAGCTCTATTTTTAATTACACATACATACAATTACACAAGCACAAACAGTAGGGTCATGCTTTTGCAAATACATGAGGACTATTTAAGTCTGTTTTTAAGTCCAAATACACATAAGTATAAAATTATTTAAAAATAATTTATTTAATTCCTTGATTAAGTATCAAGCACTTATACTAACTTAAAATATGGACACATTTTTGATATCATAACATAAAATTTTGGTAAGTTATCTCTAATCTTCAGAATTTGATGGGAAATGTGCCTATAGTGGGTAATATAGTTTGGAAACAGTCTCACCATAGTTGGACACACATACTGTGATGTCCATAATGTAGTAATAAGGTGTGATATTCATTCTATAAGACATTTATATGCATTCCAGTGCTAAGTGAAAAAGAAAGTCAAATATATTTGATGATTTGAAGTCTATGGTAACAAAGATGTAAAACATAATATTTCTACATTAAAACTCCCTAACACTAATCTTATGACATGTGGACAGAATATCCACAGAGGAAGAGGTGTTGCCCAGGATGAAAATCAGAGCTCAAGTGAGAAGTGGAAGGCAGCTGTGCAAGAGAGGATTTACAGCAGAGATGGAAGACTAGATGTAGGAATTTAATCAAAAAATAAATATCTTAATTATAACGCAAGCTACTTCATTGCAAATGGAGAAGGAAGTTACAAATATGGAAATAGAATAAACTTATTATATGGTATTGAATTTAATGTATAAGAGTAAAGCCATGATTTCCAATATGTAGTTTGATAAATGACAGATACATAGAATGTCCTTATTTGTAATAAATATATTTAGTTAGAGATCTATATAGTATCAAATCTACCACTTACTGTCAAAGATCAAGATCAAAAAAGTTCTTTGTACATTTGCTAACTTCTTTGTAATTTCATGTTTAAAAGTATATTTCCAAAGAGCATGAATTTTATTTTCCATTTATTAGAAATTGCCAGAGTAGATACCTTTACTGACCAAGATCCCACAAACATACAAATGGCAACTAATAAAGGCCACTAACATGCAGATGCATTTTATTTTTGTTAACAAATGCCTTTCAGTAGGTTCACTGGTGGCTTCATACATCTATAAACAGTATGTTCCCTGATATATTGATCTGTCATATACAATATGACTCTTTGATCATGAATACCCTTTTTAATTTCTTTAAAGATTTTATTTATTTATTTGGGAGGCAGAGTTACCCAGGGAGAGACAGAGAGAAAAGTCTTCCATCTGCTGGTTCACTCCCCTACTGGCTGCAATGGACAGACCTGGACATCTCTGAAGCCAGGAGCTGTTTCTGGGTCTCCCATGCAGCTGCAAGGGCCAAAGCACTTGGGCATCTTCCACTGCATTCCCAGGCAATTAGAAGAGAGCTGGATTGGAATTGAGCAGTTGGGACTCAAACTGGCATATGGGATGCTGGCACTGCAGGTGAAGGCTTAGCCTACCATGCCACAGCATCAGCCCCATGAATGTCCTTCTAAGACACTTAGTATGAAATACGCCTTTGTCAAGTGAATATTCCCAGATCTCAGGCTTGGCTAAGCACAACACTATCACTATGTAAGTTAGCACTCTGTTGTATTTTGCTTAACTTCAGTGTAATTAGCTTGCAGTTACATCCCCAATTAAAATGCTAGTTTCATCAGACCAGACTGTGAACACAACACAGAATTTCAGTGGGTATTTTGCTTGTAAATTTCAACACACATGTATAAGTGTTACAACTAAAGGTAAGAGGCTAATACAAGAGAAATAAGTTAGTAATTGTTTCTTGTTCCTCTTCTTGATTCTTCTATAGAAGAGAAGATAAAAGCAAACTTAATGGATTTAAGTTAATTTTTTTGGTATTATAGTGGTGGTGTTTGTGATTCAAAATTCTGAATACATAATACTTAGTTTTTATCCTAGTAATGCTGTACTATAATAACCAACAAAATTCTACTAACGAAAGACTTAGAGAAAAGCAATAATATCTGCCTTGCTTCTCTCAAGCGAGGTCAGTCTCACAGGGGAGCTCATTCAACAGTTTAAAGAGGTTTCTATGTTAGTTTTTCTACATATTTGTAAAATATAAGCCTTATTTTTCTTAATCTCTCATTTGAGTTTTCATTTTTTGTCAAGGATATATAAAATTTAACAGCCCACAGGTAAAATCATCCTTCCTATATAATAATTCTATATTTAATTCCTCTATTAATTACCATCATAAAATTAAACAATTTTACTGACATATCGTGATCCCAGCAAATGTTGGCATTACCTCCTGCTTATTATTCTTTGAAAAATTAGGACATTTGCATTTCTATATTTCTTAAGATTACTCTTCTTTCCTTAAATTTCTCAACTATATTTTCAGTTACACATTCATGTTTATGTTTAATAATTTACATTTTTTAACCTACTGAAGTCAACTTTGCTTTATATATTGTGAGAATGAAAAATCATGAAGAAGTGAACCAGGGCAAATACAAAAGACTTAACTACCAGGAACAGAATTGAATTATTTAGTTGAATTTTATTAATTGACAGATGCAAAATACATAATTTTATTTGTATTATATAAACAAATAACACAATTATAACAGATATGATATTGAGTGTTACACTGTACATTTGAAATTGATAATAAGCAAAACTAAACATTATGTATTTAATTATATTTCTGAAATATATCACTACTATTGATTAAGTCAACATTTCAGTCATTTTTTTCCTTTCTTTTAATTTTTTATTTTTTAAACATTATTTAATAAATATAAATTTCCAAAGTACAGTTTTTGGATTACAGTTGCTTCCCCCCCATAACTTCCCTCCAACCCGCAATCTTCCCATCTCCAGCTCCCTCTCCCATCCCATTCACATCAAGATTCATTTTCAATTATCTTTATATACAGAAGATCAATTTAGTATATATTAAGTAAAGATTTAAACAGTTTGCACCCACACAGAATCACAAAATGTAAAGTACTGTTTGAATACTAGTTATAGCATTAATTCACATTGTACAACACATTCAGGACAGAAGTCCTACATGGAGAGCAGGTGCACAGTGATTCCTGTTGTTGATTTAACAATTGACACTCTTGTTTATGGCATCACTAATCACCCAAGACCCTTGTCATGAGTTGCCAAGGCTATGGAAGCCTTTTGAGTTCACCAACTCTGCTCTTATTTAGAAAAGGTCATAGGCAAAGTGGAAGTTCTCGCCTCCCTTCAGAGAAAGGTACCTCCTTCTTTGATGGCCCCGTTCTTTCCACTGGGATCTCACTCACAGAGATCTTTCATATAGGTCGTTTGTTTTTCGTTTTGTTTTGTTTTGTTTTGCTGGAGTGTCTTGGCTTTCTATGCCTAAAATACTCTCACGGGCTCTTCAGCCAGATCGCCTTAAGGGCTGATTCTGAGGCCAGAGTGTTCTTTAGGACATCTGCCATTCTGTATCTGCTGTGTATCCCGCTTCCCATGTTGGATTATTCTTTCTTTTTAATTCTATCGGTATTAGTAGATGCTAGTCTTGTTTATGTGATCCCTTTGACTCTTAATCCTATCATTTTGATTGATTGTGAACTGAAACTGATCACTTGGACTAGGGAGATGGCATTGGTACATGCCACCTTGATGGGATCGTATTGGAATCCCCTGGCCCGTTTCTAATGCTACTGGTTGGGGCAAGTTTGAATGAACATGTCACAAATTGTACATCTCCTCCCTCTCTTATTCCCACTCTTATATTTAACAGGGATCACTTTCCAGTTAAATTTAAACACCTAAGAATAATTGTGTGTTAATTAAAGAGTTCAACCAATAGTATTAACTACAACAAAAAAAATACTAAAAGGGGTACTGTATTAAGTATTAAGCATAAAGTATTAAGTATTCATCAACAGTCAGGACAAGGGCTGATCAAGTCACTGTTTCTCATAGTGTCCATTTCACTTCAACAGGTTTCCTTTTAAGTGCTCGGTTAGTTGTCACTGATTAGGGAGAACATATGATATTTTCCCTTTGGGACTGGCTTAGTTCACTCAGCATAATGTTTCCCGGATTCCTCCATCTTGTTGCAAATGACCGGATTTCATTGTCTTTGAATGCTGTATAGTATTCTATAGAGTACATATCTCATAATTTCTTTATTCAATCTACTGTTGATGGGCATTTGGGTTGGTTCCAGGTCTTAGCTATTGTGAATTGAGCTGCAAAAAAAATTAAGGTGCAGACAGATTTTTTATTTGCCAATTTCATTTCCTTTGGGTAAATTTCAAGGAGGGGGATGGCTGGGTTGTATGGTAGGGTTATCTCCAGGTTTCTGAGGAATCTCCAGACTGACTTCCATAGTGGCTTCACCAGTTTGCATTCCCACCAACAGTGGGTTAGTGTCCCTTTACCCCACATCCTCACCAGCATCTGTTGTTGGTAGATTTCTGAATGTGATCCATTCTAAACGGGTTGAGGTGAAACCTCATTGTGGTTTTGATTTGCATTTCCCTAATGGCTAATGATCCTGAACATTTTTTCATGTGTCTGTTGGCCATTTGGATTTCCTCTATTGAAAAATATCTATTGAGGTCCTTGGCCCATCTCTTAAGTGGGTTGTTTGTTTTGTTGTTGTGGAGTTTCTTGGTCTCTTTGCAGATTCTGGTTATTAATCCTTTATCTGTTGCCTAATTTGCAAATTGTTCCCATTCTGTCGGTTGCCTCTTCACTTTCCTGACTGTTTCTTTTGCAGTAGAGAAATTTCTCAATTTGATACAATCCCAATTGTTAATTTTGGCTTTGACTGCTTGGGCCTCTTGGGCCCAAGAAGTCTTTGCGGGTGCCTATATCTTGCAGGGTTTCTCCAATGTTCTCTAATAACGTGATGGTGTTGGGTCGTAGATTTAGGTCTTTAATCCATGTTGAGTGGATTTTTGTGTAAAGTGTATGATAGGGGTCTTGCTTCATGCTTCTGCACGTGGAAATCCAGTTTTCTCAGCACCGTTTATTGAACAGACTGTCCTTGCTCCAGGAATTAGTTTTAGATCCTTGATCAAATATAAGTTGGCTGTAGATGTTTGGATTGATTTCTGGTGTTTCTATTCTGTTACATTGGTCTATCCATCTGTTTCTGTACCAGTACCATGATGTTTTGATAACAACTGCCATGCAGTACATCCTGAAATCTGGTATTGTGTTGCCTCCGGCTTTGTTTTTGTTGTCCAAGATTGCTTTAGTTATTCGAGATCTCCTGTGTCTCCATATGAATTTCAGCATCATTTTTTCCAGATCTGAGTTGAATGTCTTGTATTTTGATTTGTATCACATTCAATCTATAAATTGCTTTTGGGAGAATGGACATTTTGGTGATATTGATTCTTCCAATCCATGAGCATGGAAGATTTTTCAATTTTATGGTATCCTCTTCTGTTTCTTTCTTTAAGATTTAGTAATTTTTGTAATTTTGTAAATTTTGTAATTTTTGCATTGAAATCTCATTTATTTGGTGCCTTTCCAATTTCTTGATGTAGGCACCTATTGCTATAAACTTACTTCTCAACACTGCTTTTGCTGTATCCTGTGAGTTTTGATATGTTGTGTTGTTATCCTCATTTACTTCCAGAAACTTTTTTTTTAATTTTTTTTTTTTTGACAGGCAGAGTGGACAGTGAGAGAGAGAGACAGAGAGAAAGGTCTTCCTTTGCCACTGGTTCACCCTCCAATGGCCGCTACGGCTGGCGCACCGTGCTGATCCGATGGCAGGAGCCAGGTGCTTCTCCTGGTCTCCCATGGGGTGCAGGACCCAAGGACTTGGGCCATCCTCCACTGCACTCCCTGGCCACAGCAGAGAGCTGGCCTGGAAGAGGGGCAACTGGGACAGAATCCGGCACCCCGACCGGGACTAGAACCCGGTGTGCCGGCGCCGCAAGGTGGAGGATTATCCTAGTGAGCCGCAGCGCCGGCTTTCCAGAAACGTTTTGATTTCTCTTTTGATTACTTCTGCTACCCAGTGTTCATTCAGGAGCATGTTGTTCAGTTCTATGTGTTTGCATACTCTCTAGGGATTCCTATGTTGCTATTTTCCACCTTCATTCCTCTGTGGTCTGTGAAATTGCATTGTATGATTCTAATTCTGTTGAATTTGCTGAGACTTGCTTTATGGCCTAGGATGTGGTCTGTCCTAGAGTAGGTTCCATGTACTGCTGAGAGGAATGTAAATTCTTTAAGTGTAGGATTAAAAGTTCTGTAGATATCTGTTAGATCTATTTGGGCTATTGTGTCAATTAGGTCTGCTGTTTCCTTGTTGATCTTCTGTCGGGTTGATCTATTTCTGAGAGTGGAGTATTGAAGTCCCTTAATACTATTTATTGGAGTCTATGTATCACTTTAAGTCCCTTAACATATCTTTTAAATAAACCAGTGCCCTGTAATTAGGTGCATATACATTTGTAATAGTTACATCTTCCTGTTGAATTGAACCCTTAATCATTGTATAGTGCCCCTCTTTGTCTCTCTTAACAGCTTTTGTGTTAAAGTTTATTTTGTTTAATATTAAGATGGCTACCTTAGCTCTTTTTCGGTTTCTGTTGGCATGGAATATCTTTTTCTAACCTTTCACTTTCAGTCTGCTTACATCTTTGTTGGAAACATGTGTTTCTTGTAACCAGCAAATAGATGGGTTTTGTTCCTTAATCCCTTCAGCCAGTCTGTGCCTTTAAAAAAAATAAAATAAAAAAAAACAACTTTTATTTAGTAAATATAATTTTCCAAAGTACAGTTTATGGGTTACAATGGCTTTTCTCCCCATAACTTCCCTCTCACCTGCACCCCTCCCATCTCCTGCTCCCTCTCCCATTCCATTCACATCAAGATTCATTGCCTGCTCTGTCCCAAGGACCACACAAAGGATCTGTGCAGTCCTCAGTGTAAGCTTAGATTCCCCTGAAATCTCCCAGTAGGTTGCCAAGATTACAGAGTTTTTGGTGTCTCCCACTGAGTACTCACGTCTCAGACACTCTGTAAGTTCTCTCACACACCCTCAGTTTTTTTTTTTTTTTTCTTTTTTATTACAGTCTCAGTTCATAAGCTCCACACATCATTCACTAGGTCTTATCCTCTGTTATTTCTCCACACCAGAGTCAGATTTTTCTGCTTGGCTGAGGGTGGGTGCAGCCTTGAGTTGGTGCAGCTTTTACATATGTCCAAAATGGCACCAGCTCTTTGTCTTCCTCGCCTTTGTAAGGTGAGTGGAGAGAGAGAATCGTGTCCATACCAGCCCCTTTTATTTTTATTTATATATTTTTTCTCTCCTCTAGTTAGCTTGGTGAACTTTCCCCATGGGGCTTCAAGCCTCGTTCCCTCTAGGCTCTTCCTGCCACTTTCCCACCAGTGTCTCGGGCTACTGAGGTTTTGCCTTACCTCCCTTTCCAGTGCTGGTGCATAGACTCGGTGGCTGGGGTCCCGAGCCATGGTAGCCCGTGCCCTCCACATAGGTCCACCATGTCCCACTAGTTCCGGAAGAGCTTCCTCCACTTTTATTAAATTATCTTTTCCCGGACTATCAGTGCACTCCCTCCCTTTTCCACCATCTTGAAGGAGTGATCCACAGCTATTTTGTTCTTTACCAAGAAATGTGAATGCCATTCTTACATTAGAAGTCAACTTTGAGTCATTTAATGTGAAAAACCCTTTAATTATGTTAAGTTTTATAGTAAAATGCAGCTGTTCTCCATTGTAAGTGCTTCCAAAGAAGACCATAATCTTTTCACAATGGTTTCTTATATATGATAGCATGTCCCAAGTTATTTGCAGAGTTCTGATACACCAGTATTATCATATTTAATTTTCAATGTTATTTTATTGTAGCTCAATTACATTCACTTGAAGCTTTACATTTACACTATCAATAGTCATTGAGTGAGGTGAATTGCACAATTTTATTTCATCTTCATAAAGTAGCAAAAAGAGAACATTTCCTAACATTTAATCTTTAATTCTATAATTTGTTAGAATGTAGTTCATCATTTCTGAAAATATATTTCTGCATAGAAAATTGGGTCAGATCATTCCTTTTCAAATGAGTTTCCTAGGTAAACCATTTCACTAAGAATGGGCAAATTGAATTATTTGTGTTTGTATGAATGCTAGGAGACAATTACTAACAAATGTTTGAATTGTTTGGATAGGTTTTATATTTTTTTAGAAAGTGCTCAATTTTGACCACACTTTTTCAAATTAATTTAAATAATACATTTCCATTGAAATGACAGGAACAACTTTGTTTCAACAGTTCAAAAACTATCTTCAAAATATCAACATACTTGGTAAAATTGCAATCATCTATCTGTGCCTATAACATATTTGGAAAAGAATTATTTTTGTTACAACTTAAAAGTCTGTAACAGGGGCTGGCACTATGGCTTAATGGGTAAAGCCACTGCTTGTAGTGCTAGCATCCCATATGGTCACCGGTTTGAGTTCCGGCTGCTCCACTTCCAATCCAGCTCCTTGCTATGGCCTGGGAAAGCAGTGGAAGATGGCCCAAGTCCTCGGATTCCTACACCCTCATGGGAGATCTGGAAGAAGCTCCTGCTCCTGGCTTTGAATCAGCACAACTGGGTAGTGAACCAGCAGATGGAAGACCTCCCTCTCTGTGCCTCTCCTTCTCTATGCAACTCTGACTTTCAAATAAATTAATAAAACTTTAAAAAATAGTGTAACACTCTGCTAATTATTTCATTGAGTGGTTTCCCATTCACTCATTACCTTTCCAGCATAGAAGACTTTCCAGCATGGAACATTTTCTTGTGAATCGTGTAGTGCATGCATTTATAACCTGTATCCTTGAAAACCTGCAACTATGCTATATTCAAGTTCTTTAACTAAAATCATACTGTTAGCTATCACAGCTGGAAAACTACCCATAACAACATTTTCTGATAGAGTCGCAAAGAGGTACCATGCAGCTTTTTAATTCAAATTAAATTAAATAATAATTAATTTTCTCAGCCACAGTCGCCATATTTCTAGTAGTAGCAGCCACATTGGTCAGAACAGATATAACATATTTCCATTATCTTAGGAAGCAGTATTGTAAGGTAATGATCCACAGCAAAGGGCAGAAAATATTTCTGTTAAGGGGCATGTAGTCAATATTGTAGACCTTCTGAGTTCTATGTTCTCTGTTATAATTACTCAGTTCTGCTGTTGTGACAGGTAAGCAGCCATAGATGATACATAACTAAAGGTATGAGACTGTTCCAGTAAAATTCCATTTGTAAAAGGAGATGACATTCCAGATTTAGCCTGTACACTCTTCGTTACTTACTTTTGATCTACCCTACCACTTATTTTGATAAAACAAAATGAAGATTTAAGCACTTTTACAAATAAGTACAATAAGTCACATAAGAATATTGAGAGTTCCAAGCACTGTGTCCAGTAAGTTTTTGACCACATAAAATTAATAAATATCATACTATATATCACAATTCTCTGTGTAGTCATAAACGGTGATAGGAAATGCCTCATTTTTAAATATATTCTACATTCTTTCAGTAGCAAGTTTTATTATACCTCAGAAACAATGTTTAAAGAACCTGTGTATTATATTTAGAACTGAGTTTTGCTATACTCAATAAAACAGCTGTTATATATTCACTTATTAAAAATTTTTCATTTAACACACAATTGAATTTTCTTGCAGTTGCTCAAACTTTGTTTTTATGATTTTAGTTTTAGTTCTCTATCAGGGCTTTAAATTTTGTATTATGTGTCTATTTCTGTACTTGAGGTATGTTTTTCCCATGGTGACTCAAGCTGCAGACATTCACTGCATAATATGCTTTTAAAAATTAATCACATAGAAGTTATCTCTTTTTCCTCAAGTAATACAATGTCTTCAGTGTTTCTTGAAAAGCGTTATTCTATCAATAGTCCTCTTTGTAATGGTAAATTGGCATGAGTTCAAAGGTGACCTCCAGAGAATCTACCCATGTCCTCATCTGAATCTATGAATGTGGTATTATTTGGAAAAACTGACCTTGTAGGTTTCTAGTTAATTTAAGTTCCTGTGACAAGATCATGCTATATTTAACATGAGGCCTAAATCTAATGGCAAGTATACTTATAAGTGAAATTTTGAATATATGTATTAATGTATATGAGTAAAATTGTCATCTCGGGATTGGATTAATGTTTGTAACCCTTGTTTATATTCCTGCTGAAAGTCTACATTTTCTTGCTGAGCTCTTTACTTAAAGGATTATTAAGCCTGTGATTATAAAGTAAATTAGAAGTATGTAACTACAAAAAACTTTTAGTGAGAAATTTTGAGACTCAGAAGGAGAGCATGCTTTTGAAGGGAGGCAGAAGCAGAGATTGTAATAATGTAGATCTATGACAAGAAAATTCTGGAGCTACCAGGAACTGAAGTGGAAAGAGTCTTTCCTCAGAGGATCAGAGGGAGTGGGACATTGCTGACCCCTTGGTTTTGGACTTCTGACTTCTGCAGCAGTGAAAGAAAAATTTTCTGTTGCTTTAAGTTAACAGATTTATATTAATTTGCAATTCAGTTAATACACATATATGAAAAAAATTTTAACTATTCCATTGAAATAGAAAACTAAAAAACATAATTTTACTTTTGTTACCAGTGGTGTATCTGTGGGGAGCTATGGAGAACTGGTGAAGACAGTTTATTTCTAAAAGACAGAAATTACATCACTTTATTTTCGGCATAGAATTATGCTTTTCTCTCTTTCAACATTTTCTTGAAAAAATATTTATCTATTTGAAGTGCAGAGTTATGAAGAGAGAGAGAGAGAGAGAGAGAGAGAGAGAGAGATCATCCATCTGTTAGCACACTCCAGGGTTTAACCAGGCCAAAGTCAGGAGCTAGGAGCTTCTTCCAAGTCTCCCACATGGGTGCAGGGACTCAACCACATGGGTCATTCTCTGCTGCCTTCCCAGTCACATTAGCAGAGAGCTGGATTGGAAATGGAATAGCCAGGGATCAAACCAATGCCCATATGGGATGCCAGCACCACAGGGAGCAGTTTAACCCATTATGTCAGAACACCAGCCCCTCTTCCTCCTTTTTAAAACAGTTTATAAACTGTACATTATGGGAAATATCTCAATAATTAAAATTTAATATATTAATGACTTTAATCTTTCAACTGAATCTCCCACTTATGCAGTTAGTTTACTGCCATGGATATATACTGTGTCATTCTGAACAGTTGAAAATGAGATCTAGTTGGTTATTATTATTACCAGGTACATATTTTACAGTAAAGACAAGTAATGTACTTTAGCAAATTTATCTCCTTAAAATGCTTTGCTTTGTAGTTTTTTGTTTGTTTGTTTGTTTGTTTTCCTTCAGAGTGTACTCAATGACCTAACCAAGTCTCTGGAATTCATTTTTGCCTTCTACAATCTTTTTTTTTTTTTTAATTTTTTTTTTTTTTTTTTTTTGACAGGCAGAGTGGACAGTGAGAGAGAGAGACAGAGAAAAAGGTCTTCCTTTGCCGTTGGTTCACCCTCCAATGGCCGCTGCGGTCGGCGCGCTGCGGCCAGCGCACCGCGCTGATCCTATGGCAGGAGCCAGGTGCTTTTCCTGATCTCCCATGGGGTGCAGGGCCCAAGCACCTGGGCCATCCTCCACTGCACTCCCTGGCCACAGCAGAGGGCTGGCCTGGAAGAGGGGCAACCGGGACAGAATCCGGCGCCCCGACCGGGACTAGAACCCGGTGTGCCGGCGCCACTAGGCGGAGGATTAGCCTAGTGAGCCGCGGCGCCGGCCTGCCTTCTACAATCTTTATCCAGGCTATTCTACCCTATTACTCCCATCTTGATTGTTTCAAGGTTACTGAACATATTCTTATATTACTCTTCAGATTGTATTGACATTTTCTACTTTTTCTTCCTTCTTCTGGGTGTATTTTATTTTACCAGGGCATACCAAAATAATTTGTTAAGAAAGACTGATTCATAGACAGTCTCTGGCACACAGCAAAAAAAAAAAAACATTAGAGAAATGGTCTGAGCCTGATTTCAACTATTTTTTGGAAAAAATGATGCACTCACTTATATTATCTTCTCTGTATTTGGGAAACTTTTTTCTCCTTGTTTCCATTTAATTTCTTTTTTTTAACTTTTTTTCACTTTTATTTAATAAATATAAATTTCCAAAGTACAACTTTTGAATTATAGCGGCTTTTCCTCCATAACCTCCCTCCCATCTGCAACCATCCCATCTCCCACTCCCTCTCCCATCCCATTCTTCATCAAGATTCATTTTCAATTATCTTTATGGGGCTGACACTGTGGCTCAGTTGATTAATCCTCCTCCTGCGGTGCTGGCATCCCATGCAGGCACCAGGTTCTAGTCCCAGTTGCTCCTCTTCCAGTCCTGCTCTCTGCTGTGGCCCAGGAGGACAGTGGAGGATGGCCCAAGTGCTTGGGCTCCTGCACCTGCATGGGAGACCAGGAGGAAGCACCTGGCTCTTGGATTTGGATCAGCGCAGCACCGGTCATGGCGGCCATTTTGGGGTGAACCAATGGAAGGAAGACATTTCTCTCTGCTCTGTCTCTCTCATTGTTTGACTCTACCTGTCAAATAAAAAAAGTTATCTTTATATACAGAAGATAAACTTAGTATATACTAAGTAAAGATTTCAACAGACTGCACCCACACAGACACAAAAAGTATAGAGTAGTGTTTGAGTAGTAGTTTTACCTTTGATTCACATAGTTTATAACACATTAAGGACAGATCCTACACAGGGAGTAGGTGCACATGTGACTCCCGCTGTTGATTTAACAATTGACACTACACTCTTATTTATGAAATCAGTAATCTCCAAAGGCTCTTGTCATGAGCTGCCAAGGCTATGGAATCCTTTAGAGTTCAACAGCTCTGATCTTATTTAGACAAGGCCATAGTCAAAGTGGAAGTTCTCTCCTCACTTCAGAGAAAGGTACCTCCTTGGATGGCCCGTTCTTTCCGCTGGAATCTCACTCACCGAGCTCTTTCATTTAGGTTTTTTTTTTTTTTTTTTTTTTTTTTTGCCACAGTGTCTTAGCTTTCCATGCCATGAAACTCTCATGGGCTTTCTAGCTATATCCAAATGCTTTAAGGGCTGATTCTGAGGCCAGAGTGCTGTTTAGGGCTTTTGCCATTCTATGAGTCTGCTGCGTATCCTGCTTTCCATGTAGGATCATTTTCCCCTTTTTAATTCTATCAAATATTATTTGCAGACACTGGTCTTATTTATGTAATACCCTTGAAAATTAATCCTATCTTTTTGATCAATTATGAACTTAAACTGATCACTTTCACTAGTAAGATGGCACATGCCGCCTTGAGGGGATTGAATTGGAATCCTATGGCATGTTTCTAGCTCTACCATTAAGAGTAAGTCCAAGCCAGCATGTGCTGAACTGTACATCTCCTCCCTCTCTTATTCCAAATCTTATATTTAACAGGGATCACTTTTAGGTTAATTTAAACACCTAAGAATAGCTGTGTGTTAATTAAAGAGTTCAACCAATACTATTATGTAGAACAAAAAATACTAAAACAGATTAATTAATAAGTTGTTCCTTGACAGTCGGGACAAGGGCTGATCAAGTCATTGTTTCTCATAGTGTCCATTTCACTTCTACAGGTTTCCTTTTAGGTGCTCAGTTAGATGTCACCGATCAGGGAGAACATATGATATTTGTCCCTTTGGGTCTGGCTTATTACACTCAGCATGAGTTTGAGTCCTTCAGTGGCTTGGCAGGGATATTCATCTTCCTTAGAGGAATCAAAATTGTTCTCAGGAATTAAATCTGAATTTGGTTTGGAAACCCTGCTTTTACATGGGAGTTGTGTATACAGGCATCCAATCTGGATACTTTTTTTTTTTTTTTTTTGACAGTCAGAGTGGATAGTGAGAGAGAGAGACAGAGAGAAAGGTCTTCCTTTTGCCGTTGATTCACCCCCCTCCCAATGGCCTCCACGGCTGGCGCACTGCAGCCGGCGCACTGTGCTGATCCGATGGCAGGAGCCAGGTGCTTCTCCTGGTCTCCCATGGGGTGCAGGGCCCAAGCACTTGGGCCATCCTCCACTGCACTTCCCTGGCCACAGCAGAGAGCTGGCCTGGAAGAGGGGCAACCGGGACAGAATCCCGCGCTCCGACCAGGACTAGAACCCGGTGTGCCGACGCTGCTAGGTGGAGGATTAGCCTATTGAGCCGTGGCGCCGGCCCCAATCTGGATACTTTTACACAGTGGGAGTACAAAGAATCACAATATAGCATCCCTACTAACTCTCCTTTAAAGAATGAGAGTGATTTGGGAGGGCCTTGACTAACACTGAGTCTTCTGAGGTATAAGTAGGGCTTCCTGATATCCTGAGTTGTGTCACTGGGAAATTTTGAATAATCTTTTGAAATTTGGCAAGTGCTGGAATGGATCTCATCAGGTAAGAGATATCATTGTCCATTAGTAGTTTAGTGGTCATGGTCCTCCTCAATCCCTCCTGGACACAAAAATTAAATATTTTCATTTTCATTAGTGTACAGGATTATTTGGTGTCCATTTAGGGTGAGAAACAGGCTGTTTTCCCATAGGCTATATCTGCTCCTGGCCTCCCTGATCAGACAAGGATGTAAATACCACATAACTTTCATCTCTGAAATTTTCTAAGGTTGGAAAGGAACTTGTTTTTCAATGCCTGTTAGGTTCTGACTTAAGAAAAACACTACATCTTTCCAGCTTCAATATATCCATCAAGGCCATGTGAAATCTTTGCAAATCCCCTTTTCTCTAAGATTCTTCAGGCAAAAGGGGACCTGGACAAGCATAGGACCACCAAACCCTGCCCAGACCTCATGGAGGAGTAGAACGGAAGTCAGTGGTAGTTGCCCTGATTTCTAATAGGTAGACCCGAACAGGGAGCAAGGGGAAACTTGTTAATAGGAACAGTATTCATAAGATATGTGTAGTCTCTGTGGTAATATCTGTATTGGGTGCAGGGAGAGGGGAAGTTGGGGTCTTTAGGGTAATTGTTGCTAAAAATTCCAGATCTTCCTTACAGAATCTACAAAGGTCCAGCTTATCTCAATGGGTCTCAGATCATTTCTCTGCACTGTGAGAGAAGTCTCCCTTGAGGTTGGTATTCCATCCAGGGTCTGATTTTCTCCATCCTCGAGCTTATATCCTGTTAAAGTCATGGTGCACAAAAAGAACAAGCCTTCTTTCTTTAAGGTTTGGGGATCAAAAGAATCCCTGTGTCAGATGATGCGTTAAAAGGGGTACATGCTGAGGTTACCCATCTGAAATAAAAGGACAAGAAATAAAAGCATCTTTATGTGTCTGCCTCTGCCTACCTGAGGCATCCCTCAAGTTCCTGGGCTGTGGGGAACATGGCATCCTGGAGTCCACAGCAGAGAGAGGTCAGGGAAAAGGAATAGATGATCCTACCTGTTCCTTCACCCCTCCTCATGTATCTGTGAGAAACTTGATCCTGTTAATCATAGGTACGTGTGCCCTGGACCACATTCAAGGAAGGATAAACCTACCTGGGCCTAACTTTGACTCTGCCTTCTGAATGGGCCTTATTTTTGGCCTATATTTTGACCTGTCAGTGCTTGAGTATTTAATATTTAGCTTGCCTGTGCCTTTGTTAGTCCCCACTGGGCAAGAAAAATGCCATGCTTTTCTAAGTCATAATTTAGCATTTTTATATTTATAACAATTTTTACATATCAAGGTATATCAAGGCATTTGAAGTATTTGTTGTTACTCAGAATACAAATGGGAAAGATTAGAGATGTGAGTTAGAATAAAGGGCAAAACTCTTTCGATAAAATTGGCAGCATATGTAGAGGCTTTTTTTTAAAGATTTATTTATTTATTTGAATGGCAGCGTTAGAGAAAGGCAGAGGCAAAGAAGGGAGAGAAGGAGGGAGAGAGAGAGAGAGAAAGAGAGAGAGGGAGAGAGAGATCCTCCATCTTCTGATTCACTCCCCAGATGGACGCAAGGGCCAGAGCTATGCAGATCTGAAGCCAGGAGCCAGAGTCTCCTCCGGGTCTCCCATATGGGTGCAGGGGCCCAAGGACTTGGGCCATCCTCTGCTGCTTTCCCAGGCCACAACTTAGAGCTGGATCAGAAGTGGAGCAGCTGGGACTTGAATCGGTGCCCATATGGGATGCTGGCACCACAGGCAGTGGCTTTACCCGCACCACTACTGTGCTGGCCCTGGTAGCAATTTGAAATTAAATTTATTGTCATATAGTAAAAAATAAACCTTTAAATTCATACAATGTCTATACCTCTTTCTTCTTAGTTTTCATTAACTAAATCTTTTGGAGTCTTAATTCCATTATATAAAAACATAACTACTCCCTAGGTTATTAAATAGTTCAAAAGGAAAAATTACCAGTGAAAAATGTATTATGTGGTATCTAAATTATCATTAGTATACCACAATTATTAAGGCATTTATAAGAGATAGATTTATTTAATTTAGGAGCTATTTACTGGTCTCTGACTTATGGTATATTTAGGAGTAGATGTGAATCACTGTGAATGGGAAAACAATGGTCAGGTCAAACTGGAGCTGAAGTAAGAATTAACAGCAAACTATAAATAAACATAATTAAAAGTTTGTTTTTTGATATGCTAAGAAGTAAGTATTTCATAACTAAAAAAACTATATCTGAATTGATTTATAAGGGGCTGATTCTTAGGGAAGATCTATTTATTCTGGATTTGTAAATTAAAATGAGATGTGTAAAGAGCAGAGAACAAAAGCTTACAGATATTGTAAAAGCAAGTTCAAGTTATTTGAAGCAAAAAAAAAAAAAAATAGTGTCTCTCTCCTAAAAAGAATAATGTACCTGAAGCAAGTATAATAGTGAGAACACTAGATAAAGAGTGCATAGACCAGACCAAGGAAGTACTTGCAAACTTTCATAAAGAACTAATTTTTTTATCAATTTCCATGAGAAACTATTTAAACATACTGTTCACATGTAATTCATATAATCTGCTTTATAGTTTTATAATATATTTTATCTGCTGAGTGAAGAGAGAACAAAATAGAAAAAGGAACAGTGAAAAATGATTAAAGTGTTTCAGGATTAACAGTGATGTAGCTTGTGTTACTGAAATGACAGTTAACATGGAGAGAAGTGAATGCATTTGAATCACCTTTAGTATAGCAATGCAGGCTTAACATTTAAGCTTATAATCACTTATCACCCCACATGTCTGTGATGAAGGATCAAGTGGGTCAGTGAGAATATGAATAATCATAGCAGACTCCTATGGTTCTGGCTTTTGCCACTGGTTGAAAGGGGATATCATTTATTCTAGTGCAGAATGTTCAGTGATGAACAGGATAGAACAAAGTGAGCCAAAATTTTTTCACGGTCATGCGAAGTTTGAGAAACCTAACAGGGAGTCATGTTGTCAGGTGAGTAGAGAGATACATGAGTTTGGAGAACCGAAGATGAGAATACAAATCTAAAATAATCAGCGTCTTTTTAATATTTAAAAACATAATATAAATAACTTTACTAATAGAAAAAGGACATAGGAAGAAATTGTACCCAGTTTAATCGAGGTGATCATTCTCAACTTTAACAGAATAGAAAGGGAAGAATTCAGTAAAGGACACTGAAAAGTAAAAGCCCCTCAGTTAGGAAGAAAAATCTAATGGTGCATTGTTTTCAAAATCAAGAGAGAAGATAATGTTTCAATAGCTGGCAATAAATCTAACAAGATAGTCATGTGATATTTAAGTTATGTCTCTTTATTCAATCATTTGATAGAGTAACATGAACTGAAAATGTACTGTATATTCAGAAATCTTCAGGTACCAGAAAAACAGCTTGCGAGTAGAAGGACACACTTTAATGTAATTATTCACTTTAATGTAATTATTCTAGAGAATAAAGACAGGAAGCAAGAAAAATATGAAATATGTTAAATATTGGCATGTTAGATCGCTTTAACTTCTAAGAAGAAAAATGAGGAAGAGAAAGTTTGGAAAAGCCTTAACAAGTGTTGATCAAATTTGGGTAGTTTACACCTGGAAGTGGGAAGACTGTGACTTGAAGGAGAGCAACTTCGGAGGACATTCACAACGAAAGTCGGCTTGCAAAGAATTGATTAATCACAGGAAGATAAAGGAGTAGATCAGTGAGTGTAGCCAGTCATTCCAAGAAACAATTCTGTGAATAAGAGTATAGGCTTGTAGATGGAAGAAATACAGAGTCCAAGGAGAGTTTATGTATTTCAACATTTTATGTACTTATTTACTTATTTTTAAGTTTTATTTATTTATCTAAAAGTAAGTGTGGTGGAGAAAGGGGGTGAGCAAAGGGAGTAGGGAAAAGAAAGAGAAAGAGAGGGAAAGAGAGATGGAGGGGGGAGATTGTCTTCCATCCATTCACCCATTGGTTCATTCCCCCTACAACAGTCTCAGGGCGGGACTAAGAAGACAGGAATTTCTACCAGGTCTCCCACATGCACATATATGCTGTCATTGAAAGCAGAGGCTTAACCTGTTACACCATTACCCTCGCACCTCTTTCTTCTTTTTAAAACCTCTTGAATTTAAAAATTATGTATTCCTAAATAGGCAAAATGAATGTGACTATGGAACACAGGCATATGTTATAGTAAATACTCTTACCTATGAAAGAATTAATGTGAAAATGTTATAAATGGAGTTAGTAAAGACTTAGTGATTGCACATTTCATGTTGTTACATTATGAGGTATTGATATAACACTCCTTTTACCAGGTAGGCAAAATGATGTCAATCTAAGTAGTCGAACTCCCCTCAACATGCAGATCACATTTTCATCAATGAAAGAAAAACATTACAAAGATATCTGTATATCAAAATGTAGATACCATAGGGCCATCATAAAGTCTCTCTATTGATTGCTTCAAATGTTAGAAAAAACTCAATAATTATGTGAGCCAAATAGAAAAAAAAGTGATATTATTAAGGCCATGTAACAATAAAGCAAAGTATTATCCTTACTTGATTTTTGCTAGTCACTGTGCTACATACTTTAAAAACAGCATCTTCCTTAATCTCACAATAATCTTACTAATTCCATAATTTTATTAACATGATAAGTGAGAAATGAACAAACTAGTAATGAAAAATGACCCATTCTGCCTGCCTCTTCTATTATGAGACTATATATCCACACCAATTGACCTGATACTTGTCTGCATCCCCCAAGAGGGAACCAAATTATGTTTCCATACCCATGGGCTGTTTGCCAGGCCATGTAATTTTTTTAAACCAGTTGTAGTAGGCAGGAATAACAGTTCTAACAAAAGCTTCAGGCAGCAAAACATCTTTTCTGAAGATTTATTTATTTTAAAGAGAGGGAGAGATAGTGAGATAAAAAAATATCCCATCTGCTGGTTCACTCCCAAAATGGTCACATCGGCCAGGGCTGGAACCCATTGAAGCCAGGAGCCTGGAATTCCACATGGGTCTCCAACATGCATGGCAGGGAACCAAACTCTTGGGCCATCTTCTACTGCTTTCCCAGGGACAGTAGCAGGGAGCTGGATAGGAAGCCGACTTGAACCAGCACTCTGATATGGGATGCTGGTGTTGCAGGTAGCAGCTCGAATACCAGCTGCAGCATCTTTTTTACTTGATTGTATTGAATTCTCACATTAGCTTGGAGTTCCAAAAAGTGCATGGATCAAAGATGTAAATATATGACAAAAAAAGCTTGAAATTTCTAGAAGAAAACATAGGGGGATACACTTCAGGGTATTGGTGTAGGCAAAGATTTCTTTTTGGAATAAACCCCAAAAGAATAGGCAACAACATCAAAACTAAACAAATGGGATTATATCCCAAATTAGGATACCTCTGTACAGTGAAAGATACAACTAATAGTATGCAGAGACATTCAATAAAATGGATGAAAACATTTACAATGTACTTGTCCAACAAAGATTAACACTCAGAAAATTTCAAGAACTTGAAAATCTCAACAGGAAACAACAAATTCAGTTAAGAAATGGGCAAAGGACCTCAAGACAGTTCTCCAAAGAAGAAATACAAAAGGTCAATAAATATATGAAAAATATGCAACATCAAAATCCAAAGGGAAATATAAATCAAAGCCAAAATGCATTAACACCCCAACCCTGTCAGATTGACCATCATCAAAAAGAAAAAAAAAAAAAAACATTATAAATGTTGGTGAGCATGTGGGGAATGGGGGACACTTATATGTTGTTGGCGGGACTGTTTAGTGCAGCTACTATAGAAAATAGTATGGTGATTTCTTGAAAAACTTGAAATGGAACTGCAGTTCAGTACTAAGTATATATCCAATAAATGTGAAATCATTGTATCAAGAGATTCCTGATCCACCATGTTTATACAACATGTTCACAATAACCAAGACATGAAATGAATCAAGGTGTTCATCACCTGATGAATGAATAAAGAAAATGTAGCATACAAAATGGAATAATATTCAGCCATAAAATATTAAAATTCTGTTATTTGCAGAAAAATGGATGGGGCTGGAGGACAACATGGTAACTGAAATAAGCCAGACACAGAAACACAAATACCATATGTTCTCCCATATGTGTGGGAGTTAAAAAACAAATAAACTAACTAAATAAATAAATGCATAAAGAAATGAAATTAATCTTACTAGAGTTAGGTTGAAAGACAGCATTTCTTGTGTTATACAACATAATGAGAGGCTATAATTTTTAATAGACTACTCTATACTGTGTGAACAAATAGGAGAAACAAGCTAAAAGCCTTCAATCAGAAATTATTGTCAATAAGGGGAAATGTTGGGGATCTTGTTTTGATCAGTACATATTGTATACATGTATTGAAATGCCACACTTTAGTTCATAAATATATAAAATTTTTGTTAAAAATTTACAAAAAATTGAGAAAATGAGATGAATAAAATAAGATCTGTATAATCTTGAATATTTCTCTTTAATATTACTTTCTGGTCATAAATCTATGATATTGCTTTATTTCAAGTGTTCAGAAAAAAGGCAAATATTCTAGTCTGAATCAAATACTAGAATTGTAGAGGGTCATATTTCTTATATTTTGGATAAATGTACCTTCATTTTGTGAAATATGCATACATAAAATATTAAATGTTGGTGATATCTTTACAAAATCAAATTTAGAAGTTCAATGATGCAGTTTCAAGTAAGTATAGTGATAACTTTACAGCAAAATGCAATTACCCTGGGACTTTACTCTTTTCAAGAAAATGTTTGTGTTTTATTTGAAACTTATGATTTTTATTTTTTTATGACTTTTTTTCTCTTTTTTTAACTTTTATTTAATGAATATAAATTTCCAAAGTACGATTTATGGATTACAATGGCTTCCCCCCCATAACGTCCCTCCCACCCACAACCCTCCCCTTTCCCACTCCCTCTCCCCTTCCATTCACATCAAGATTCATTTTCAATTATCTTAATATACAGAAGATCAGCTTAGTATACATTAAGTAAGGATTTCAACAGTTTGCTCCCACACAGAAACATAAAGTGAAAAATAATAGATGATTTTTTTAAATGATGATGAAATCAGATCAGACCTATTGTCATGTTGAATCCCAGTGAGAGTCAAGTTGGGAGTTGATAATTTCTTTTTTTTTTTTTTTTTTTTTACAGAGGATCAGTTTAGTACGCATTAAGTAAAGATTTCAACAGTTTGCAGCCCCATAGAAACACAAAGTGAAATATATTGTTTGAGTACTCGTTATAGCATTAAATCTCAATACACAGCACATTAAGGACAGAGATCCTACATGAGGAGTAAGTGCACAGTGACTCCTGGTGTTGACTTTACCAATTGACACTCCTGTCTATGGCATCAGTAATCTCCCTATGCTCCAGTCATGAGTTTCCAAGGCTATGGAAGCCCTCTGAGTTCTCCGATTCTTATCTTGTTTAGACAAGGTCATAGTCAAAGTGGAGGTTCTCTCCTCCCTTCAGAGAAAGGTACCTCCTTCTTTGAAGACCTGTTCTTTCCACTGGGCTCTCACTCACAGAGATCTTTTGCCAGAGTGTCTTGGCTTTCCATGCCTGAAATACTCTCATGGGCTTTTCAGCCAGATCCGAATGCCTTTAGAGCTGATTCTGAGGCCAGAGTGCTATTTAGGACATCTGCCATTCTATGAGTCTGCTGAGTATCTCGCTTCCCATGTTGGATCACTCTCCCCTTTATTTATTCTATCCGTTAGTATTAGCAGGTACACAATATGTACTGATCAAAACAAGATCCCCAACATTTCCCCTTATTGACAATAATTTCTGATTGAAGGCTTTTAGCTTGTTTCTCCTATTTGTTCACACAGTATAGAGTAGTCTATTAAAAATTATAGCCTCTCATTATGTTGTATAACACAAGAAATGCTGTCTTTCAACCTAACTCTAGTAAGATTAATTTCATTTCTTTATGCATTTATTTATTTAGTTAGTTTATTTGTTTTTTAACTCCCACACATATGGGAGAACATATGGTATTTGTGTTTCTGTGTCTGGCTTATTTCAGTTACCATGTTGTCCTCCAGCCCCATCCATTTTTCTGCAAATAACAGAATTTTAATATTTTATGGCTGAATATTATTCCATTTTGTATGCTACATTTTCTTTATTCATTCATCAGGTGATGAACACCTTGATTCATTTCATGTCTTGGTTATTGTGAACATGTTGTATAAACATGGTGGATCAGGAATCTCTTGATACAATGATTTCACATTTATTGGATATATACTTAGTACTGAACTGCAGTTCCATTTCAAGTTTTTCAAGAAATCACCATACTATTTTCTATAGTAGCTGCACTAAACAGTCCCGCCAACAACATATAAGTGTCCCCCATAACCCACATGCTCACCAGCATTTATAATGTTTTTTTTTTTTTCTTTTTAATGCTGCAGTGGGTGCTGTCTTCTGGTTGCCTCCATTTACAGCAAATCAATAACACAGGTGTTCTTTTTAAATTCTCTCTCTTTCATTTTTTCTTTCCTTAATAAGAAAAAGTGACTCTTTAAAGTGTTCCCTCAGGTTTTCTAACCTTTCCATAGTCAGCTAGATCTGCTTATATTTCATATCTATAACAAGCTCATTTTTGTTAAGTTTTAGATAAATGAGTGTCCAGGTAAAAGCTGAAACACCATTCATTTTTCCAAATCACTCCAAAAACAGTAACTTTAAAACAAATAATAATAATAAAAGAGATTCCAGGTTATTAAAGATGGTCTTTTTAAGAAATTTCCATATTGTTTTCCACAGTGACTGCACTAATTTGCATTCCCATTTTTTTTTACTGTAATGTAAATTTAAAATATGTTTTCAAAAAAAAAAAAAAAAAGAGGCCACCTCCGCGGCTCACTGCAGGCGGAGGATTAGCCTTAATTTTCTCTAAAATGAATTGTTTTGTTTTGTCTTGTTTTGTTTTGACAGGCAGAGTGGACAGTGAGAGAGAGAGACAGAGAGAAAGGTCTTCCTTTGCCATTGGTTCACCCTCCAATGGCCACCACGGCCGGCGCGCTGTGGCCGGCGCACCCCGCTGATCCGAAGCCAGGAGCCAGGTGCTTCTCCTGATCTCCCATGGGGTGCAGGGCCCAAGCACTTGGGCCATCCTCCACTGCACTCCCTGGCCACAGCAGAGAGCTGGCCTGGAAGAGGGGCAACCGGGAGAGAATCCGGCGCCCCGACTGGGACTAGAACCCAGTGTGCCGGTGCTGCTTGGCGGAGGATTAGCCTATTAAGCCGTGGTGCCAGCCTAAAGTGAAATTTATATATGCTACCAATCTGAATCTATGGTGTAGTAAAACCACTTCCAATTTCTAAATTAATTTATTAGTCTATGCAAGTGAGCACATGTATGTGTACACTCATAGTGTAAATTTAATTAGGTAAGGGCTTTTATGATTTGCTTGTCCTATGATTCCTGACACTGTGGAGGATTTAATACTGTGACCCTTACTTTATAAATATCAAATCAAATAATGTTTGGTTTTGAAAATAAACCTATATTTAATTATTTGTGAAACTCCTTGAATTATAGCACAATATTTATATTTCATATGGAAAATACAAATATGACATTTTTATTGAATTTCAAATGAAATTTTTTATCCTCATAGTTCTCTTCACCTGTTTTTTTTTTTTCTTGTACCTAGTTCTTTGGCTTGATTTGTATTTAATCTATTATTCAAACAAGCTTCTTATAGGGATTCCTTTCATATGTTTTCAGTCATGAATCACACTAGCAATTACATGTCTTAATTTCTTTGCTCACTTAGGATTCATTTATATTAAATGCATGAATAGTATGTAATCTTTTATATACATTTCATTCTTTTTATTTATCCTGCATCTGGATATAGTAAAGTACAAGACATTTAAATAAATATATTCACTCTTCAAAAATATAGCAGCTCCCATTATATGCCAAGTGCTCATCAATTGCTAAAGTTGAAATGATAAATAAGAATGTCAGAACAAGATTTCAGAGGGTTTAAATTCTGGGCTGGTTGGGAAAAATGCAACAAATAAACATAAATCTGAAAATAGCAGCTTTTAAAGAGAAATATCTGAATGAAACTGTATAATATTTTTTTACACTCTGACTACATCTTTTTTATCTCTTTACTTGACAATCATTTCCCATGCGAAACAAGAAAGATAATTCACTCTTTTTAATGTGTCTTCAATATTTATTTATTACTAATAGTTAAGAAAGACATCTTTTGGACTCACAACTTACTAAAAAATTAAAATAGCTTCTTTGAAGTCATATATGAGATGAACAGTAATAATCTATAACAGCAAAGAGGTAGCAAATATTTTAGATCTTATGGTGCATTTGGTCTTTGACACAACTACTATATTCTGCTTATGTGGTGAAAATATGGCCATAGACAATACTTATAGTAATGAATGTGGTGAATTTCAATAAAATTTTGTTTATAAAAATAAGTAACAGGCCAAAGTTTTCCCTAGGGTCTAATTTTGCTAACCATTGATATATATTTATTGCATCTGTATGACAATCTATTTTATAAAACATGTACATTTCTTGCATAGTCAACAAAACCACTAAGCAATTCAGCTAGATTTTTTTTTTCTTTTAGCCATTCTACTGTGTTCCTAAACATGTTCTATTTCATGCTGTAGCAGTTTGCACAAAGGGCCAAGACAGTCCAAATTCATGACCTCAGGCATGCATTAACATATTTTGAGTTTTGATTATCTTTATGATTCTAGTGATGGTAAAAAAAAAAAGCATGTAACACATACTATTTTTCTTCTTCTTCTTCTTTTTTGGACAGGCAGAGTTAGACAGTGAGAGCGAGAGAGAGACACAGAGAAAAAGTTCTTCCTTTTCCGTTGGTTCATCCCCCTAATGGCCGCTACAGCCGGTGCGCTGCAGCCGGCGCGCTGCGCCAATCTGAAGCCAGGAGCCAGGTGCTTCCTCCTAGTCTCCCATGCAGGTGCAGGGCCCAAGGACTTGGGCCATCCTCCACTGCCCTCCCAGGCCACAGCAGAGAGCTGGACTGGAAGAGGAGCAACCGGGACAGAATTTATTTTTCATAGGTAATGCAGAGCTTGAGAAATTATAAACACTTTAATAACATTATTTTTCAAGTTAATTTTTTTTCTTTTCCTTAAGAAATAGCAGCCATTATGTATTATTGCCAAGAGAATAAAAGAGACTCTAAGGTGTCAGAAAAGTCTTTCTGAAAGAAAAAAATGAATTGATGCCAATAGATATATTTTTCTGAAGAAAAGTGAATATATTTCACTGAAGAAAGTGAGTAAAATTCCAAGATATCAAATTCCCAACTATTTGTATTATAAGCATACTAAATACATTGATGCATTATTTTCTAGTAGATTAAAATTATTTTGGATTGTGTCTAGTCATTTCTTGTTTAAACCTTGTTTGCACAATGAGAAAACATAAAAGGTCACATTATTGAAATACCATTTCACAATAAACATCTATTGCATAAAGTCAAAATCACTGGTAAATAGGAATTGCAAATAGGAGGAAATACATGTGCATTTGAATAATCTCTATATTCTTAAGTGAACAGGTTGGGTTATTTATATTCATGGTGGTGTGAGGAAAGTTTAGATTCTCTTTATTTTATAATTAGTTTTCTTTGGAAACATTCATACCAGTGAGTAGCAAATACAGTTTTCAAAAGTTCATTGACATTCATGCCATTTGATATATTGGAAAAGAATTTCTGTCAAATCAGAATGAATGTGAAATATTGGTGCATTTCCTTGTGATGAACATAACACAAAACTGAAGATTTTAGGAAAGAGAAATTGCCAACAACAGATCAATGCTAGGGATGGATATCAGTGATGAGGTATTCACTAATAGCTATTACATGTCCCAGGACAATTAAAGTTGAGCAAATTGTATCTTAATAAGAGTTACAAGTCAGTAATGGCAATACAGAGCATAATGTAGAGAGTTTCAGTCATCTTTATCATGGAATTCAATGACTCAAATGTTGCAACATTGATGGGTTCTTAAAATCTAAGAAATCTTGTTTAGTGTCCAATATGTCACCATATAACAAGGTAAAAACTGATTATAATAATCTGTTTTAAAATTTGATTTAGCAATAGGTTCTCTGGCAGCCATAACTTTAGGGAACTTTACATTAGAGTTCATGTAAATGGTATTCACTATAAACTGGCAGAGAAAAGTCCTCAGAACTCAGGATATTCTTGTCATTTGTTTAATGGTGTTTGAACAGGTGTGCAATATGGAAGCCAAGTTCAGCTTTTAGATTGAGGAACCTTCCACTAAATGTCCCTTGGAAATGATGTAACTTAATTGCATTCTAACCAGGTACAGTGAATCATGAATCACCTGAGATAGTTTCCTTTGATCTTCTTGCTTTGCCTTCCCCAACAAATGGCATTGAACTTATGGTGCAATTTCATTTGAAGAATCTTGACCACATTACAGCAATGAGGCAATAAAAATTATTGAGAAAATCTCCTGTTTTTCTTTTTAACAACATTTCTTGTGTATTTTGACAGTCCTATTTAAAATACACTGGAAAAACTTAAGATCACAAAAGAATACAAAAGAAACTGGCAAATGCTCAAGGAATATCAAGGGCCCTATCATCAAGGAAGAAAAAATTTTTTAAAAAAATGAGGGTTGATTAGTACCTGACCTAAAAGTACATATAAATCTTATATTAATGCCTATTGAAAAATAATAAATTATACTATTATATAAAACATAATTGCATGTATTTGGGAGGTTGAGTACTTGAAAAATGGATTATTAATGACAAAATTTTGAATTACATGTCCGGCGCCACGGCTCAATAGGCTAATCCTCTGCCTTGCGGAGCCAGCACATTGGGTTCTAGTCCCGGTTGCCCCTCTTCCAGGCCAGCTCTCTGCTGTGGCCCGGGAAGGCAGTGGAGGATGGCCCAAGTCCCTGGGCCCTACACCCCATGGGAGACCAGGATAACTACCTGGCTCCTGCCATCAGATCAGCGCGGTGCGCTGGCCACAGCGCGCCGGCCGTGGTGGCCATTGGAGGGTGAACCAACGGCAAAAAGGAAGACCTTTCTCTCTGTCTCTCTCTCTCACTTTCCACTCTGCCTGTCAAAAACAATTTTTTTTGAATTACAAAAGTTAGAAAAATTGATAGTTAAAATATATTTTTATTTACTCTACTAAATATTCTCACAAGGTTAACAATTCTGTATATTAGTATTATCAAATAAATCATGTAACTTACCAGATTGTAGATAATTAAAAATGTATACTATGCGGCCGGCACCACAGCTCAATAGGCTAATCCTCCGCCTTGCGGCGCCAGCACACCGGGTTCTAGTCCCGGGCGGGGTGCTGGATTCTGTCCTGGTTGCCCCTCTTCCAGGCCAGCTCTATGCTGTGGCCCAGGAGTGCAGTGGAGGATGGCCCAAGTGCTTAGGCCCTGCACCCCATGGGAGACCAGGAAGGGCACCTGGCTCCTGCCTTCAGATCAGTGCGGTGCGCTGGCCGCAGTGTGCCGGCCGCGGCAGCCATTGGAGGGTGAACCTAAGGCAAAAGAAGACCTTTCTCTCTGTCTCTCTCTCTTTCCCTCTCTACTCTGCCTGTAAAAAAAAAAAAAAAAAAAAAAAAGTATACTATGACATAGGAAGGAAAGAATTATACAAGTTATAAAAGTAAAAGTGGTTCTGCTAAGATGTCATCTCTCTAATGCAACATTAAATTATATTTGGCATATCATACACAGTCAAAATTATACCTGATGTTAGTTTTGCTATAATATATTTTATCATAGTAATTGTATTAGATTTATATTGCTTCTATAACAAACTACCACAGACTTTCGACTTTCTGGGTCAAACTATATTCTTTTAAAAACTCTTTTATTTAAAATTTTTCGAAAAAAAAAAAAAACAGAAATACAGAGAGAGGAAGCGACACACAAAGGGATCCTCTATGTGCTAGTATATATCCCAGAAGGCTACAACAGCCAGGACTTGACCAGGCTGAAGCCAGGATCCAGGAGCTTCATTCAGGTCTCCCCTGTAAATGGCAGGGGCCCAAATACTTAGGACATCTTCTGCTGCTTTTCCCAGGCTATTGAAAGGGAGCTGGATGGGAAGTGGAGCAGCTAGAACACAAACTGGTGCCTGTAAAGGATGGTGGTGTGGCAGGTGGGGGCTTTACTGGATATACCACAATGCCAGTCCCTGTTTTGCTTTGTTTTTCCTTTTCCAGCTTGTAGGGCACCTATTTTCCTTGGCTTACAATCATTTTACTCTATTGTCCTTGTCCTATTGTATCACTTTGAACTCTTCTACTTCCAAGTAATATTTTTAAAACTCTTTGTGTTTGCATTGGGCCCAATGGGAAAATTCAGGATAGACATCCTCTTTTAGAGTCAACTAACCTGTTAGTAATATTAATTCCAGCTCTAACTTGAATTCCTTTTTCTGTTAAGCAGCCTACCCATCCATTCCTGGGATTAAGACTCAAATGTTAATTGAGGGGCTGTTAGTCTGTTTATCATAATCACCATTATTATATGAGATACCTTTCAATCAAATTTTAAAAGTTTAGTGTATTTTTGTTACAATGTATTGCTGAATTGGTAAGGGGTTGGGGGGGGGGGGGAGGTTGCCAGCTAGATTACCAAAGTTGGTGGATGATATACAACTACCTTGCAGTGACCTGGTTCCAGATTTCATTATGGTTATTATGACCTATGAACTAAAGTTGTCAGGCAAAAAGAAATTTGTCCTACCATTTTCCCAAACTCTGTCATAGTCAGACTATTATCCAGGGAGATAGAAGAAAAACAAGCAGAAACCTCTTAGGGTTAAATGAGGGAAGGTAACTAGATATCTCCTGGACATGCTTGAAAGCAGATAATATTTGAAGATAAAAAAAACTCTGCGTAATACCATTGTAAAGACCCAGGAATCTCCCAGGGAACCTTCTGTCCTATAACACTCCATGACAATATCCAGGCGTGGTGGGGGTGGGGGGAACTTCAGGAGGCTGGGCTGGGAAATGGCTGAAAGAAGTTTGCCCTGTACCCATAAAAGCCCCAGTCTATGCGCAGACAGGGCGCTCAGTTCTTTGCCCAGCTGCCACCCAGCCTGTTGGGTGAATTCCTTTAAAGAAATGCCACTGTGACAAGGATCTTGTCTCCAACCTAACCATTATGTTCTCTGCAGTTTTCTGCCTCCCTGGGAAAAATTAGGGATGATTCCAGTAGCTGTTGAGGTTTATTTACCTGGAGGAAAATCCCTTTTAGTTTTCCTTGGTGAAACAGCTGCAATTTTCTTCATGTTTAAGGAAGAGAAACAGATTTGGGAATCAGCAAGAGGGAGCCTAGTACTAGAAGCGGGCCAGACTGGCAGTTCCTACCCAGCATGTTCACAATAAACAAATCCGGATGGAAGCCCATTGTAAGAAATATTTGCCAATGAACAATAAGATTTAGGTTTTCACAGAAAAAAGTTAGAAAAGGCTCCATTATGATTAGCCCTGCCAAGACCCAGAAGGAGCTCCTGGCTCCTGGCTCCTGGCTCCTGGCTTTGGAATGGCTCAGTTCCAGCCATTGCAGACATTTGGGGAGTGAACCAGCATATGGAAGATCTTTCTCTCTGTCTCCCTTTCTCTGTTTATAACTCTACCTCTCAAATAAATAAAAATATTATTAATTAATAAAAAAAAGACTATCCCTGCCTTCACAGTACTTAATGTATAAACACTACATTTGCTCTTTGGAGATGTCATGTTAAAGATATATGAATAACACTAGACTGGAACTGCTCAGTGATTTGGTTTTTCTACCAACCCCTCCATTTGTTTGGAGCTTCTCTGTCTCTTATTCAAATAAACCTTGACTTCTCCTCTTCTCACAGTTGTGCCTGGTCTATAAATTGTCATCCACACCAGAACAACAATCCAGACTTATCTCACCAGTTTTCCTGCAGTGCAAGCATCAACTTTCAGCCACCACCAGTTAAAAAAAAGACTACAATACATACTAGATGATCAATATTTTATAACAAAAATGGTAGCAAAGCATTTCAGTATCCTACCTTTAGTACATAGGGAGATCCAACTACTGAAAATTCACTTAAGGTAAGTTATTATACAGGATGCTTCAGAAAAACTGATCCATTGGAGAAAGAGATGGTTAAATGGAGAGAGGAATGACGAGGAAGTATGAGAGCAGGAGAGACAAGGTGCTCACTTGATTGTGGAGGAGGAAAGTCTAAAATACTGGCAGACTTCTGATGTGGCAGCTTTGGTGCATAACCAGTCTGAAGGCAGGATTTTTTTTCTCAAGACCTTCAACTATCTGGATGAGGCCTACTCACATTAAAATGCATAATATCATTCACTTAAAGTTTACTGATTTACATATTCTTCCAAGAACATCTAGATTGTTTGACTAAAAGCGGGATACCATAGACTAATGAAGTTGATACATAAAATTAATCATGACAGGAAGGGATATTGGAGAAAAAAAAGAGAAAGAAAAATATGTGTGTGTATATCACCTTAGAGCTAAATATGACCTGCTCCTCACAGTATAAAGACAACTTGGAGTATAAAATCTTGGTTCATGAATGGAAAGCAGCCAAAGAAATGAATAGCTCTTACTAAAATAATTCTACTCATTCAGTTCTCTAAGAGAAAATTATATGCCTTTCATATGCTAGATATATTCCCCAGATTGTGAAGAGAAATCAGTAATGGGCAATGTTTCTGCTCACTTGAAGCTTACCTTCTAGATGTGAAGCAAGACAATCCTCTTCCTGGTTTATCCATCCTAGAGCAAACCTCAAGAATTCACTTATTCAAATTCATGTCAGCAATTCCACTCAGACACACTCCAAGGTATTACTTTAACAGGATCTAAATCTCCACACTTTAATGACAGCTCAAGCAATTAACATTTCCTAAAGGGAATCTAAATGCAAACAGCTTATGCAAAGCAATATCCCTGAAGGAGACTTGAAGCACCTAACCCCTAAGGAACAACTTAGGCAAACAAGTATCATTTGAAGTAGTTTACCCTTAATAAACATTTATTCAAACTCATGCCCTCAAGCAAATTGTAAAGTCTAGCTACTACTACATACACACACACACACACACACACACACACAACCCTCACAGATTTATTTATCAATTAGCCACATGTGCAACATGGGACATTTCTTATTATTCCTTTCCAAAGTATAAATTCCACGTGATCAGTGAGTACGCTAGTCTTGGATTACCACATTGGAGAAAAACTACATCAGAACATTAACTCACCAATATTGTGTGATGGGATTTTCCGTAGTCCATTATCTGTTGCTACAATATAAAATCTGATACTGAATAATTTATAAAGGAAAGAATTTTTTTTAGCTCTTGATTCTGGAATCTGGGAAATTCTCATTACAGAGGCCACAATTAGACTTGTGCTGCTTCATAACATGCAGAAAGTTGCAAGGGAAAGTGTGTGTGTCTGTGTGTGTGTGTGTGTAGAAGAGTTAAAAGGCGAGGGGCAGCTTCACATTATAACTATCTCTCTGTGATAATTAATCCAACCCCATAGGAACAGGAGCTATCTCATTACCAGGAGAAAACCTAATACAGAGAGAAAAAGGCATTAACCCCAATTACTGAACTAGTAAGCTCTTAAAGATGACAATCAAATTCTAACGTGCTTTTCAGAGGGAGTGAACATAATTCAAACTGTAGTAGGGATTAACATCCAAACATCATGATAATAACTTATTGTCATTTTGAAAGCAGTATTAAAATGGAAGCTAGTATGTTTTATCCATTCTTTTTTACTTTTTCTCATTTGTTTTCATTCCTTTGAAAAGCAGAGAGACAGAGACAGAAAAAAAGAGAGGCAGAGAGAGAGAGAAAGAGAGAGAGAGAGAGAGAGAGAGAGAGCGAGCTTTCATCTGCTTCTACTCTCCCCAGATGCCTGAAACAGCTGGGGCTGGACCAGGGCAAAACCAGGAGTCGGGAGCTCAATACAGGACTACCATGTGGGTGGAAGGGATACAGTATTTGAGCCATTACCTGCTGCCACACAGAATGCATATCAACAGGAAGCTAAAATCAGAAAAGATGCAGGAACTTGAACCCAAGTACTACAATATAAGATTCCTTTATGGTCATCCATGTTTAGTTAACGTTTTTTGTTTTTCAAAAGCCTTGAAGATACATAAACTCAGAGGCAGAAATTTAGAAGAGATAGGACTTAAAAACATAAAATCTGTGCTTGCAATTTGATATCTTACTATAAAATTGAAATGAATCCTGACAAGTCCACCATTTGATATATATGAAATACCATCATACTAATCAAAAGTTGAGCCTTAAAATATTATCTTAATAACTTGATATTGAAAATGGGAAAGATCAGTATTAACGGTACTATAATTGAGAATGTTACAATTCATAAATATGCCTACAAAATTTTTTCAATTTTCACAAAGAAATCCATTAATTTGAAGGATAATAGTATTAGAAAACATTGCTAATTGCCTAGCCAACAATGAAATTTAGTAATTAGTGCCTTCACTTTAGGCAAAACCATTTTTAAATTTCAAACAGTGGGATCTCATAACATGGTATTGGCGGAAGTTAACATTATTCTCCAAAGTCTTAGAAATCCACCCAACACCTATCATGGAGCATCTTGTTATGTGTACCCTCTGTTATTATTGTTACAGAACAAGACTTGAACAAAACTGTGAATATGGGAATTCTTCCATGCTCAAATATGGCATTTTTGCACACATATATTAAAAGCCAAATTGTTGTGACTTTTATTATTGAAATGATTTTTTTTGAAATGATTTTAACTAGAGTGAAATTTGGATATTATTATCCTTTTTTCTAGAATCTCTTTACTATTTGAGTTGCAGTTCTGTGTATGCCATCATGTTCAAGATTTCCACCTTATCCTTGTAACCACTGAGATAGAACTTGTTGTAAAATGTTGATACTCCATTTTATTCTTACAAGTGATTATTTTTTCCTTGACTTTCAAAATGCATAACCTGAAACAATTAATGCTAATGAGAAATGAGTAGAAGGTCATGGTATTACTTTAACTAAATACCTACTTAGTTCCAAGATTACACCACTTGGAGAGAGAGATTCAGAAAGCAACTCTCCCAATTTTGTGATAAAACTTAGATAACATGACCAGAGGCAAAGTAGAAAGGGGTTTACCATCCTCCAAATTCCAGAAACCCAAGTGTCTATTTTACTATCACACTGATCACAGTTGAAGTTAACATTCTCAGAATCAACGCTCCTCAAGTGCAGCTGCTGAGGGAGGTGGTAGGACCTAATAGTTTCAAATAGTGTTTAAAGTTATAATGTTCATCAATCTATTATGGTCTGGCCTGTTTTGCCATCTAATTTAATCTGTCCAATGTTCTAAATCATAATTTTATCACCAGTTACAATGATACATATTTGTGAAATTTTTAGAAATGTAATTCTGTTTAAGAATTTTCCCAATTTTATGTGCTACTCAGTTTTGTTCATTTTTTTCTTTGTAAATGTCTACCATTTATTCTGACCTTTATTAATTAGCTTATAATAATATCTACTACTAAGCCAGATTTTCATTAAGTAAGGAAAGCTGTTTGGTATCTTTATTCATTAGATAAAGATTTTTTTCCTCCCTTCTTGCTCCTCTCACAATCAGTGCTTCATCCATCTGTGTCAGTCTTTCTTCAATAGATGAATACATCAATCTGTACTTGGATGTAAATTAAGATAAAGACTTTTGAATGTATAGTATGAGGCTTTCAATAAATTATTTTTTCAAAAAGTTTCTCAAAATAGCAACAAAATGATTCAGTCTCCTCTCACTTTCTTAAAATACAGATATTGTGCAATATTGATTGACTGTTTATTGATTGAAAGAAAAGGAACAGGAAATTAAGTCACTTATTTCTCATAAGAACTTTTAAAATGTGAATGAAATAAAATAAAATATATGCATTTTGACCAGCATCTCACAAGTGTTAAAGACCTATAATTCACAAATGTCAGCATTTTAAGTGAGTTATATACAGGTATACACCATGGCTGAAAAAACACAGAGTTCTCAGCATTGTGAAAGGATTTATTTTGTCCTCTGTACTTTAGCTCTGTTTCAATTCATCTCCAACTGTATTTTCCTGGAGTTATTTACTTATTGATTTGGACTGAGTGTTTTGTTGGCAGGATGAACTCTGCGAGCAAAGAGACTTCATATACAATTCTAGAATTTGGCACAATATTTCTGTTTTGTATTACCAACAGAATGTAAAATTGGATCAAAACTTAACTCCTAAAGGAATGAAAATAGTAAAACTAGGGTTTTTGACATGAAAAGTAGTGAAATATAAACTATCCATATACATTAGTTTGTTGTTTTAAAAAAATAAAATATTACAATCTATATACCCTTCCCATGTCTTGCTGCTATATACAATTTACCTTGAACATATTTTATTCTGTACCCTTCTGAATGTAACCAGTTAAATTTCTTGGTCATTAACTCAAGTTCTTTAATACTTCAGTGATTAGAAGTCTTTCTCATCATTTATTCTTGTTTCATTCTGTTCTCTGAATTTTCTATTTAAGACCCAAACTTCCAACTTGCTGATTCCAGTGTTTCATATGGTGCTTTTACGAATATAGCTGATAAAGCAGATGGAGGGATATTGGACATCTAGGAGGACAGATGTATTCAGTAGAATGCTCAGGATGACCACAATCAACTAATTAAATCTCCTGTGGGGAATGTTATGCCCTTGAAATACTTTTACTTCCTTGTTGCTTTAAAACCTTCAGAACAGAACTCTGATTCTTATACCTAGAACTGACTTTAAATATAGGTCTCTACTTTGAATATGTAGTCTTCCCCATGTTTTTCAAAAATGGGAGAAGAATAAATATCAGGTTGAGCAGAGTTTAATATGACAAAGGCTAAGCTTAATACAAATTAATTTATCCTCATGTAATCAAATCATGCCTTATTCTATTTGACAGCCTAAAGAATAAACTTTTGGAAAGCTTCATTTTGTAATGTCCATTAAAGCATGTTGATTGCTGAGGTTTACTGAACTGAAAAAATGTGTTTACATTATGCAAGATTTATTTTGCTTCCTTATTATTGTTGAAATGCTAAACCAAACTGTAGCCTAAAAATTTATTTCTATTCTGTTGGTATACCTGAGACTAAATTTTACCCTTAATTTCATTAAGTGGCAATGAAAAGAGGACCAAGTAAAGGACTAGAATTCAGGCAGAGTGCAAGGCATGTTCCTTGGATTTCTTCTCTCCAAATGGAAGAAAGGTGAATCTGGCTGAGACATGACTGGGCTATTCTTTCCTGGCTCACTCATCAGAAAAATTGCTTGGTTTTTCTATATACACAATAAAGTAGTAAAATGAGGCCAAGAGGTTTTCCACTGTTGGGACATTATGCACCTAAAAAGACATATAAGGAGTAAAGAATTACTCCCCTAAGAAATACATTTGAGACAGACAAGAGGTAAGTCAGAGTAGACATTTGAATAGTCAGGTCTGGTGTTGAGCAAAAAGATCTGAGCTCTGTGTGAGCAGAAAACAGCAATGAGGATAAAATTGGTTAATGTTATTTTTAAAAAAAAAATAGTTATTTATTTATTTGAACGTCAGAGTTACACAGAGAGAGTAGGAGAGGCAGAGAGAGAGAGAGAGAGAGAGGTCTTTCATCTGCTGGCTCACTCCCTACATGGCCGCAATGCCTGGAGTTACACCGATCCGAAGCCGGGAGCCAGGAGCTACTTCCAGGTCTCCCATGTGGGTACAGGGGCCCAAGGAGTTGGGCCATTTTCCACTGCTTTCCCAGGACATATCAGAGAGCTGGATCAGAAGAGGAGCAGCCAGGTCTCAAACAGTCGCCCATACAGGATTCTGGCGCTTCAAGTCAGGGCATTAACCTGGTGCTCCACAACGCCAGCCCCGGTTAATGTTAAATTTAGAAAAGTGGAGGGCCTTGGGACTCGCAGAAAGAATGAGATGGTTTAATTTAACTGAATTGTGTATTGATTTTATTTAGTTGAGAGAGAGACAGAGAGAGACAGAGAGAGACAGAGAGAGACAGAGAGAGACAGAGAGAGACAGGAAGAGAATGACAGAGGTTCCATCAGTCAATTCACTACAAATGACTGCAAAGCCAGCGCTAGACTGGGGAAGAAGCCAGGTGTCAGGCAGAGAGGGAGAGAGGTCTTCTATCTGCTGGCCCACTCCCCAGATGGCTGCAACGGCCAGAACTGTGCTGATCAAAAGCCAAGAGCCTGGAACTTCTTCAGGGTCTCGCACATGGGTGCAGGGGCCCAAGCACTTGGGCCATCTTCTACTGTTTTCCCAGGCCAAAGCAGAAAGCTGAATCAGCCCATACGGGATGCTGGCACTGCAGACAGTGGCTTTACCCACTCAGCCACAGCACCAGCACCAAGAAAAAATTTAATTATACAGACATTAGTGTATAGCAACCTCCTATTGACAGTAGCCATGGTGCTAAAAAGTTAAGTCAACAGTAGTATTTACTTCAGAGACTCCAATATCAGTTTACTTTCTTTTTTCCTGTTGAGATTCTCTTTGAAGCTTGAATTCCATTGAATGCATCAAAAGATATTGACATCAATTTTTATTCACAAAAAGTGTTTTTTCATGAGGAAGTTATCCAGTGTTGAGAATTTAAATGGCCAAATGTAACATTTTTTATGTAAGATGCATGTATGCACATATGCACATACGTACATATGTACACATGTTTTCAAAAGACAGAGTGACAGAGAGACACAGAGATCAATCTTCCATCTGCTGGTTCACTCACTAAATGGCTACAGTAGCCTAGACCTGTCCAGGCTGAAGCCAGGAGAATCGAACTGCATCCAGGTCTCCTACTCGGTTAGCAGGAACCTAAATACTTGGCCAATCATCTGCTGCCTGCCAGCAAATGAGCAGGAGCCTGGATTGGAAAGGAACCAGCTGGACTCCACAGAGTACTGTAACTGGCTTAAACCACTGTAGCACAATACCCACATCCCACATCATATTAAATGTTATTTAATTATTTAATTCTTAAATAACTGACTTTGATGGTCAAAAGCTTTCTTTATTTTTAATTCTAAAACCTGGAAAGTAAGTAAGGGAGTTAAATTGTAAAGCATCATGGCAAACTGTGGAGTATAAAGTAATTCCCCTGGGGATCATGGTTCTGCCTGGGAGCTGTGGCTGCTGCTGCCCAACATCAAGAGAGAGTGATGCACATTACTGGCCCTGGGAAATACCAAAACTAGAAATTCGAAGTATGATTTCCACTGAAGGTATATGGAGTGTACACCACTGGAAAGTCAAAAACTTTTCAGTTGAATAATTGTAAGCTGGTGACTGTAGATAAAAGATATATAAGCATAAAAATTATGTAAGCAGCTATTTCCACTTCTCAAGAATACTCCCCATGTCCCAACATATGAATACCTCAAGTTGCTTTTCTGATTCTGACATTGTGCCCTTAAGCATAAATGAGATTTATATTATAAATCCAATGACTAACCTCATAGTTTATTACACAAAATTCCATTATTATTTTGGTAAGCATCCAAAATTCCCAGTCGAATACCAATATTAACAGTGGTTATAACAAAAATTTTAAAATATATTTATATTCTCACATGTTATTTAAATGTCACTTAGGAAAGCAATAAAATTGTTAATATCCATTTATGTTCTCATTAGTTGTTGGTTGGATTTTTATATGAGATATTTTTTCCCTAGCTTTATTGTGGTATAATTGAAAAATTGCATATATTTAAAGTATAAAATGTGATGTTTTGACATGCATATAAAATGTAAAACAAATAACAGTGTCAAGATAATTAATACATACATTACCCCACATAGTTGCCTTTGAGAGTGTGTAGTAATAATAAGATCTACTCTCCTATCATACAACATACTATTACCATCCATTGCTGCTATGTTGTACATTAGACCTCTGGAACTTACTCAGAGTTGAAAGTTTGCACTCTTTTACAAGTATCTCTGCATTGCCTCCAAACCCACTCCCTGGTAATCACTTTTTTACTCTCAGTTTCTATAAGTTTAACCTTTGTATATTCTACAAGTAAATGAGATCATGCAGCATTCCTTTAACAAACAAGGCTGTCAGTGATGGGAAGAATTGATTAATCCTGGTATTTGTACTGAGTTAATTACATAAGGGTTATCTCGTTAATTTGTGATTGACTTTGTGAGTGCAATCAACCTGTCTATTATCCACAAAACAAATTAATTATGTGCTGATCCTATTTTCATCATATCTCTAAATTGTTCATTAAAAATAAAAAAAGGATTCTGCTGGGTTATTACTTTTGAAGCAAATTAGAAATTACTATTCGTCAACTCAGTTGCTGCTGTGTCCACAATATCTGCTTATTATGCTCTGCTATTACTTCTAGAAGTAAAAGGGTAAGATAGGAAAAATTTAGTTTTCTGAAAATCCTGGTTTCAAATAAGATAGATTCTTTTTGATCCAATTTTTATATTAAATATAGAAGAACTTATGTTTCTCTTTTCTAGGATTTCAAATTACTATACTACTAATTGATATGTGAAAATACTTCAACATGACTTTCAAATGATTTCTCTTATTTTCAAACCGAACTTTGCCTCACTACTGATAAGAACTTAGAGCTTCATTTTAGGACTAAAATGGGCTTTCAAGTCAGAAATATGGACTCATAATGCTTTTTTTTTTCCAAACATTACCCTGAGGCTTCAGTAGAAATTAGGAATTCTTGTGGGGAGAGGGTGGGCTGGCACTGTGGTGCCGTGGGTTAAAGCCCTGGACTGCAGTGCCAGCATCCCATATGAGTGCCAGTTCAAGTCCTGGCTACTCCACTTCTGATCCAGCTCTCTGCTATGGCCTGGAAAAGCAGTAGAAGATGGCCCAAGTCCTTGGGAACCTGCACCCATGTGGGAGATCAGGAAGAAGTTCCTGGCTCCTGGCTTCTGGCTTCAGATAGGCACAGATCCAGGCTTTGTGGCCATCTGGGGAATGAACCAGCAAATGGAAGACCTTTCTCTCTCTCTCTCTCTCTCTCTCTCTCTCTCTTTCTCTCTCTCTCTGCCTCTGCCTCTCTGTAACTCTGACTTTTAAATAAATAAATAAGTAAATTGTTAAAAAAAAAGACAGCTTGGGAATATTACTACCATTTAATATATATCCAAGTATTTAATATCACTTTTACTTCTCTTGTTAACTAACATTTTTTATCTTTTTTAAAAATTATTTATTTGTTTTTAATTTTTTAAGATGAACAAATTTCAAAAATTTCATCTATGTGTATTTAGGAACATAGCGATACTTCCCACCCCATACTCCCTAGTGTCCATTCTTTCATCCTTCCTCCTCCTTCCTCTCTCATTCCCTCTCTGAATTTTTACAAGTATCTACCTACAGTTTTCTGTATCTTTATAAGATAACCCTGCCCTAAATAAAAAGTTCCACAAATAGTAAGAAGAAATAAAAACAGCTGTTCCACAACAGTAGATACAAGAGTTATAAAAATAATAGAATCTCAAAATGTGAATTTCACTCTTTTTTTTTTACACTTTTGGTACTCAATTAGTTACCATAGATCAGAGAAAACATATGATATTTGTGTTTTGGGGACTGGCTTATTTCTTTTAGTCTAATGGTTTCTAGTTGTGTTCATTTTGTTACAAAAAACAGGATTTTATTCTTTTTTACAGCTGAGTGGTATTCATATACCACAATTTCTTTATCAGCCCATTAGGTGATGGACACTTGGATTGATTCCATATCTTGGCTATTGTGTATTAAACTGCAATAAAATAGAAATACAGATATGCTGGTTTCACTTTGTGTAGGTGAATTCCCAGGAGTGGGATTGCTGAGTACTATGATATATCTATTTTCAGCTTTCTGAGATACCTCCATACTGTCTTCCACAATGGCTATACTAGCTTACATTTTCACCAACAGTATATTTGGGTACTTTTCCCCCCACATCTTCATGAGCATTTAGTATGAGAGCCATTCTAACGGGATAGGTAAAACTCATTGTTGTTTCAAATTGTATTTCCCTGATGGCTAGCCATCCTGAGTATTTTTTCATGTGTCTATTGGTCATTAGAATTTCCTCTTTTGAGAAATTCCTGCTTTTGTCCTTTGCCCGTTTCCTAAATGGATTGTTTGTTGGAGTTGAGTTTCTTAAGCACTTTATAAATTCTATATACTAATTCTTTATGACTCGCATAGTTTACAAATATCTTTTCCATTCCATCAGTTGCCTCATCACTATGCTGAGTGTTTCCTTCACAGTGCAGAAGCTTCTCAACTTGATGTAATCCCATTTGTCTATTTGTGCTTTTCTTGTCTGTACTTTGGGGGTCTTTTCCAAGATGCCTTTGCCTATGCCAGTGTCTTGCAGAGTTTCCTCCATGTTCTCCTCTACTAATTTGATGACATCAGGTCATAGATTTAGACCCGTGATCCATTTTGAGTTTATTTTTGAATAAGGAGAAAGGTAGGGCTTTTGTTTCATAATACTACATGCGGAGATCCAATTTTTCCAGCAACATTTGTTGAAGAGACTATAGTATCTCCAGAGATTGTTTTTAGTTACTTTGTCAAAGTTTAGTTGGCTGTAGAGGTGTGGATTTTTGGTGTTCATATACTGTTTCATTGGTCTATATGTCTCTTTATGATTCAGTACTGACATATTTTGGTTTTAACTGGCTATAGTATGTCTTTAAATCTGGGACTGTGATGCCTCTGGCTTTGTTTTTGTTGTTTAAGATTGCTTTAGCTATGTTGTCAGTATTTTGATTGGGATTATGTTGAATCTGTAAATTGCTTTTGGTAGTATGGATATTTTGATATTAATTCTTCCAATCCATGAACATGGAATATTTTTTTTCATTTTTTGATTTCTTATTTTATTCTTTTCTTTAATATTTTTTAATTTTCATTGTAGAGATTTTAAATCACCTTGGTTAAATTTATTCTAAGGTATTTACATTTTTATAGCTATTGTGAATGAGATTGGTCTTAGAAGTTCTTTCTCAGACATCGCAGTTTCTGTGTATACAAAGGCTAATGATTTGTGTGTGTTAATTTTACAATCTTCAACTTTACCAAATTCTATTATGAGTTGCAATAATCCTTTTGTGGGGTCTTTTGGTTGGCTATATATAAAATTATGTCATCTTTAAACAGGGAGAATTTTATTTCCTCCTGTCCAATTTGTATCACTTTGATTTCTTTTTCTTTCCTGATGGCTCTGGCTAAAACTTCCAGGACACTCATTGGATAGCAATGGTGAAAATGGTTCCAGATCTTAGGGGAAACCCTTCCAATTTTTTCCCATTCAATAAGATGCTGGCCACGAGTTTGTAAAAATTGCCTTGATTATGTTGAGGAATGTTTCTTTTATGCACAATTTTCTTAAGATTTTTATAATGAAAGAATATTGTATTTTATCAAATAATTTCTCTGCATCTGTTAAGTTAATCATATGGTTTCTGTTCTTCAGTTTGTTAATATGATGTATCATAGTTATTGATTTGCATATGTTGAAACATCCCTGCATGCCAGGGATAAACCCCACTCTTCATGTTAAAGTCTATTTTGTCTGATGGCTACATGTGCTCATGTTTGCTTTCCATTATTATGGAAACCTTTTCCATCCTTATACTTCCAGGTTGCATGTGCCTTTGTTGGTGAGGGGTGTTTCTTGTAGGCAGCAAATAGATGAGTCTTGATTTTTAATCCATTCATTCAGTATTTATCTTTTAATTGGAGAGTTTAGGCCATTTACATTCAAGGATTGCTAAATAATGACTTGGCCCTACTTATTTTTTCCTTTAATATTTTATTGTTTCCTTTGTATTTTCTTTGTGCTTTTACTAGGAGGTTTCCTGCCTTCACATTCTTTCCTAATGAAGACTATTTTTCTGTGTTTCTCTGTGTAGCACATCCTTATTCATCATTTATAGGGATGGATGAGTAGTGATGAATTCTTTTAATTTCTGCTTGTTATAGAAGGTTTTTATTTCACCTTCAGCCATGAATGAGGGCTTTGGCATGTACAATATTTTGGGTTGACTTTTTTTTTCCTTTTAAGACTTATACTATGCCACCATTCTCTCCTAACCTGTAGGGTTTCTGATGATAGATCAACTCTAATTGGAGATCTTTGAAAAGCAATCTGGCATTTCTTTCATGCACATTTTAGAATATTTTCTTTATGTTTTCCTGTTGAAAGACTGACTACAATGTATAGTGGTGAATACCTTTTTAGGTCAAGTTTATTTGTGGTTCTATGTGCCTTCTGTGCTTGGATATCTCTTTCTTTCACCAAATTAGGGAAGTTTTCTGTAATTATTTCACTGAATTGGCCTGAAAATTTGTTATTTCTTTACACACTTTCAGGAACTCCTAAAACCCATATGTTGAGTTGTTTGATAATATCCCATAAATCACAAACATTTTTTTCAACTTTTCTAATTTCTGCTCCTTTTTTGATCTCAGATATTTCCAAAGACATGTTTTCTAGCTCAGGTATTCTTTCTTTTACTTCACTAAATCTGTTTTGAAGGTTTTCCACCATATTTTTATTTGACTTATTGAATTCCCCCTTTCTAATATTTCAGTTTTATTTCTGTTCAAAATCTCAATCTTATGGAATTTTTTCTTCCATATCAAATATGAATTTCTTTTACTCATTTATTTGCTTCTAATTGCTTCAGAGTAATCCTGTGATCATCATTTTGAATTCTTTTTTAGGCAATCAATCAAGATTTCAGCAGTCTTTCTCTTCACTTTCTAGTACTGAAGTGTTGTGTTCCTTTGGTGGAGTCATAAGGTTTTCCATATTCTTGTTTCTTGAATTCTGCATTTATGTTTAGGCATTTGTGTAAATATTTGTTGATTTTCTCCTCTGATGGACTTTACCTGTGAACTATGCATCTGTGTCTTAGTGCATTGTCTGCTTTTTCAGTTTAACCCCAATGTATGTGCTAGGTATGGCCTGGGACCTCTGGTCAGTGCTCCAGGGTGGGGTAAATATCCAGGATGACAGTCAAATTGGGATGGTAGATCTCCTCTATTGTCAACAAGGGGAGTGTTGGTGTCATTACACCATCACCTCCTCTCTTCCAAGGTGATCAATGCCTGGGTTTAGCCCACAGTGGACACAACCCTCACTCATGTTTCACAATGAACTGTATGAAAAGTCTGTACAGTGCTTAGTGTGAACACAGATCACACCAAATGATCCACCCCAGGCATTCACAGAGCTCTGAATCTCTGGCACCAGACACAGTGATTGCCCAGAGATCCAGCTACATGCTACATCCTATAGTTCGGTTACAGAGATTCCACAGTCACAGAGTACAGAGGATCTACTCCACCCCATTAGATTGTCCATCTATGGAAAGAGAAAAGACATTCTTGGAGCCAGCTGCCTATTATTATTGCACCTTGCCAGTTTTAGCCCTGGAGCCTGTGATATGTTGAGCGGATGGGAGTTCTTCAGTCTTATGTGAGTCTCCAAACCCCTGTCAACCCACTAAGCCAGACTCAAAGTCAGTGGGGAATGCAGATTTTTCCCTCTGCTAAAATCCCCAGATAGGCCGGTGCCATGGTTCACTAGGCTAATCCTCTGCCTTGCGGAGCCGGCACACTGGGTTCTAGTCCCGGTTGGGGTGCTGGATTCTGTCCCGGTTGCCCCTGGTCCAGGTCAGCTCTCTGCTGTGGCCAGGGAGTGCAGTGGAGGATGGCCCAAGTGCTTGGGCCCTGCACCCCATGGGTGACCAGGAGAAGCACCTGGCTCCTGCAGCGCGCCGGCCGCGGCGGCCATTGGAGGGTGAACCAACGGCAAAAGGAAGACCTTTCTCTCCTGTCTCTCTCTCTCTCACTGTCCACTCTGCCTGTCAAAAAAAAATCCCCAGATAATAGAAGAGTTGCCACAGTCTCCAGTTTTGATGAAGTGGTGCCTTCTCCCTGACAAATGCTAGGTGTTCTTGTGTAGGATGGGGGGAAAGAAATGTGCTTTTTTTGCTCTATTGGGTGGGTACACTGCCCCCACAGTGTGGTTCACAAGACTGTCCCTCTGGCAATATCAACAGTGCCTTGGGATGCCACAGGCTGCTTTCACCTCGCTCTCCAAGGCCAGTGTCTCCTCCACATCCTGGGTGTGGGGGTCCTGTGTGGTTTCTTTCTCATTGCTGCGCCTTCCACGCTTCCACGGTGTCCCTTTTCATTTTGTAGAATGTTCACTGTGAACTTCTCTCCAACTCTGCCCTGAGAATGTCCTTTCTCTGCTTTTTATTCTGATACTTTCCCCTCATCTACAGCAGTGTTATCTTTTCCCTATTTACCCATCTAACAATCTCACAATTTTTCAACTTTTACTGACTCTGCTGTTCTCTTCTAAACAGGGACTCCTATATCTGATAATTTTGTAAAAGGCAGCAGGAAAAGGACGGTGCCACGGCTCACTAGGCTATTCCTCCATCTACGGTACAGGCACCCCGGGGTTCTACTCCCAGTTGGGGTGCCGGATTCTGTCCCAGTTGCTCCTCTTCCAGTTCAGCTCTCTGCTGTGGCCCGGGAGTGAAAGGAGGATGGCCCAGGTCCTGGGGCCCTGCACCCACATGGGAGACCAGAAAGAAGCACTTGGCTCCTGGCTTTGGATTGGTGCAGCACACTGGCTGTGGCGGCCACTTGGGGGGTGAACCAACAGGAAAAAAAGAAGGAAGACCTTTCTCTCTCTCTCTCTCTCTCTCTCTCTCTGTCTCTCACTGTCTAACTCTGCGTGTCAAAAAAAGGCAACAGGAAAGCATAATAAAACAATTGAATAGGCATTCATGAACGGAATTATCTGAGATTCCCACAAAAACCACAGATTAAATTCAATTTAAGAGATATGCAATCTCTCACATGGCATTGTCTTCAGAATGAGGTAACTACTTAGAAGCAGTATGGGTGTACTGATGGCAATGAAAAGTAAATTTTGACATAAAATGACTAGGAAATAAGAGCTTTTGAAAAACAAAAGTCTGAGGTCATTACTGGGAAGGCAAATGGAATTAATGTAAGGTATATGATACATAAGCCATAATATAAAACAATATGCACTTTTTGGGATAAAAAAAGCCACAAAAAGTTTCAGAGACTTTATTAATTGATTACAATATATGTTTGCATATTTTTTGTGGCAGAAAAAATGGAGTCCCTTTAGACAAAAAGAAATCTTATTTTCATACAAAAGGCAGACATAATATATTGATAATATAGCATCAACTTAGTGATATTAAATTATTACAGAGTAATAATGGAGATCTGGGACTAGTATAGTAACAATGGAAATGAACATATAGGAATTGAATTAAAAATAGTTGAACATTAAGAAGAACAAACTTGATTTAGGTAATAAAAATAAGCAATGTTTCATTGTGTCATAGAGTGGGGGTTTGGAAACAGTAATGTAAAAAACTAAAGAAATGAAAGTGAGCAAGTTTGGAGAGGTAAGATGGTAGCAAGTTCAATTTAGACAGGTGAGATCACTGAATGAGTTTCAAATGGAAGTGTTTGTCAACTAGATCTTGGTGAAATATGAATGAAGCAATTCATGTATGAAGCACCCTAAGTGCTTTATTATGCAAGATAATATATATTGGAGAAGAATATATTCAAATGCTATTTTTCTTTCACATTTTCCCTTCATTAAATGTCATTTTTAAATTGAGGTGGTTAACTACCTGAGCAGTCTAGGTAGCTAATTGCCATTTTAAATGTGTTAGGTTCAAACTTAGGAATGATTGGAAGTGAATAAGATATAATTAGGTATTATTATTTTAAGATTCAGATGCAAATCTTAGTTTTCAGAAGCCATAATTATGATGATGTGTGTTTATATGTGTAGAAATTTATTTAATCTATGTATTTTATATGACTTATTTAATATAGCTGAAAATGTGAGAGTGCTTCCGTAGATGGAATTTTGTTTTGTTTTGGTTTGTTTTTGTTTTTGTTTTGACAGGCAGAGTGGACAGTGAGAGAGAGAGACAGAGAGAAAGGTCTTCCTTTGCCGTTGGTTCACCCTCCAATGGCCGCTGCTCCTGGCGCACTGTGGCCGGCGCACCGCACTGATCCGATGGCAGGAGCCAGGTACTTCTCCTGGTCTCCCATGGGGTGCAGGGCCAAAGCACTTGGGCCATCCTCCACTGCACTCCCTAGCCACAGCAGAGAGCTGGCCTGGAAGAGGGGCAACCGGGACAGAATCCGGCACCCCGACCGGGACTAGAACCCGATGTGCCGGTGCCGCAAGGCGGAGGATTAGCCTAGTGAGCTGTGGCGCCGGCCAGATGGAATTTTTAATATTAAGAATCAGAAATTAATATTGAGCCTGAGTATCTTATAGGTGAATAAATTTATGTTTTTAGGTATACAAAATGGATATTTTTGTAATTCTTACACACAAAATATAATCCATTAACAACTTAATAAATACTATAATTTGATAACAACAAAACCATGGAGATGATTATTAATGTGGCTGAGAGTGGACACAATGATGTAGGAAGACTTCAGCATTTATAAAATCTTCCAGCAGACCCCAAAATGATGTGAAACTATTTTTTTTCAGGTAAACAATGAGAGAAAATTCATGGATGAAGGGGAGAAAAAAGAAAGTTGTAAGTAAAAATAAGTAGTAATCTGAAATTAAAATTGATTTTCCAATAAAAATCAGTCTGTATATATAATAGGATTCCATTTGCCTTCTACTAACAACATAAAATAATAAAAAAATAGAGACATAAAATATACCAATAGATTTCCCTCCTATGCAAAGAAGTCCAGAGATAGATAGGTAATCAGATCTGATACAGTAACTCTTGTTTGTCAAGGACAAATATCCTATTCTATTTAGGCTACATCATTCTTAAACCAGGCATCTAAACTTGTTCCATGAGTCTTCTAGATTCCAACCAAGAAGGCAAGAAGTGTGAAGGGCAAAAATGTTCCTATTCTCTGTTCCCTTTCTAAGGAACTTTTCCAAGATTTTCACACAATACTTGCTGTTTTGAATTTATTGGCAAGATTTTTTATACATCCGTGCCAACCTATGAAGGAGACTGGAAGAAATTTTTAAAAAGCTGTTTACATTGGTACCTGAATAAAAATAGATTTCTCTTATGAAGAAAGAGAGAGAGAATTTCTTTCAGATAAGAAACTAGGAGTCTTCACCATACATTTTCAGGTGTTTATGCTGAATTCCATTGACAGATGAAAAAAAACTTGGGAATATATGAAAATGTAATTAGATGTGATGGGGAGGAATAAGAAAGATGCATGCATGTGTATACAGATGGTCCCTGACTTATGATGGTTACATTTAACTATTTCCTCACTTAGCAATGGTGTGAAAGTGATATATGGTCAACAGAAACCATATTTTAAATTTTGATTTTTTTCTGTGTTAGTGATATATGGTTCAAAACTCTCTTGTTATACCAATCATATCCATATAGGCACAACTCCCAGCCAGCCACACTATCAAACATAAAAGTAAAGGCTGTATAATGTTCCGTGTTTGCCAGCATTGTTTTGGAATCAGAGTTTCAATTAGCTACATGAGTTGTGACCAAATGTAGGCTCATGTGAATGTCCTGAATAGGATTAAGGTGTTAGGAAACTGGCACAGTTGGCCGAATGGCCCAGCTACCTGAGCCAGGTTCCACCCCCATGCTAATGGGATTGGCTGCTCCTGCTTCTCTGCCCGCCCTCAGGCAAAGTTTTAACAGGGCCTGTTCCTCTTGGCCCTTCTCTCCTGCTCTCTCTCTCGGTTCCTCTCTCCAGCCTCCTCCTCTTGTCTCTTGGCTCTGCTCTCCTCTCTCCTCTTCTCTGCTTTATCTTCTCTCCTTTTTCTTTTTTTTTTTTATTTAATGAATATAAGTTTCCAAAGTACGAATAATGGATTACAATGGCTTCCCCCCCATACCTTCCCTCCCACCCACAACCCTCCCCTTTCCCGCTCCCTCTCCCCTTCCATTCAAATCAAGATTCATTTTCGATTATCTTAATATACAGAAGATCAGCTTAGTATACATTAAGTAAGGATTTCAACAGTTTGCTCCCACACAGAAACATAAAGTGAAAAATAATAGATGATTTTTTTTTAATGATGATGAAATCAGATCAGACCTATTGTCATGTTTAATCCCAGTGAGAGTCAAGTTGGGAGTTGATAGTTTCTTTTCTTTTCTTTTCTTTTCTTTTTTTTTTTTTTTTTTAACAGAGGATCAGTTTAGTATGCATTAAGTAAGGATTTCAACAGTTTGCACCCCCATAGAAACACAAAGTGAAATATATTGTTTGAGTACTCGTTATAGCATTAAATCTCAATGCACAGCACATTAAGGACAGAGATCCTACATGAGGAGTAAGTGCACAGTGACTCCTGGTGTTGACTTTACCAATTGACACTCCTGTCTATGGCATCAGTAATCTCCCTATGCTCCAGTCATGAGTTTCCAAGGCTATGGAAGCCCTCTGAGTTCTCCGACTCTTATCTTGTTTAGACAAGGTCATAGTCAAAGTGGAGGTTCTCTCTTCCCTTCAGAGAAAGGTACCTCCTTCTTTGAAGACCTGTTCTTTCCACTGAGATCTCACTCACAGAGATCTTTTGCCAGAGTGTCTTGGCTTTCCATGCCTGAAATACTCTCATGGGCTTTTCAGCCATATCCGAATGCCTTTAGGGCTGATTCTGAGGCCAGAGTGCTATTTAGGACATCTGCCATTCTATGAGTCTGCTGAGTATCTCACTTCCCATGTTGGATCACTCTCCCCTTTATTTATTCTATCGGTTAGCGTTAGCAGGTACTAGACTTGCTTATGTGCTCCCTTTGACTCTTAGTCCTTTCATTATGATCAATTGTGAACTGAAATTGATCACTTGGACTAGTGAGATGGCATTGGTACATGCCACCTTGATGGGATTAAATTGGAGTACCCTGGTATGTTTCTAACTCTACCATTTGGGGCAAGTCAGCTTGAGCATGTCCCAAATTATACATCTCTTCCCTCTCTTAACAGGGATCACATTTCAGTTAAATTTCAACACTTAAGAATAACTGTGTATTAATTACAGAATTAAACCAGTCATATTAAGTAGAACAGACAAAAAAACTACTAAGAGGGATAATGTATTAAGTTGTTCATTAACAGTCAGGGCTATGCTGATTAAGTCACCGTTTCCCATAGTGTCCATTCCACTTCAACAGGTTTCCTTTTTGGTGTTCAGTCAGTTGTCACCAATCAGGGAGAACATATGGTATTTGTCCCTTTGGGACTGGCTTATTTCACTCAGCATGATGTGTTCCAGATTCCTCCATTTTGTTGCAAATGACTGGATTTCGTTGTTTCTTACTGCGGTATAGTATTCTAAAGAGTACATATCCCATAATTTCTTTATCCAGTCTACCGTTGATGGGCATTTAGGTTGGTTCCAGGTCTTAGCTATTGTGAATTGAGCTGCAATAAACATTAGGCTGCAGACCGCTTTTTTGTTTGCCAATTTAAATTCCTTTGGGTAAATTCCAAGGAGTGGGATGGCTGGGTCGAACGGTAGGGTTATCTTCAGGTTTCTGAGGAATCTCCAGACTGACTTCCATAGTGGCTTGACCAGTTTGCATTCCCACCAACAGTGGGTTAGTGTCCCTTTTTCCCCACATCCTCGCCAGCATCTGTTGTTGGTAGATTTCTGAATGTGAGCCATTCTAACCGGGGTGAGGTGGAACCTCAATGTGGTTTTGATTTGCATTTCCCTGATTGCTAATGACCTTGAACATTTTTTCATGTGCCTGTTGGCCATTTGGATTTCCTCTTTTGAAAAATGTCTATTGAGGTCCTTGGCCCATCTCTTAATTGGGTTGTTGGTTTTGTTTTTGTGGAGTTTCTTGATCTCTTTGTAGATTCTGGTTATTAACCCTTTATCTGTTGCATAGTTTGCAAATATTTTTTCCCATTCTGTCGGTTGTCTCTTCACCCTCCTGACTGTTTCTTTTGCAGTACAGAAACTTCTCAATTTGATGCAATCTTCTCTCCTTGCTAGCTCTTCTCCTCTCTGTCTCTCTCTCTTACAGTCTCCCTCCCTTTTTTCCTTCACCGCCCCTTCACTCTGATCTGCAGGGTGTCCCCCAATAAACCTTTTCCCTTACTCTGGTGTCTGGTGTGCTTTGCGATGGCTAACATTAAGATATAACATAAGGTAGGCTTGGCTAAGATATAATGTTCAGTGAGTCAGGTGTACTAAATTCATAGTTAATTTTTGATTGGGTTTATTGGGGTTTAACCCCATCAAAAATCAAGGAGTATTTGTGAATAATGTTTCATTGATCTTCATTCAATAGTCAATGCATATTTTCCAATAGGGTGATGTTATTATGTCTTTATAATACAGTGGTTGCTGTGATGAATTCTCCTACATAGCTATAACAACTAGTATGGGGACTGCAGTCATGCATCAGATGATTGCTTTGGTAGGAATGGTAAGTAGCTACCATTTACTGAGCAGTTCAGTGATAGGGCTTTGAATGTACAAAATTTAACTGTGGGACTGATAAGGATATATTACAACTGCATATATTGAAGAAGGAATATTAGCTCATTGATGACGCTAATTGTTTAAGTGATTTTTGTTTTCCTTCAGCAAATGAAGGCCCCTCCCTTCTCACCAGTATGCAGGTCTTGGGGCAAAGAAAATAAAGACTAACAAAGACCAGAAAGTATACACATGTGTCTCCTAATCCACAATGAATGGCCATAGAAGAACACAGGTCTATGGATGTTTAAAATTTTTGATATTACTTATTTTTGTATTTTTTACATTTTATTATAAAATTTTACTGAGATATATAATGTTACTGAGCCTCTTTTTTTTTTTTTTTTAACAAGGTAGCTACCCATTTTTTCCCAGGGTCAATAATATCTGATTCTTATTTGTTTTTTGCTACCTTTTGGTTGGATAAATTATCTTTACTTTTAAATTGTGCTTTAGAGTTAACAAATGAGAAAGAGGTGCTGACTGTGTGGCACAGAGGTTTAAGCTTTAAGCTTTGATTGCAATCCCTACAACCCATATTGGAATGTCCTGCTTTTCCACTTACATCTATCTCATTAATAATGCACCTGGGAAAGCAGCAGATGACAGCTCATGTACCGGGGGCTCTGTTATCCATGTGGAGACTTGGATGGAGTTACTGGCTCCTGGATTTAGCCAAGCCCAGCCCTGGACATTGCAGCATTGCAGCATTTGGGGAGTAAACCAGAGGATGAAAGGTGTATGTCTCTTTCATCTCTCTCTCTTTCTCTGTCTCTCTCTCTCTTTCCCCTCCCTTTAAAATAAACTAAATAAATTTATTAAAATGAGGAAATCAAACCATCCTGGATGAAAAATAAATTAAAAAATCAGAATTTATTACCACTGTATCTACTCTGTTAAGAAATATTCAGAGCAGTTCTTTATGTCCAATGAAACAATACTAGATGGTGAATGAAAACTACATAATAGAAAGATCCATTGAAAAAGCAAATACATGGGCAAATTAAAAGTTTAACATTATTATAATACTGGTTTATAATTACATAATTTTTCTATAAGATCTATCTTTTTTCTCCTGTATGCATGCTCTGAATATTTGCTTCATGATTTATAATTTTTGTGTTTCATTAATAATTATCAAGAGAGTTTTTACTTTAATATATTAACTATTAAAGTAAGACAAAATTCATGCATCATTATTACAGTATCTTTACTATAGTATTAATTTACCTATAGTCATCATTTCCAGTGAGTTATTATACTTTCTGATATTTTCACACTAATTAGCTTCACTTCCTCTTAAAAAATTTAGAAGTTTTTGTAGGGGAGGTAAATTGCAACAAGCTTACCTTGCTTTTGTTTGGGAAATCATTTTTCTCTACTTTATTTTTGAAAGACATATTTGATGGAAAAGTATTATTGGTTGAGTCATTCATTCATACAGCACTTTCAATATATTATTCCATTATCAAGTGTCATCCAAGATTTCAACTGGGAAATTTGTCAGTAGTCTTACTGTTATTTCCTTGTAAGTAATGAGTAACTTTTATTTTTTAAAAAAGATTTATTTATTTATTTGAAAGTCAGAGTTACACAGAAAGAGAAGGAGAGGCAGAGAGAGAGAGAGAGGTCTTCCATCTGCTGGTTCACTCCCCAGTTGGCCGCAATGGTAGGAGCTGCACCGATCCGAAGCCAGGAGCCAGGAGCTTCTTCCAGGTTTCCCACGTGGGTGCAGGGACCCAAGAGATGAGGCCTATTGGGAAGTAATTAAGTCACTGAGGACATTGCTCTTGGAAGAGATTAGTGTGTGTGTGTGGGTGTGTGTGTGTGCACATGTACCAATAAGCGCTCACAAGGGTCAATTTTATAAAAAGAACAAGCCAAATCTCACCTATTTGGCTTCCTATTCAGCATATGATCTCACTCTCTTGAAAGCACTTCCACTACGGTGCTATTTGCCAGGCTGTGAAACAATCAAGGAGGCCTTTGCCAGAGGCTATATAATTGGGTTTTCCAATTTGGGGCAGAACTGTGAGTTACATAAACCTCTTTTCTTTATAAAATACCAGGCTCAGGTAATTTCTTATAGCAACAGAAAATGAGATAATGCATTATGTGTGTGTCCACCCATCTTGTTGAAAGAGTCTTCAACCAATGTTTATCTGAATTATTTATTATAAATAGAAGTAAAATAATCACAAATATGTCCAAATAGTATACAATCTAGTGCCTTGAATGATTGTATAAATTGCCAAACTATGACATTGATATTAAGCAAATATAGGACCATGTGAAAGAATTCATGCTTTGTTTTTTTTATAGTGTGTCACTAATGATTATGAAATTCTTCAACTCACCATTTGCTCAACATTTCCCTTACATATTGCACCATGATAAATTCTGTCTCCAGAGGCCAGATGGAATTAGTTTACACTACTTTCACTAGAGGGACCCCAAGTTAACAAATTGATTGGATTGATTAGGCATCAATATTGCATATTTATTTTCATTGTATTTTAGAAAACCTAATGATTGATGCACCTGGCATATCACGGAATAGAACTTATTTCTACTTCTATAGCCCTTTGTGCACTCCTGCTCCAACCTGTCAAGTTAGATTTCCTTCCAGCTTTGCTATATTCTTTCCAACATGGTGTAAGCCAGCTATAATTTTTTTTATATTTCTGATTTAATTGGATATTTAGCAACATGAACATTTTAATTGAAAACAAAATGATTGTTTTTGTTTTTGTTGAGAGTAATTTGAACACAGTAAATACTGTAATCAATGAAAGGCAAAAATATTGTCTTCTTATTAAGTATTAAAGATTAAAAATATCATGAGTGATCCATTATATGTTTTATTATGCAAAAACCAAGCAAAATATAAAATCTCTAAAGAAAACACCCTCTACTATAAAAGATTATATAGATAATGTATATAAATATGATTTAATATAAAATAAAATGTGCTAATTATGCATGTACCATAATTTATGATTTTTAGCTTATTGAACTTCTTTGATCAACTCAGCTGGACTACTTCTTTTATTTATTTATTTATTTTGACAGTCAGAGTTAGTGAGAGAGAGAGAGAGACAGAGAGAAAGGTCTTCCTTCCGTTGGTAACCCCCCAAATGGCCGCCACAGCCAGTGCACTGTGCCGATCTGAAGCCAGGAGCCAGGTGCTTCCTCCTGGTCTCCCACGTGAGTGCAGGGCCCAAGCACTTGGGCCATCCTCCACTGTCTTCCTGGGCCACAGCCAAGAGCTGGACCAGAAGAGGAGCAACTGGGACAAAACTGGTGCCCCAACCAGGACTAGAACCTGGGATGCCAGCGCCGCAGGCGGAGGATTAGCCAAGTGAGCTGCGGCGCTTTCCTCAGCTGGACTACTTCTAGTATTGATGATTAAAATGAATTATAATAAATTTAACAAATGATATTGAAATATTTTTCTTCTGTATACTAATATATGGCACACATTAGATGCTGTAAATGAGGGGGATGAGCCGAGAACATTAACAGTCTTGTAAAATAATTGGTTTTGGAAAATAGATTTCCATGATGTAAATTTTTCAGTTGCCGTCTCTGTTTGCAATTCATTGCACAATTGTTCTCAGTCAATAGATACTGTATTTATATTATAGACAAATGAGACACAGGATGTTAGTAACATTCTCAAAACTTAGCCTACTCAATTTATTAAGACAATTCTCTCTATTTAACAGAAGTAACTATAAAACTTAGTCTCAAAACATAGTATTAAACCTATAGTGAAGCAATCCATTTAAAATTAATCCATTTAAAATCAGTGTCAATTGATTGCAAATCTACTGTGTTCAAAGCTCTAGAATCAATAAATGGGTGATTTAAATGTGTATTTTGCTTTTCATAGAACTTCAAATATTTGGAATAGACAAGTATTTGCAAAGATTGTTAAAATATAATCTGGTATTTTCAAATGCAAAACTATGAAGAAAAGAAACTGTGGACCAAAAGGCAGACAATCACTATTAATATTTTTTGTTTAATATTCTGCATGACACTTTGTGTGACTTTCATTTTCCATCTAGTATACCATTTTCTATATTTTTAAATTTTTAATACAGTATGACAATTTGCATAAAAATAACTTGGTGTAGGCTTGGTTAATTCTTCAAAAACAAAATATGAAAAATTCTTGTTTATGTTTAAAAAATCTTTTGTTTTCATTTTTCAATGTCTCAGATAATTTTCTGGAAAATACATGACATAGTGACATCTTCTTTGCCAGTGAATTGTGGAGTCATGTGAAAGAAGTTGTAAGGCCTCCAAGCTGGGGAGAACAGGGAGGGTATTAGTGGATAATCAAAGAAATTAAAAAACAAAACATGCAAATAAAAAAGCATCTAGGAAATAAGGGATGTACTTGTAAGATACAGGTGAGCATTTTATAAAGACTGTATAAAGAGTGGTATGACCAAATATTCAAATCATATGATATTTATCATACTCAGAAAATCTAAAGCTATCTATTGTTTACTATTGGTAGCATCATTAATTTTGTAGTTAGTTTTAGATACGTTAGGACAGATTAGAACATTTCCTTAAAGAAAAATGAGTAGTGAACTTCTAGTTTTATGAAATGATAAAATCTTTTAACTTAAACAAAATATATATCTTGTACCTCATTGATTTTGAGTTTATAATGTAATGTGGTCACTGACCACATGCTACTTACAAGACACAAACTCAGTGAAGATGATTCAGCATACCTTTCAAAATGCATATTTACTTTAGAAGGTCTTTATTTTGTTATGACAAATGAGAAAGCTGTAGAAAGCGGCTTGATATAATTCTACATGTCATTCTTTTTTATTTTTTTAAGATTTATTTGTTTATTTGAAAGACAGAGTTACAGAGAGGCAGAGACAGACAGAGAGAAAGGTCTTGCATCTACAGGTTCACTTCCCAGATGGCCACAATGGCTAATGTGCCGATCTGAAGCCAGGAGCCCCCTTGGGATCTCCCACATGGGTACTTGGGCCACTTTCTATTGCTTTCCCAGGCCAGAGCAGAGAACTGGATAGGAAGTGGAGCAACCAGGACTCATTGGGTGCCCATACAGAAACCAACACTGCAGGCAGTGGCTTTACCTGCTCTGCCACAGCCCCAACCCCTTATCACTCTTTAATATGTGAATTTTTTTTTAGATCAAGTGGTTTTGATTTGCTACATTCCTTAGTGTTCTTCAAGTTTTATTATGTTCCTGATTGGTTTTCAAGTGTTTCTATGCATGTGTGAACAGTAAAGCAGCAATTATTACCTAGGTGCTTTTTTGTAAGGAACCAAGCAAACAGTTAAATGCTTCGAGTTTTATAACAATAAAATCTAATGTTTCAAATATAAAATAAATTAATATTAAGCATGTTTCACATTTTTTAATCCTAGAATAAATCAAAGTAAAATTTGGAAATTTACATCATGAAAGATGAAATTTATGACACTGAGAATAGAACTTCAAATTCAGTTGATAATTCAATGACAAAAATAATTATTAATTTTCAAAGTGATACTACAAAATTACTCTTAAACTTCGCATGCACGGAAAAAGGAAATCTTTCATGCGAAATATTTTGCATAAATATTAAATTCATAACTGAATCCAAATAGGTTAAAATATCCTAATAATCACCAGTGCCTCTTAATCAGATAGCCATCTGGTTATGTAAATAACACAGTATGTATCACAGAAACATTGATTGATGTTTCCCACACATTTATAATCAAAAACATTCCTTTTGAAATAATCAAGCCATGAAATTAGTTATTTTGAACAAATATAAAAGATTATTTGTAATCCATTGATTTTCAGATATTTTCATAATCTCCTCGATATCCCTGACTCCCTTTTAGGCCCGTGAGGATGGAATAAGGATGATGGAGCTTCCAAGGCTTTTGGTTCTTTACTGATATTACTCTCAAATGGCCCACATCTGCATGAAAATAGTACATTCAGTGTGTGCAGGAGCACTAGCGGGATAATGCTAAGCAATGGGAAAAGATACCAGCAGGAAAATCATAGTTTATATGCTATTTTACTACCACTTGAATATAAATTTTCCCACACAGAGCTTAGTTTCAAATTTTAACATCCTCTGTTCAAATTCAAAGTCAGCAGCACTGAATTTTTCTTTCTCTTCCCTGCAACATGTTGTGAAAGTTACAGAAATATCATTAACAGGAAATAGAGTTGAATGTTTATCAGTCCTGGACTTTGTTGTATCCACTGATACCCAAGTACACAGCAGGTCTCAAGCAAGCTGCATTAACTTCACAGTTCTCATTTGCACTCCTGCATGGGATCATGGGAAAATTAGAAAAAAGGTATTTTGAGCCTGTTGGCAAGTCAGCAGGTAGGAAACGAATATTTTAAAACAGCCAGATTTACTATACTTTTTAAGATATGCATCAAAAAATAATTCTACACAATTGTGTTTGTGGAAAATTTCCAAATATTCCAGGAGAAGGAAAAAAAAAAAAAAGCAAACAAAGAATCCTTGTGGATTCTGCTCACACTTCTGGAGGAACACAATGTGCTGATATAGGCCAGATATTTGTCTGCCTGTCCCCCATTGACCTGACATTCATGATGTGACTGATGGCTTACTGATAGAAAGCACATGGCTCCAGAGGAAGACAAAGCACATGAGTCACGTTTTTCTTTTTACAGCTTTCAATTGGGACACATTTGAAAAATAAGCAGCGAATATAATGGAATTTTGCTGATTTCACTAATGATAGACTTTATGCTGAGTTCTGATCTCTTCTACAAGGTAATTGACTGAAAGCTGAGAGGTAGTTAAAATGATCTATCAATCCACACTTAATAGCAGATTTTCACTCAACATATGCACAAAGCACTGATATGCTGTTGGTGAATAGAGTGATGATAATGACAATGGCTACTTGATTTTTGTTCTGCCTACCATTCACCTACCTTAAGTACCACAGATGCAATAAGTGATAGGTATTGTTAAAACTTCTTGTGAGAAAAATGAGGCCTTTTCACAGGGAAACACTGTTTGTCTGTGATTCACCTAGGCTATTAATCTATGTCTTTATTCCTTAATATGTTTTTTGCAGGTGGTCCATTTTTTATATGTGTCTATACATGTATATAAGTGTACAGACTTTCTAAAAAATTATATTGAAGCATACAATTTCAATAAGAATATAAAACTTTAGATCCTATATAATATAATTCTGAACTTTTACTCACAATATTTGTGGCTCACATTGCTATCTTCTGGAATACTTTCTGACAATAATTTTAATGCCTTTTCTCCAGCCACCAAGAAACACATATGGACATATAGAAAGAAATGCATGAAGAACAATTCTCCCATTTGCCTTTAAACATTGGTTCTCCATTATTTTCATTCTTGCTTTATCCTTATTATCTCAAATCTTTAGCTAAATAGTGTGACTCCAGTTATGTAAAGTAGAGACTTTTGCTGGAAGAAACTCAAGTAAATTATAACAACTTATATTGATATCTTACAGGAAAATATTTTAGTCAAATTATTTCATAGAGAACTTAATTTTGTCAGTTTTCTTCTGATCACTACCCAGAACCAACTGGTGATCAGTTTCTATGAAATATATATAATTCTTATGCAGCTGGGAAATTTTGCTCTCATTGAAATACGTAAGTTATTGGTTTCTCACTTTCCTATAATAGTCAGGAATCACTTTGTAAAGTGAAATTTCATTATGATTAATTATGTGCTTATCATTCCACACTTTATTCTTTAATCTTTAAAAGCATCATTTATATAATTGTTACAAAATGTTAAACCATAATTAAATACATTCTGAAAAATTGAGTCTGTGATTAAAGGCAATTTCTTTATTTTGAACTCTTCTTCATGAGTTCTGTTAGGTCCTCTTCTCAAGTTATGGTATTCCTTGGATTCTTGGTATTTTAAAAGCAGGTCATGTTCCTGCGATTTTGCATATTTCATTTCCAATGTGGGCCACTTGTATATGCAATCAGTCTCACATGCTCTTTTTACATCATAATGTTGAAGCATTTCTAAAGTTGAAGCTATGCCTCTCTCCCTACTTAAAACAAGATGGAGATTAGTAATTGCTTCATCTGATGAAATGCATCCGAAATAATGCTGCATGACTTATGTATGAGGTTAAAAGTTAATAAAGGTAATAAAAATTAATGCAACTTTTATCTGTCTCTTTAAGTCACTTGCTGCAAATAACTATACCAGATTTCTGGAAGCACCAGTTACATGGACAGTCCATAAGTATGTACTCCAGCTAATAACTATGGCTAGTTTCTCAATTAACATCTGCCATCATTGTCCAAATTTCAAAGTGAATATATCTTCAGATAATTCTATTTTTGATCATTCAAATCTCCAAAATTGTTTATTAGGCATTGAAAAGCAAATAAAAGCAATGTTTGTTGTGTTTTCAGAATTCGTAGATGATAGAAAAGTTTGGGAGATTGCTGCTTAAGTCACTAAATTTTGGTTTAATGTGTTCTATATTGGTAAATAACTAAGAGAGAGTACTTATTGCTATACATCTGAAAAGTATGGTTCTTCTACACATGCACCCCCCACACACACACATATCACTAAATTTTGAGTCAGTGACTTCTGAGACTAAGTGAGAGAAATAATTTGAAAATTTGAAATGATTGTGGAAGAGAATATTAGCAAAAGTCCGATGAATTTTTCAGGATGCTAAATGTGTTGTTATGTAGTGGTAGAAAATTTCACAAAACTGTCATGAGTAGTAAGATGAAGGAAATGGGAAAGAAGGAGGAGGAAGAGGAGAAAGAGATGAAAATTCACCTAGCACAATGGATGCCATAGCTAAGGAGATTTCCAGGCAACATTCTGAAGATGTTGACTTGCTTCTTCTAAATGAATCCTGTAAAATGGGGAAGCAGACAGATAGGCTAAAGAGTGAGTGAATAAACATGAAAGAGCTAAGGCTTTCTTTATCTGAAAATGATTCTTTCTCTAATTTCTAGCCTCTGCAATTGGTAAATGATGCTAAAATGATACTGTGTCTTCCGAATTAATCTTACACCAAAGGCATTGTTGGAAAGTATAATTAAGAGCTGATGGTGTGGTTGTAAAAGGCTTTGTTCGGATCTCACAAAAGCATGAATTGGTGCCTTAAAAAGAAATCAATGCTTCTAAGAGTCATAATGTTGCTATCCTATAACAACCTAAGGGTTTATTCTTCCCAAGTTTTTATAAGCCTTTTTTTCCCTATAAGTGCTGTAGAAAACCCACACATTTTTAAAGAGAATTTTACAAAAACACAACCAGATCAGAACCAAAAGGGGGTGTTAGTATAAAATACAAAGGGTCTTTGAACTCTAAATAACAGACTGAAAAATACTGAGCCTGCAAAATTGCTAATTTGTTGTAGAGATGGGATGGTGACTCAGAAAGTACCCAAGAAACCGGAGTATATATCAAACAGCTGTGGAAAATCATTCCCAGGAAATAGGCCTGAATCCTAATCAAGTAATCAGCAACTGTCATGTGCTCAGTTGAATTTCATAATTTCTAATGACTTCAATGTTCCTTCAGTTTTCTCCTTCACTGAATAGGGGTGTCTCTAGAAATTATGCCTGTCTGCTTAATTGTGGTATATTGGGTGTGGGAGTCGTATTCACTTTTCATTTCAAGAGCTGTGTTCCAGGAACTGCAGCAAGAGAGATTCATCTACATCTGAATTTTATTCCCATAGCGAGATTCTAGATTATGAATGTATATTATGATGGTAATAAACATTACGATTTTTGTGGAAGAGAATAAATGCCACCATGTAAGAGTTCTGTGGTTCCAAAAGCAAAGTATTAAAAAACGTTGTACTTCATCCTGCCAAGTCGTCTTAGCATGTGATGCTCACTGGCCTCTTTCAAGAGGCCTAAGCTATACAATATGGATAAAGGGATGCTTATCTTTTTCTTTTCATATTTATTTAGAACGCATACAATTAGAGAAGATGGTTGGGAGAGATATTTTGTATCTACTGGTCCACTCCTCAAATGCCCTCAGAAGGCAGAGCTGGGTCAAGCTAAAGCAAGCAGCCAGATATTCCATGCAATTCTCCCACCTGAGTAGCAGAGTCAAAAACACTTGGGCCATCATATTAGCAGGGAGCTGGGTTGGAAAAAGAGCAGCCAGGCACTGCTAAGGTATTCTGGCATCTCAAATAGTAAGTTAACCTGCTGTCCCCACAATGCCTATGTCTGCCATGATGCTTCTTGACATTCAAAGCTTAAATAGAGAAGAAATATTTCATCCACTTAACTCTCTTACTCAGAACATTTGTCCTTGGAACTTTATTAATTTATTAACGGGAAGCACAAGTCAAATCAAGAGGCCAGATGAATGCAAGAGGCCATATACTCTCACCCTAATGCCCACCCAGGCAACACCAACACTCAGATGTTATGAGAGAATGATCCTTAATGTGCCACGAGCCACCAGATTCTGAATCCTCCACCTGAGACGATCTCTGTTCTGCCTGATTGAAATTCTGATCTCTCAGGAAACAAGAAGGATAACAAATTAATATTTATGTTTTAAGCAATTCTTTTGTAAAATATGATAAATTCTGTGTAACACATAGGATCATCAAAAACAAGTATTATTTAAACATTAGGTACTGCATGTCCAGGGCTCAACTAATTTCCTTTTATGAACATTCATATAAAATTCAATTAAAGAGTTTGAATGATATTTCAAAATTTCAAATGATAATGAGAATCATTTTACAAAATGGTTTCATAACAAAATACATTGAAATATGTGAAGTATATTGAAATGCTTATGTGGAAATTTATGAAGACCTTATTTTCAGGAAAAGCTTCACATTTTCGGCAAGGGTAATAATTTAAGTGCTTAGTAAGGCATTTTAAATGGAAATTTGCATATTTTTTACAAAAACTCATATAGTCTATAATTTAAGGTTAAGGTAGCCAGTTGGTCTTGAAAACATAATGGTATATATAAATCACAGAGAAGATTTTCAGAGGTTAAGAAACAGGGAACAGATGTATGAAAATCAGATAAATCTAAATCTGATCATCCCCAATATTTCCAACTGAGATAAAATCAGACTCTATAAATTTACACTTTGCTAATTACCTCAGTATTTTAATATTCAAATATAAACCATTAGAATGAAATTGATTATTTCATATATTATTTAAAAATAATAGCAACTATTTTCCAGTACAGCATTTGTGTCAACATAAACAAAAATAAGATGCACTAATTTGTACCAAAAATTGTTCTCTGTACTTTTAGGAAGCAATATCCTATATTTTAGGCAGATATATACATTGATTTTCCCAAAAGTAGCATATTTTATTATTTAAAGGAAAGCATTTCCTTTCTAGCCAGTATTTCTAACAATCTTTGGAATTTTAATGAATAAAATGAAGGAGTAGAAAGTAGAGATCCCTTACATATTTTGTTCCATATCTAGTGAATCCACTAATTCATTTACTTATTAATTTCCTTGATTAGTCTGAGCACTTTGTAAAGTAAGACATGAATTAATTCAATAGTTGAAATCTTGTTGTCAAACTACGTGGTAGCCAAATGATAAAATATCAATGCATATTAAGAGTGTGAATACATATGCATATATAAGTGTATATATGCTAAATTATGTATGCTTGTGGGCTTATGTCTGTTTGTGTGTGCATATATATCTATGCCAATTAGCCAGTTGGGTGTTTCTCATTCCTCCTTTATTTTCTTACATAAATCACATTAAGTATGTGTACATTCTCATTCATATCTAATATTTTATAATCTTAATGGGTACTTCTTAAATAGTCATTCAATTTTAAATAATTCAGAAAGTTGGTCATTTCCCCTACTGAAAGAGTGTAAGTTTCCACCTTGACAATTCAGTTCCTGGAATTCCTCTTTATTATAGTTCACATTTTACCCACAAGCTTGTATTGTTTATAAAACAGAGAAAATTATGGTTGTAGTCTTGAGAGACATTTGGGTTTCAAGTAAGAAAACTCTGGATTTGAAAAACTTAATTTTGTTTTATTATCGATGGGAATCTTAGGAAGATTACACAATAGTATTAAGCCCCAGTTTCTTTAACTGCCTAATAAAATAAAAAAAAATTCTGAATTCTGTAAAATGAATTGAATACATGCAAAACATATGTCACAATGCAAATATGAACCCATTTATAACTATTTAAACATTGTTGGGAGTACATAGGGTACATCTTTAAGATGTGTCTGAGGGGTAGAGGAAGACTTGTTATGTTGTTTGTTTAATATCATCCTAAAATCTCAATATTCTGGATCTAAGAGAGAAAGTTTATGTGATACCTTTAATTAAGAACCTCAGCAGTAGACCTATTTATTAATTGGCTAGTCATTTATTTTTAGTTGAGGATGAAATTTATGATTCAGATTTTTCTAAGTGAAGGTTGCCATCTTACAGGAATGGCACACATATCTCATTGGCCTGCTTTTCTAGTTTTTTTTTTTTTTTTCTTATTTATCCACTCCTCACAGCTTCCTCTACTTGAGTTTACTATTTATGTAGACCTGGGGCTAAACCGTATATACCTGCAGTATATCTTTTTAGCTGCAATGCTGCTGCTGCTTCTTCTCCTTCTTCTCCTCCCTCCTCCTCCTCCACCTCTTTCTTCTCCTTCTCCTCCTCCTCTTCTTCTTCGTCTTTGCCTTCTCTTCTTTCTTCTTTTTCTTCTTCTTCCTCCTCTCCCTCCTCTTCTTTTCAAAGTATTTATTTATTTATTTTGAAAATCAGAGTTACAGAATGGAGGAGAGAGAAATAAATTGAGAGAGAGGGAGAGTGATCAATTTTCCATTCACTGGTTAGTGAACCAAGATAATTTCCATGGCCAGGGCTGGGCTAGGAGAAAGCCAGGAACCAGGAGCTTCACCTGAGTATTGCACATGAATGAAAGAGGTCCAAACACTTGGACCACCCTCCGCTGCTTTGTGAGACCATTAATAGGGAGCTGCTTCAAAGCCTAGCAACTGGGACACAAACCAGCGCCCTTATGGGATGACGATGTCCTAGGCAGGGGCTTAACCTGTTATGCTGGCCCTTTTTACCTTCTTTTACTCAAGCAAAAAGATTATTTCCCTTGCTTCACTTATAATCTAGGAATACTCAGTCTAGTACTTAAGGTTAAAGACATTGCTGCCATGACAGTGATTTGTGTTTTCAAATCCACTAGTTTCATAAAGCATTTGGTGTTCCAGCCTCATGGACAAGAAAGAGAAAACTGGTCCAATTCCACATCTGGGATTTCTAAACAGATAACTGGGTTGTTCTCACCTTGGGCAAGTAAAGTCACTATAAGCAACAGGGACGTTTTGCTTCTACTTATCATTTTGGGGTCACCAGCTGCTATTGTAAGGGTAATGTTCTCCGGGAATTCAAGCCACACAATTTAGAGGGGCTGTTGCGCAAACCGAGGATGAGCGTGAGCTTCTGCCTCAGAGGATTTATTCCTGCCTGCCACTTTGCCAGCGGCTGAACACCGTAATAGGAGTTGAATAAGAAAGATAATTGGAGTGGGAAAAGGGGAAGGAGAAATCGGGTAAAATAAATTACACAAAGTGTTTTATTCTGAAAGTCAAAGTTAGATCCTGTGTGTACTCCTTTTCCTACCTCCTTTGTCTTCTCACAAATAATTCTGCATCCCCCAGTCTCTCACACGGGTCTTGTGCCCTGGACCTCAGGGACAGACTAGATCTCATCACATAACTGACAAAAAATCAGAGAGTAAACTTTAAAAAAAAAAAAAAGTTGTCATCTTACCATAAGAACCTTTGTGAAAGGCATAATAAATTGTTCAATATATTCATAACATGATCATAGTGCTTTCTTATCATTTATTATGTTTCATATATAGAGAAAATTCTGATTTTAACATAATGATAGAATAGCAAGATTACTATTAAAATACAGTTTTTTATAAAAGCGCAAATTTCATTCTCTTTCTGGTTAGTATGCTGTTATAAATAGAAATAGACTATTTTCAATTTTTTTAAAAATTATTTACTTATTTCAGAGGCAGAGAGATATAAATATATACATACAGATAGACCAAGCTCCCCTCCACAGGTTCACTCCCTAAATGCCTACAACATTCCGGGTTAGACCATGGCCAATGTGAGATCTGAAAGCAGAATCCATGTCTTCCACGTGGGTGGCAGAGACCCAACTATCTGAATCATCATTGCAGCCTCCCAGAGTTGTGATGACAGGCAGCTAGTGTCACAGTGAAGAGCTGGGAATCGAATCTAGGCACACTGAGGTAGGATGGGCATCTTTACAACAAGGGTAAATATTCTGTCCCCTAAATTACTGCAGTATGAGTATTTTATTTTGCTTATATTCATATCTTTGCTTGCCCATAAAATTGATCATACATATATATACATATACATATATATATATATATATATATATATATATAAATGCTGGTTCTAGAATAGTATACATGTGACTGTGGGTACATATACTCACTTTTTTATTTTTAAAGGTTCATTTTCTAAATTGCATATACATTTTTTAAAGATTTATTTATTTATTTGAAAATCAGAGTCACAGAGAAGCAGAGGCAGAGAGACAGAGAGAAAGGTCCTCCATACCCTGATTCACTCCCCAGATGGCCAACAGCTGTGGCAATCCGAAGCCGGAGCCAGGAGCTTCTTCCATTTCTCCCATGCAGGTGCTGGGGCCCAAGAACTTGGGCCATCTTCTACCAGTTTCTCAGGCCATAGCAAAGAGCGGGATCAGAAGTGGAGCATCCGGGACTCAAACCAGCACTTATATGAGATGTAGGCACTGCAGGTGGTCGGTTGCCCTCTGTGCCACAGTGCTGGCTCAGACATATGTGTTAATATGCACACTTACACAAATACCAAGAACCACCATCTTACTTAGGGCAGGACCACCAGAGACTTAATAAATATAAAAATCAGGAGCATGACAAAGATGCTTAATATGTTAACTACTTTTTTATCACTATGGTATATGAATTAATAGTATAAGTTAATAAGGGAAAGAATTGTAAAGCAGTGAGAAAAATTACCTCTAAAGAAAAAAAAAAGTGGCCTTGTATCTGAAAACTCAAAAAAGTAAAATTACTCAAAACAGTAGGAAATTTCAGTGAAATATTAGCTTATACAATTTTTTAAAGATTCATTTATTTATTTAAAAGGCAGAGTTACAGGCCAGTGCTGCAGCTCACTAGGCTAATCCTCTGGGTTCTAGTCCCAATTGGGGCGCCGGATTCTGTTCCGGTTGCCCCTCTTCCAGTCCAGCTCTCTGGTGTGGCCCAGGAGTGCAGTGGAGGATGGCCCAAGTGCTTGGGTCCTGCACCCACATGGGAGACCAGGAGGGAGCACCTGGCCCCTGGCTTCGAATCGGCGCAGTGCCGGCCGTGGCGGCCATTTGGGGAGTGAATCAATGGAAGAAACACCTTTCTCTCTGTCTCTCTCACTGTCTAACTCTGCCTGTCAAAAAAAAAAAAAAAAAAAAAAAAAGAGTTACAGAGAGACAGATGGAGAGAGAGAGGTCTTCCATCCAGTGGTTCACTTCCCCATTGGCCACAATGGCAGGAGCTGAGCAGATCTGAAGCCAGGAGCCACGAGTTTCTTCCAGATCTCCCACGTGGGTTCAGGGGCCCAAGGACTTGGGCCATCTTCCATTGTTCTCTCAGGCCACAGCAGAGAGCTGGATACAAAGTGGAGCAGCCGGGACTTGAACCAACACCCATATGGGATGTCAGCGCTGTGGGCCAGGGCTTTAACCTTCTGCGCCACATTCTGGCCCTAGACTCAGCATACTTTTATTTGTGGGAACAAAATTCATGTCTGCATTCCATTGAAGTCAATATTGTGGACTGATAGAGTTTCCTGTTCTTCACAGGTGGAATGTCTACTAATTTTAATAAGCAGATATGTATATTAAAGCAGTGATCATTGTGACATGGCCAAGTTTTGTGTAGCCCTCCCTCTAATTTGATAAGCTGAATCCAAGCCCCTGAAATGATTATATTATGAGGTGATTAGATCTTGAGAGAAAGCTTTGTGATTTGGATTAGTACCCCTTATAAAACAGGACTCAGAGAGATACTTTACCATTTTACACTATGTGAGGACATGAAAAGAAATCAAGAAATGAGCCTTCAGGAGTCACCATGTCTGTTGTTGCCTTGCGCTTAATTCAGCCTTGAGAATTGTGAGAAATAATGACTTTTTGTTATAAAAGCACAAATGGACTATCATAGAAATAAAGAGGTGGGGCCGTCGCTGTGGCACGGTGGGTTAAAGCCTTGGTCTGAAGTGCCGGCATCCCATATGGGTGCCAGTTATGGTCCTGGCTGCTCCTCTTCTGATCCAGCTTTCTGCTATGGCCTGGGAAAGCAGTAGAAGATGGCAAAAGTCCTTGGGCCCCTGCACCTGCGTGGGAGACCCAGAAGAAGCTCTTGGCTCCTGGCTTCAGATCCGCACATTTTCCGCCGCTGTGGTCATTTTAGGGAGTGAACCAGGGGATGCAAGACTTCTCTCTGTGTCTCTATCTCTCTCTGTAACTCTTTCAAATAAATAGTAAATTAAAAAAAATCCTTAAAAAAAAAAATAAAGGCCGGTGCCGCAGCTCACTAGGCTAATCCTCCACCTGCGGCGCCGGCACCCCGGGTTCTAGTCCTGGTCGGGGCACCGGATTCTGTCCCAGTTGCTCCTCTTCCAGTCCAGCTCTCTGCTGTGGCCTGGGAGTGCAGTGGAGGATGGCCCAGGTCCTTGGGCCCTGCACCCGCATGGAGACCAGGAGGAAGCACCTGGCTCCTGGCTTCGGATCAGCTCAACACACTGGCTGTAGCGGCCACTTCGGGGGTGAACCAATGGAAAAGGAAGACCTTTCTCTCTGTGTCTTTCTCTCACTGTCTAACTCTGCCTGTCAAAAAAATAAATAAAATAAAATAAAAATAAAGAGGTGTGTTTGAGTTTGTGGGTGTGTTTAACCCTAGTTAATCTTCTAGAGGCAAAAATTATGCCTATAATGAAAAAATTTTGAAGAGTATTAGTTATATATTATGCATTTTAAAATAAAAGTTTTGTGAAGTTGAGATAGCATTAAAAATGAAACATAAGGGGAAAAGCTTTAAAAAATGGATATCAAGCCAATGAAAAGTTGCAAGAGGTCTGGTAAAAGTTAAGTAGAAACCTCAGATGAGTGGACAGAGAGGGAAAAATAAGTAAGTACAAAAAGATAATGGCTAAAACATTTCAAAGTTGAATAGAACTATAACCACACAGTTATAAGAAGCTTGATGAAGCCAGAAAAAGGAGTGAATTAAACTAATCTATGTCACATCATATTCAAACTGCCTAAAACAAGTGTTAAAGTGAAAACCATAGATGCAACTCATATAAATTTAACTGTAATGAGAAACCACTTAGTATAGCAAATGTTAAAAAAATGGAAAGGAAGCATAAAGAACAGATTTTGATGAAAGTGGAAATTTTATGTGCTGTTGAGGGGAATGTAAGATGGCATTGTCACTGTGGAAAACAGAGTGACAATTTTCCCCAAAATTAAAAACAGAATTGCTATATGACACATCAATTCCACTACTGGATATGTACTTAAAGAGTTAAAAACAGGATATCAAGGAGATACTTGTACACTAAGTACCTTTACCCACACTAGATAACCATGAGTGCAATCCAAGTTTCCATTGATGATGAATGGATAAGCAAAGTGTGGTGTACGCATACAATGAAATTCTGTTTGGCCTTAGAAAGGAAGGAGATGCTACAATATGCTACAAAATGGATGAACTTTGAAGACATTATGGCGAATAAAATAAGGTAGTTACACAAAAGAACACAAAAATATTTTAACATAAAAACTAAAAGAGATGAAGAATGGTATTATATAATAATTACGGAATCAATGCACAGATAAATATGACTGTAGTAAATGTATATGTATTTAATGCCAGGGTGCATAAATTTAAAAGCTGTGTTAGTGGATCTAAAGAGAAACATAGACTCCAATACGATAATGATGGAGGACTTCAACTCTCCATTTTCATCAATGAACAGAACAAATAAACAAAAAAAAATCAATAAAGAAACAGCAGAGCCAATCGACACTATGGACCAAATAGATCTAGTTGATATCTACAGAACCTTTCATCCCACATCTGAAGAATACACTTCCTTTTCTTCAGTGCATAGAACTTTCTCTAGGAAAGATGATATGCAAGCCATCAAGCAACTCAGCAAGTTAAAAAAAAAAATGATATCATATAATGTATCTTTTCTGACCACCCTGTAATAAAACTGGAAATTAACAACTTAAGAAACCCCAGAAAACTATGCAAATGCATGAATACTAAACAACATGTTTCATAATGAAGAGTGGATCATCAAAGAAATCAGAAGATGAATCAAAGATTTCTGAAAATGAATGATGACAACAGAATATATCAGATTTTATGGGATATAGAAAAAAGAGTGTTAAGAGGGAAGTTTATAGCAATTAGTGCCTACATCAAGAAATTGGGAAGGCAGCAAATAAATGAGCTATCAATGAATCTCAAGGACCTAAAAAGACAACAAAAAATCAAACCTATAATTAATAGGAGGAAAGAAATGATTGAAATTAAAGAAGAAATAAACAAAATAGAGGCCAAATATAACAAAAACACAAATGACTGAAATGAAGAGCTGTTTTTTTTCTTGAAAAAAAAAAAAACCACAAAATTGATACACATTGGACCAACCAATTAACAGAGGAAAAAATTAATAAAATCAAAGATGAAAAGGAGATGTTACCACAGATGCCACATAAATAAAATTATCACAGATTACTACAAACAACTATATGCCAACAAATTTGGGAATCTAGAAGAAATGGATAGATTTTTGGACACATACAATCTACCAAAATTGAGTCATGAAGACATAGAAAACCTAAACAGACCAATAACAAAGACAGAGATTGTATCAATAATAAAGATTTCCCCAACAAAGTAAAGCCCAGGACCAAATTGCTTCACTGCTGACTTTTACCACACTGTAGTGTGGCACTGTGGTGTAGCAAGCTGGTAAAGCAGCCTTCTACCGTGTTGGCATCCCACATGGGCACGAATTTGAGTCCAGGCTGCTCTACTTCCTATCCAGCTCTCTGCTATGGCCTGGGAAAGCAATAGAAGATGGTCCAAGTCTTTGGGCGTTTGCACCCACGTGGGAAACCCGGAGGAAGCTCCTGGCTCCTGGCTTCAGATCAGCACAGCTCTAGACATTGATGCCAACTGGGGAGTGAACCAGCAGATGGAAGACCTCTCTCTGCCTCTCCGTCTATCTCTGTGTAACTCTGACTTTCAAGTGAATAAATAAATCTTAAAAAAAAAGAACTAATGCAAATTCTTCTCAAACAATTCAAAACAATTGAAATTGAGGGAGTTCTCTCAAATTGCTTTTATGAGTCCAGCATTCTCCACAAGAAAGGGAACTACAGACCACTAACTTTGATGACATAGATGTAAAAATCCTGAACAAATACTAGCTACTAGCTAATTGAATCCAACAACACATCAGAAAGATCTTTTACTCTGACCAGGTTGGATTTACCCCTGTTATACAGGGATAAACATACACATATCCCTGTATAACAGGGATAAACATACACAAATCAAAAAATGTGATACATCGCACATGAGTGAAATTGACATTTTTAAGTTTTACTACTGTTTACAGCCTTTTCTGTACTGTTGAGGAGCAGTGTTTCTGTTTTTTTTTTTTTTTTTTTCTTCTTCTTACCATTTGTTGAATTTTTTACTTACTGGGCGCTCAGCTCATAATTATAAAATAAATTCAAAGTCTGTCTTTGTAAAAATTGAAAGAAACAATACAAAATGAAGGATGAGGGCAGAAGGGTGGGTAGGATGGGAATTATCACCATGCTCCTAAATCTGCATATGTTAAATACATGAAATTTGTTCACCTTATATAACTTTTAAAAAAGAAAAAAAGGAAATGCTCAATGATTCCACTTACGTGACAGATTTAGAGTAGTCAAAATTCTAGGGACAGGAAAGAGAAGATAGTGGTTGACAAGGTCTGGAGGGATAAAATTATGAAGAGTTATCATTTAATGGGCACAGATTTGCAAGATGGTAGGAATTATATAGATAGAGATGATGTGGGCAACATTTTGAATGCATTTAATGCCAATGAACTCTATACTTAAAACTGGCTAAGATGGTAAATTTCATTTGCATTCTATCGCAAGAAAAATTGGGAAAAAATAGCTAGCTAGACAAAATTACAATTATGCACTTGGGAGGTCCTTTGTAATTCAAACGCCAAGAATGTTCTGGTCCATTAGCTCAAGAATTTATCAGTGGGAAGTGTTTTCAGTTTTGGGTAGAATTTCGTTGTTTGGACAGTTTTCCATGTTGTTTGGCATCCTCTACAGTAACATTCCCTTTGTGTAGGCCCAATATGGGTGATGTTAGAGTTTTCACAAGCAGTCCTGTAGCGGATCCAAGAGACAATTGTAGTATATTTATTTCCCTGGGGCAGAGGGTACTTTCATTTCTGGCAAGACCAACTGAAAATGTTAGTTCAGTTTCCTCTTGCCAACACAAGGATCTTTGTGGTAAGAATGCACAGGAGTTACAAAAAGTTTATTGGGAGCAGCCCAATTTTGATTCAAAAAAATCTTGTCACCACAAAGGGGCTTGATTTATATGTCACTCCATGGTTTCCAAGTGGCCAAATAAAATAATAAAGAAGTCCATGAGTCAGGTAGGCTTACAGTTCCTCGTATGCCCTGGAATAACAACCCAAATTGCTATGGGGTCTCTGAGCAAATATTAGTAGCAACATACACAGATGCTCGCTCAATATCAATACTTCATTTAGTAGTGAGGAACAAACCAATGAAAGCTTCCAGGATCCTGACAAAACCCATCCAGGTGACAGGGGCTTCTGACTTCATAATATAAAAGTGTTATCTGTTTTCCATCATTTTCATTGCCTAAAGTTGCATAGAGCTCAGCTTCCTGTGTACCAGTGTCTAAGTTGCTCAAGAAGTATAAGTTTCACAATATTCTCATTACATTCTAGTCTTAGCATATGGCTTCTAGTCCTTCCCAGAGACACCAGCTTTTCCCTACTCTGGATTAGTTCTGAAAGCCAAGAAATCTGTGCAAAAGCAAGCAAGGCCTCTAACCTAATGTGAGGCTCCAGGAGAGACAGAGCAGGAACAGAACCCCACGTGGATGGATAGGATCTGGTCACATGTTTGGGGCATAGGGAAAGGGAATGGAGATTCAAGTGGAGCAGCCTTGTCGACAGCTTTTTCCTGCTGGTCAGTACTTCCAGCGGTGATGCCAGGTGGGCTGACTGGAGAGGAGCTCAAGTTCCCTTGAGCAGGTGGTCCCAGAAGTTAGTTGTTGTTGCTCCTGCTGCTTGACTTCTATCTGCTTGGCAACACTGGAGTCTGAACACTGAAAGAGGAATTTGACAGGAGTCGATAGGAGCATGCAGCAAACTGTGCTCCTCCACATTACTAGCTTTCAGCAAGATGACATCCATAGGGAATCAAATTAATCTAAGGTCTCTGGCAGCAAATGAAAATGGGAAGTACTCAGCTTTGTTCTTTTAATTTTGTTCAGAAGTTTCAACAACTTACAGCACTGTTGAGCATTTATGAGGACCAGGGACCACCTTAGAACTTCTCAGCTCTTGGGGCAGCTGGTGAAACTGCTATGTGTGGCCTGTATTGGAATGCTAATTTGAGTCCTGGCACATTTGCTTCTGATGCAACCTCTTGCCAATGTGCTTGGGAAAGCAGCAGATGATGGCCAAATACCTAGGTGCCTGCCACCCACATGGGAGATCTGGATGGAATTCCTTGCTGCAGGCTTCAGCCTAACCCAGCACTGTCTGTTGTGGTATTTGGGGAGTGAAATTAGCAGAAGGAAAATTACTCTTTTTCTGCTGTGCCATTCTGCCCTCTCAACAGATAAGTAAATAACTCTTTTTTGAAAACTCAAAACATCTAAGCTCTTAGAATATCATGTTATAGGTCCCATTATTGAAAAGTGACAGACAGTGAGTAGGGAATTGCTTCTTTCACTAATGTTGAGCCACTCTATTGGATCTCTAATGCACCTTCTGGGATGGGCTTAGTAGCAATTTCGGCAGGTAAGTAGGGACTAGAGAAATATCAAAGGACCCTCTGAACATCAAAACCCTTATGTAAGCAATCCACCATAATCCTCCAACAATTCCCCAGTGCTTGGGGTATTACCCTTCAGACACCTGGTATACCTGACTAAGTAGCACTTGCCAAGATCCTGGTGACCCTCAGACTCCTGCAACTAACCTGCTACCACCCTTCTAGCATGCCACCTAGGAAATCCACCAGCACCCTGAAGCATCTTCATGCTGATTACTCTTCCTAAATGGCACTTTATTTAACTGTTAATCTGCTTGCTGTGCCAGGTTGCCAGAAGCTTAACTGTACTGGGGCATGGAGTTGATGTGCCAGATGTTGGAGGAGACAGTTAAAACAACAGGCCAAAAAATTTTATTTAATCACTTACTGCAATGGCATAAGCTAGAAGCTGAAACCTAAAAAAGCATGGGCCAATCCTGCATTCTATTTTGCTAAAGGACTGCCCTCCCCAACACTGTTAAAGGACTCAGGTGCATCTAAAGAAATGCTTACCAGGATAAATGTGTTCGAAAATAGATATTATGGGGCTCGCTATGTGGCATAGTAGATTAAGCTTCTGCCTGCAGTGTCGACATCCCATATGGGTACCAGTTCTGCTCCTCTTCTGATGCAGCTCCCTGTTAATGCTGCTGGGAAAGCAGCTGAAGATGGCTCAAGTACTTGGGCCCCTGCACCCATGTGGGGGATGCAGATGAAGCTTCTGGCTCCTAGCTTCAGTCTGGCCCAGCCCTGACCATTGCGGCCATTCAGGGAGTGAACTGGTGGATGGAAGATCTCTTTCTGTCATTCTGTCTCTCTCCTTCTCTCTGTATCTCTGACTTTCAAATAAATAAATCTTTTAAAAAAAGAAAATAGATATTACTCTTATGACACTTCCATTCATGTTTCTAAAGTATTTTTTTTAATTTTGTATTTTTGTGACACCACTCTCTTTTTCTATGAATTTTACACATTTTATGAAAATTGTCATTAGGAATTAACTACATCAAACTTTTTTTTTTTTTTTTTTTTTTTTTATGGCTGAGTGGACAGTGAGAAAGACAGAGAGAGAGGTCTTCCTTTTGCAGTTGGTGCACCCTCAATAGCTGTCGCGGCCGGCGCGCTGCGGCCGGTGCACCACACTGATCCGAAGGCAGGAGCCAGGTGCTTCCTCCTGGTCTGCCATGTGGGTGCAGGGCCCAAACACTTAGCCATCCTCCACTGCCTTCCCGGGCCACAGCAGAGAGCTGGACTGGAAGAGGAGCAACCGGGATAGAATCCAGAGCCCCGACCGGGACTAGAACCCTATGTGCCGGCGACACAGGCGGAGGATTAGCCTAGTGAGCCTCGGTGCCAGCCGTACATCAGACTTTTGTGTGTATATCTCAGAACTTCTTTAAATCTATACTTAGAAATCTTTACATTCTTATTTGGCATGTAGCTATCTTGTTAAGAAAAGCTAACTGGCTTTGTAAGTAAAAGTAACTTTCAACTTACAGTTAGTAATAGTGAACATTATTTAAATTGACCCCTCCAATGTTTGTTTTTAGCTTTACATAATAATGTGGTGTGTGTGGCTTGCTAATACTTGTCTTTCCTTATATGAAATATGCCATGATACAAAAGCATGGTTATGTCTAAATGCATGTTTGAGAGCAAACTGTCCAACTTCTCAGATTTCATAAATAAACAACAGCTTGTTTGTATGAAGACATTGGACTGATGGCCTAGGATAAGAAAAAAAGATGAATGGGTTTTCATTCAAACTGTTGAAATCCATACTTGATGTATACTAAGCTGATCTTCTGTATATTAAGATAATCAAAAATGAATCTTGATGTGAATGGAAGGGGAGAGGGAGTGGGAAAGGGGAGGGTTGTGGGTGGGAGGGACGGTATGGGGGGGAAGCCATTGTAATCCATAAGTCGTACTTTGGAAATTTATATGCATTAAATAAAAGTTAAAAAAGAAAAAGATGAATGAACTGTAATGACTTGCAGTTGGAGAAACAGAAGAATGTTTGTGGTTTTTTGTGTTTCTTTACATCTAAATTTCTGAGACTTTAGAAATAAGAAATTAAATCACAATAATTCCTTATAGTAAAACTAAGAGAAATTCCAGATTTTGCCTTCTTCCTCTATTTTGAATTCTTGTTTTCAGCTGCCTGTGTCATTATACAATATGACTTTGTACTTCACAGTAAATGACAGTACTGTATAGCTTTGGAGGTAAATGGATTCCTATTTGGTTTCATAGTGTACTGTTGACTAGTTCTGTGACTCTAAGCCCATTTTTGTAAAATAGGAATCATGGTTCATGGCCAGAGGACCTCCAGAGAATATATCAATCTATTAGCAGTTAATTTAAACATTAAATGCTTTGTTTTTTTATAAATAAATTGAGATTCTGTTTCTTAAGACCACTTTGAAGTTGTGAATGAAATTTAGGACTATATTCTCTGAAGACTTAAAAGTTTATGAAGCTAGTTGAAGTAACTCCCACCTATTTCACAACTTTCAGTGTAGTTGGAGATAACGTCTAAGACACTGCCCACTTTGCCTCTTCCTATCCCTTGACCTCACATTGATAAGATAAGTGGTGTCACAAAAAATGCCCAAGATCATCCAGTTTCCAGACTTTACATGGGGACAACGGAATGATACCTGTTATGTGTATCTATGCTTCATGGGGAGATTTTGGATAGAAATTACCCTTACTCAAACTCTAATACTGCCAAGTGATGTTCTTTGGAGCTGCCCATTGGGATTTAGAGGGTGAAATAAATATAATTCTACATTGATTTTTTTGGACGGACATTCCTAGATTGACTAAGTAAGTATCTTACTTAGTAGCATCTCACTTTATTAATCTCTTCACATCAGACAACACTTGGATAAGTTCATTATGTTCCATAGAAATTATATTTGAAAAATGTTTACTTGAGGGGGAAGAAGAGAAAGAGTGGGAGTGTGTGTGTGTGTATGTGTGTGTGTGTGAGAGAGAGAGAGAGAGAGAGAGAGAGAGAGAGAGAGAAATGCTTATCTACTGGCTCACTCCCAAAATGTCTACAACAGCCAACAGCTGCTGCTAGGCTGCATCCAAACTTGGAAGCTTAGAGCACAATCCAGGTCTCCCATATGAGTTGTAGGACTTGGACCATCAGTGCTGCTTTCTGGGATTTGCATTGGCAGGAAGCTGTAGGCAGGAATAGTAGTTGGGAATTGAATTCAGAGGCTCCAAAATGAAGCATGTGTATGTGAAGCCCTAGCGTCCATGCCTGCTACCATCTAAGGAAATTCTTTTCATATACCCGTCATTTAGATTCCAGATTGGAATATACAAAACTCCAGGTTCATTGAGATGCTCCTGAAAAATATTCATAATGTTTCATAAAAGGAGGAAAAAATGTATTTTTTTGCTTTTGGCTAAGAAGTAATCTCTATTTAGATATTTCAGCAAGTATTAGATAGGCTGTTCTCATTGCAACATGTCGTTGCTGGCTAGGCCTTTCCAGCCAGGACTCAAGAGGATATTCCAAAGCTTTGGGGTTGAGGATAAAACCAGATGATCTTCAAAGCACAGAAGTTATTTCAGCTGTCCCATTGAAATTGTTTCTTACTGATAGCTTACGATTAAATACTGTAAACTAATCTGCTTGAAGATTCTTTAAACCAAGTTGTCTTGCTTTTGAGATGCCATATGCAAGAACAAGTCTGGCTGTGAGTTTATTGAGGAAATTAACTCCTTGGTGAAAGAATCTCATCTCAAATGCTCTGGATTGAGTTTAATGTTTGCCCTATTTGTCATAAGTTTAAAATGTTGATTCCCTCTTATCAAAGGGAAGGGATGAGGAATAACTGAACTATCTGTAGGATTCAAACAGAAGATGCATAAACAGAACTGATATTTTGCAGATTTAATTTTTTCTGCATTTAAATTTTGCCTTCTGCACATTAAATATTGTCCATAGTATTAAATATTACTTTACTCATTTGGATCACTGGGATGCATGCCAAATGCAAAGAAAACCTGCCTTTTAAAAAATACTGGTTACCCTTAATATTTATTTCATTAAAATTGTGAGTAAAGACATTCAATTTACAAAATAATATAAGCTAAGAAGATAATTTATAAATAAATGTAATGTTGGGGTCTTTCAGCTATTCATGAAAAAAGTTTTATAAAATAGTTTTTCAAAAATTGTCCTTAAGTTTTATCTGAATTGTGTAAATCTCAATTTGAGAATGTACAGGTAGATTAGACTTCATATAATGAGTAGATACTGCCTATAATCTTAAAAAATAATGGAAATAATTTACTCGGTTTTTCATGTGCTACAATTATGAATGATATAGAAAATGCTTATGTTCTTATCAAACTGAAGTTGACTTTCTTTGGAGAAAAAACTTTTGAGATGTTACCATAATGGAACAGATGACTATACCAGGACAATAAATAAATAAAAGACAAGTGCATAAATCATTTTCTTCTTTTTTAAATTTTAAATAATTTCAACATGAAGGCCTAAAATACCTTCCTGAAGAAGCATTATAACTAGTTTATGATACATATATACATATGTACTTATATACATATATACTTTATAAGTAAAATATCTGTGAATAAAATCTCTGTAAATGCTTACAGAACGTATTTTTGGTACATTTACCTTTGATCACTTTGGTCTTTAATTGCGAATGAGTATTAACCCTACTCCCATTGGACAAATAGTTAGCCATCCATAAAACAACTAAATGTAATAGAGTTGCCTCTATTTAGATGTACTCGGTGGTAAATCATCTTGTAATGTGAGAAGATAAGAATATCATTTTTTCTATGGAAGTAATCACTTCAACTAGTTTGCAGTTTCCAATTTTCTTGAATATTGAGCTATATTTACAAAGCTATAAATGTGGATATACATCTTCACAAGGACACATCTGTATGGTAGGCAAAGACATCATCATGATCACAGGAATATTTCTGCATGTGAGTATGTTCTTTCACAGTCAGTAAGTCAAACTCTGCCATATGGTGATCAACCGCATTTACTGAAATTATATGGATATAACTAAACATTAGCCATCATGATTATAATCAGATGAAATAATCTCCATAATTGTATTTAGTGTGGCCTTGCACCTGTTTTTCTATTCTGATGATTTTATCCATCCTTGAGTTGGCTGTTATCAGAATTTCCCTAACATGCAAAACATTTATTAAATGTCTGCTAGTTTCAACATTCTTTTCCAGATGTAATGATGGATAAGAAGAAATCTAGGCTAGTCACCATGAAAAAGAAACTTCATATTTAACAGGTAACGCTTAACCATTGTAAATGGAATCCTCAGAGAACTTTTGAGGTAACCACCACAATGTAACCAATAAAATCTGTGTGGAAACAGATCATGAACAATTACATCATGATTAATTAATTCAGAATCTGAAACAAAGCTTGATCTATTCTCTGCACCCATTTCTGCAATATATGAAAGAAGTTGTAATGAAAAGAGGATCTACTTCAGCTCTTAATCAGTGACCTCATATTTCTTTCTTTCTTTCTTCTTTCTTTTTTTTTTTTTTTTTTTTTTTGTTTTTTTTTTTTGATTGGCAGAGTGGACAGTGAGAGAGAGAGACAGAGAGAAAGGTCTTCCTTTGCCGTTGGTTCACCCTTCAATGGCCGCCACGGCCGGCGCACCGCGCTGATCCGAAGGCAGAAGCCAGGTGCTTCTCCTGATCTCCCATGGGTTGCAGGGCCCAAGCACTTGGGCCATCCTCCACTGCACTCCCTGGCCACCGCAGAGAGCTGGCCTGGAGAGGGGCAAGCAGGACAGAATCCGGCACCCCGACTGGGACTAGAACCTGGTGTGCCAGCACCGCAAGGTGGAGGATTAGCCTATTGAGCTGCGGCACCAGCCGTGACCTCATATTTCCAATGAATTCTGCTCACTTGTACTCACTCATTTTAACAATCACAACTTATAAATTTGCATTTTTTTCTTAGAAATGGAGTAATGAAAAGTCAATAATCCTCTAAATGTCTGTGTCCTCTCCCAAATTCAGGCTTGGAACTCATAGTGAATGTGATGGGGTTAACAGTGGTGGCGGTAGGGGCCTTTGGGAAGTACTTAAACTGTTTAGGCTCCACCCTCCTTAACTCAACTCCTTCCCTTCCTGACTTCTGCCATGCAGAGCATGCAGCAACAATGCACCATCCATCCACGCGAGGGAAAACACCAGAGGCCAGATCCGACAATGTCTTGACTTAGATCTGTCAAACCTCTGGAGCTGTGAAGATGTATTTCTGCTGTTTATGAATTACTCAGTCTAAATCCATTCAGTCTGAATAATAATTAAAAAAAAAAGTGACTTGGGGCCTGTGCTGTGGCACAGTAAGTTAATCCTCCTCCTGTGGCGCCAGCATCCCATATGGCCCCTGGTTCTAGTCCCAGCTGCCAGCTGCTTCTCTTCCAATCCAGCTCTCTGCAATGGCCTGGGAAAGCAGTGGAAGAGGGCCCATGTGCTCCTGCACTCGTGTGGGCGACCTGGAAGAAGCACCTGGCTCCTGGCTTCAGATCAGCACAGCTCAAGCCACTGAGAGCATTTGGGGAGTGATGGAAGGCTTTTCTCTCTGTCTCTCCCTCTCATTGCCTGTAACCCTACCTCTCAAATAAGTAAATAAAATCTAAATATATATATTTATACCTTTACAAAATTTAAAACAAAAAGTGACATTTTGGCTCAGCCTCAGGACACCAGAAATTTTTACCACATGTAGACAAAGGTTAAGAAGATATTATCTGGCCAGCGCCTTGGCTCAATAGGCTAATCCTCCGCCTTGCGGCTCCGGCACACCGGGTTCGAGTCCCAGTCGGGGCGCTGGATTCTGTCCCAGTTGCCCCTCTTCCAGGCCAGCTCTCTGCTATGGCCCAGGAGTGCAGTGGAGGATGTCCCAAGTACTTGGGCCCTGCACCGACATGGGAGACCAGGAGAAGCACCTGGCTCCTGGCTTTGGATCAGCCCAATACGCTGGCCGCAGCAGCCACTGGGTGGCAACGGCAAAGGAAGACCTTTCTCTGTGTCTCTCTCTCTCACTGTCCACTCTGCCTGTCAAAAAAAAAAAAAAAAAAAAAAAGATATTATCCAAGATGATTTCACTAGTTTTCAACACCTGTTTATCATATTGGATCAGTTGACACTCCATTCTTCATATATGACCTGGATATTTGGATGACATATCAGATTCTGATTATGTGGCTGGTGCATTTGATGGTGAAAGGCAACCCTTGAATATTCTGTCCTCTGAGTTTTTGGCACAAAGATTTTTACCACCCACATATTTTCTAATGAATTTCAAGATCACACTATATAACTCTACTTCTTTTTCCTCCTTCCTAGCAGCTTCCTTCGACTTTTCCAGTTCTTCATCCTCCATATTACAGCTGAAGTTGTGATTTTTCCCTATTAAACTCTTTCCTTAGTGTCCACAATAAGACTCATTCAGTGGGTATTGCAACACTTATATTGAATGATGTGATGGGGATAAAATGATGTGAATATTTTATATTTCTGATACTATATATTTAGCCAGGCAGCCTGTAATATTTTACTATGGCAGCCAAAACAGAGTAACATTTGTTAAAAGATATTCATTTTTTTATTTGAAAGGCAGAGTAATGTAGAGAGAGGGAGAGACGGAGAGAAAAATCTTCCACCTACAGGATTACTCCTGAAATGGATGCAATAGTTGGAGCTGAGCGATATGATTCCAGGAGTCAGGAGCTTCTTCTGGGTCTCTCATGTTGATGCAAGGACCCAAGGACTTGGTCCATCCTCCACTGCCAAGTGCATTAGCAGGGAGCTGGAGCAAAAGTGGAGCTGTCAGGATTCAAACTGGTGGCCATATGAGATGCAGGCACTTGCAGACAGAGCTTTAACCCACTACAGGGACCAACACTTTTTGTTAATGTTATTGTTCTAATTCCCTTTGTAATGCAAGGTTTATTTGAAATTTTATAGTTTTTTAAGATTTATTTTATTTATTTGAAAGACAGAGTTACAGAGAGAAGTAGAGACAGAGAGAGAGGTCTTCCATCTGCTGGTTCACTCCCTAGCTAGCTGCAATGGCTGGAGCTGTGCTGGTCCGAAGCCAGGAACCAGGAGCTTCTTCCGGGTCTCCCACGCAGGTGCAGGGGCCCAAGCACTTGGGCCATCTTCTACTGCTTTCCCAGGCCATAGCAGAGAGCTGGATTGGAAGAGGAGCAACTGGGACTAGAACCGATGCCCATATGGGATGCCGGCGCTTCAGGCCAGGGCTTTAACCCTCTGAGCCACAGCACTGGCCCCTGAAATTTTATAGTTTTTTTTTTTTTTTTATCACCTTATTAGATGGTTGATGGCATCTAAAAATAAAATCATTGAAAAACTGAGAATTTATGTCACATTATGTTTGATCCAAATATTTTGCTGGTAAAGCAATTAGATGGATAATGGATAGATTTCATACGTCCAAAAGATTTTCAGTTTTTAAAACAGTGGAGAATTGATTCATTTTCTTTAAATATAAGTTAATAATGATAGCCCTCCCCCACCTCTGCATGCACACATACACACAAGAGACATCTAGGGAAAGCAGAAATGTGGAAAACCTGCAGGAATGCTGTAGAAGAGATTCACTTTCTAATTCATTATTCCAGTATTATTGTTACTAAAGGCTGAAACTAAATCAAACAAGTAGAAACTGGAATCTTAGAGTTCATTTGAGGACTGGGATCTCCAGAGATGACTGTGGATTTGTCTACTGGAGGGCAGATTACTATTAAATATAACGGAGGAAGAGGAATGTTATCAGTTGGAACTTAACTAATGGCAAATGCTCATCAGCAATTTCCTAACCACTTATATTTGTAGAAACTTCTGACTTTTCTGATAAATTTTCTCTTGCTCTCCTCTTTGTGTGCAAAGCTCATTTTGACTAACTTTTCTTCTATGTTTTCTATTCATTTATAGTACCAAAATAATGCCTCCCAAAATTTAAAATTGCCTATAATTGAATCGTGTTCAGCTCCTCTGTGTCATGCCTATTTTCCATTTTCTCAATGTTAACTAAAGTTTCTTTTTTAAAAATTTTTTTGGGGGCTTATGCTGTGGAATAGAAGGTTAAGCATCACTTATGGGCAGCAGTTCAAGTCCTGGCTGTTCCATTTTCGATCCTGCTCCCAGCTATGTACATGAGAAACACCAGAAGATGATCCAAGTCCTTGGGCCCCTGCATCAATGTAGGAGATCCAGAAGAAGCTCCTAGCTCCTGGCTTGAGCCTGGCCCAGCCCCGGCCATTGGGCCATTGCAGCCATTTGGGGAGTGAACCAGCACATGGAAGACTGATCTCTGTCTCTTTGTCTCACTCTCTCACCTTCTTTCTGTATCTGTGCCTTTCAAATTTTTAACTTTTAAATGTAAATATTTTGAAAGAATATTAAGTTAAATGCACCAACATATTTTCATACGTTAACTTGGATTTCTAACCCACCTGTCGTTGCCAACTGGGACTCAGGGTTACTCTTGTGCACTTTTGGTTTCTACTTACTTATTTCCAGTAAGATATTTTATTCAAACTCAAAAGATATCTCCAGGCAGTGTCACTTAACTGCTGGGAAACAAACTCATTAATGGTTGAGCATCACTGCCAAATCCTTATTTTGTTTACATATAAATTAATAGTTATCAACATTCCACACACATAAGGGTTTATTAAAATTCAGGTTATATTATATTTATTAGCAAATATAGGAGTAGGGAAAATAGTGAAGGTTTTCTCTTCTTTATTGCACACATAGTAAAATGATAACCATTTATGATAGACTGCTGAGATCTAAGCACATAAACTTTAATTGTCTCCAAAGTTCAGCTCCTATTTTTGCCAAATGCTAGATTCTGAGTTAAACGCCCTGTTTTAGGATGTTAGTTGACAGCATTTGAGGATATGTTCCATCGGCAGTAAGGCTATATTCAAATATCAAGATGAAAATTTCCAATTCATCACATATTTAGATATTTCTGACCATAAAAATATCCAATTAGCACAGAAAGCAAATCATATTTTATTTCTGAGTCCATGTGATTAATTGAATAGCAGGAATTGCTAGTCCAGGGTATGATTGATATATTATTGTTCAGTTGTTTCAGACTTGCCTTGCAGGGATTTTGTTGTTTCAGTGGGATCTCTTATTGATGCTATGAAAGTTGAAGGAATCATAGCATGACTTATTCAGTCCCCAAATAAAGGGGGACCTTTGAAATGAAAGAATTCTTAGTAATTATTTAGTCAAAACTTCTCCAGTTCGAATTTTCTCTTAGATATTTACTTAGCATAAACTTCAGCATAGCCAGAAACGATTAACAATAAATGCATAGCACACAAAATCTGAGACATAAGTGAGACCAGTTTCAGAGAACTGCATGTGTTACCCATGTTTCCCACAGGCTGCACATTCAAGAATCTTCTTGTTGATTCTTAGTATTAAAGCATTTCCACACTGTGCGAATGTGTTATCTTTCAAAATTAACTGCTTCATCAACTTTGAGTCATTTTACTTTTCTAGAAGCATAAAGATAATAATGTTGAAGAAGTGTCTCATATATTTTTAATGAAATACTTGAAAAAATATATTAGATAAAATGTTTGTTTTTTTCATAAAATTTCTATGCACAACAAACCTAACAAGATAAACAAACCAAAACAGAATAAATACCTTCTAAAAGCAGTGTCAAGTCAGCCAATAGTATTGCTAAGTAGCATTTATAAACATAATCAGAATGTTTATGAATGTTAAGCATTTTAAAATTACACCTTTGAAACTGAAAATCTTGTCATCTGAAAGCATCCACTCAACTACTGATAATTTTATAGCTCTATCAAAAATACTTACTAGCACAAGAAAAAAAAATCACAAAATAGTACAATGGAAGTTTCTAAGTTGTTTGCACAATAAACAAATTAAATGAGGTGTTTTTTTTTTTTTTTTTTATACCTTTGAAATCACCTTATAGACAGGCCAACACACACACACACACACACACACACAGAATGTTGTGGGGAAGAGTGTGCAGGACTATCTATGAGACATTTCAAATGCTAAACAAACATCCTTGAACAATAAAAACAAAACTGTTTTATTTATTTCTGATCCTTGTACCATTTACTTTTTATTCCGTGCTTTATTTCACTCTCTAGTTTCTTTGTTATACAATAGAAGTGCTGATAATGATCATTCCTAGTCTCAAGAGAAAGTTGCCAGAGCCTCTGTTTTCAATCCACTTTATCATGTAATGTAAGTTAGTCTGCATTGCTAAGCTTTTCCATCAGAATAATAGGAGGTCATTCATTTGTATAGCTTTTCTGTCTTATTATATTTTTATTTTTTCTATGAATGATATAAATGATAACTTACAATTTTATTTATGATATAAGCATTCCTTTATGACTATACATTATCCATTTAATATTTTCAAAGTTGAATTGTTAATATTTTTCTAAAGATTTTGTCATTTCTGTTCACATAATAGGAAATTCTATTAGTTTTGTGATGTGCTTGTCAACTTATATGAAAGATATGCTGACTTCATAAAATTAGTTCTTGTCCAAAATCTGGAAGCATTGCACAAGATTTTCCTTCATTTTTAAACTCATTGAAAAAATCTATGAGGAACAGTCTTGACCAGGGTTTTTTCTTCTAATCTTTTTACAAATAATTGATTCATTTTTAAGATGCAAAAGTAGATTTTTCCATTATTTTTCAATGAGATTAAGGATTTAAGAGTAAATTTTAATATGGTCAAATTTATTAGACTATATTAGAAATAATTGTATTATTTTATTGTCCAAGATCTATGCTAATGATCATTTGGGTTCTTGTTCATTTTTTAAAAATATTTTATCAGAACTTATCAGATTGCTTACTGTATTGGTGTCATCATTTCTGCATTGTATTTTCTTTTTCTCTGATTTCCTATTTAATCCGTTTTTCCTGTATTTGATTTTATTTGATTTATTTGATTTTTATGCTTTTTTGAGATGGAAACATGCTATGTATTTATTAAAAATCATCAATAAAAATGCTAATATGTTGAGTAGCCAAATTTTCCAGTTACTGAAGGGAAGATTCTAAATGACAAAAGTTAGTATAGTTATTTTAAAATGTACTTTATCAAAATATTCAAATTTTTCATATTTTATAAAAACCTATAGGACACAAAAATTTCCATTTCTTAGCTTTTGAAAAGTATTAAAAAGATTTCAGATACAACTTATTCAAGTGTCCATGGCTTCTAAACTCCTGATCCAAAGGGTAAATGAGATCAATGCTAAAATAATTATGGGAAAATAGCAAACATCTGGGTTTAAGTTTGATACATCAAGGCCTACATTACAAAAGTGTGACTCACAGCTCAATTTAGAAACAAAAATGCAAAACTTTTTTTTAAAAAAAGAATTATAGCTCTGTGCATAATTCTTTATTGACTAGCTGATGAGATAGTGTGAAAAGCTCTTGGTGAAAATAACTAAGTATCTTTAAATAGAAGAAGTCATCATGCAAGTTGAGCTTCCTTTTCCTTGAAATTTAAACATTTTTTCCTATTGGAAAAAAAAATATATGGGAAGACTTGCTGAACAGTTCAGCTCTCTTAAAGAGGTAAAATGTATCTCTTAATTTTATAGTTTTTTTGAGGATGACTCTTTAAGTAAACTTTTTAAAAGTTACATAAAACAAAGAGATGGTAAATAAGATATAGAGTGGGAAAAATTGCCCTGGGTATGGCTTACAGAAGTTACTAGTCTCTGCCAGCGCTGAGGCTCACTAGGCTAATCCTCTGCCTTGCGGCACCGGCACACCAGGTTCTAGTTCCGGTCGGGGCGCCAGATTCTGTCCCGGTTGCCCCTCTTCCAGGCCAGCTTTCTGCTGTGGCCAGGGAGTGCAGTGGAGGATGACCCAAGTGCTTGGGCCCTGCACCCCATGGGAGACCAGGATAAGTACCTGGCTCCTGCCTTCGGATCAGCGCGGTGCGCTGGCCGCAGCACACCAGCCGTGGCATCCATTTGAGGGTGAACCAATGGCAAAGGAAGACCTTTCTCTGTGTCTCTCTCTCTCTCTCTCACTGTCCACTCTGCCTGTCAAAAAAAAAAAAAAAAAAAAAAAAAAAAAAAAAAAAAAAAAAAGAAGTTACTATTCTCCTAAAATGATTGCTAACACCATCACCATCACAGATGAGGTTAAGCTATGAAGTTGATTAAAGTTACATGGAAATGCACTTGGTAGAATTTGTACAAGTGCATTACTTGAAGGTTGGCATTGTGGTGTAGTGGGTAGTCTCTGACTGTCATCTCATGTGTCTGCTGGTTCATGTTCCTGCTGCTTCACCTGTGACCCAGCTCCTTGCTAGTGGCCTGGGAAAAGCAGCAGAAGATGCACCAAGTGCTTGGGCCCCTTGTACCCACATGGCAGACCCAGATAATGCTCCTGGCTCTGGGCATTTGCTTGATTCAACTTTGTCCATGTGACCACTTGGAGAGTGAATTAGTAGATGGAAAGTCTCTCTCTCTCTCTCTCTCTCTCTAGCCTCTCTTTCTCTCCATAACTCTGACTTCAAAGTAAATAAATAAAAAAAATCTTTTAAAAGAGGTAATAATTACAAAATTATATAATTCATATAGTACAAAGCACTGAAAGGCTCACATTGATTTAAAGAAAGCCATGTAGCAAGTGATGTTTTAGGAAATGTTTGATTAGGAACAATGGCTTGTCTTTGAAATAAATGAATAGATTTTATAAAAGGAAGTTAAATCCATTAGCTGCTAGTTCTGGTCCAAATTTCCCAATAATGTGTTCTTCCTTTGTGTACTGGTTCCAGCAAAGTGTATATATTTCTACCTTTACCTTAGTGCTTCATATTGCACCACTACTTTTATGGATACAATCACTGAAATACCAATAATCTGCATTGCTTATCATTTCACTGACAATATTTTAAAGTAATATTATTTCTGATCCCCCATATAAACTTAATAATATCCCCTATAGCAAAACTTATATTATTCTTCACCACTGATATTAATTTAAAAGTGTCACTTAAGACTTGTGGACTCCCTAGGTTATAAGTCATAATAACAATGTATAGAACATGTATTGTGGTTTCTTTTTACTCTCTTTTTGTTGTTGCACAGATTCCTAAAACTCTGGGCAAGTTCTTCTATTTCTCTAGTTTTTGGTTTCATTTTATGTAAATACATGTCTATTTACAGATTCTATTTTATAGCCTACTACAAGACCAAATAACACAGGAGTTGACAATTTATATGAGAGCTCAGTAACCGTTGTTTTCTTTCTTGGCTACATGAAATTATATTAATTCACAAATGCCTATATCATGTAAACATAAAAACTATATTATTTAATGATCAGCAATTACAAAATAGTACAGAATGGGATTTCCATGATTTTAAGTGATAAGTATTGATAAAACCTTAAAAGAGAGCCTTGCATATGTAGCAATACACAATGAATATTGATACTTAATAGTATCATTATTATAAATTCAGAATATTGATAATAACATTGATAATAAAATACCTCAGCTTGGACATACATTTAAATTTAAACTTGGGGAGACATTTCTCTAGATTTAAATCTTCGTAGTTTGTTCTAAACAAGAGAAACAGGGAAAAATTTCCTAAGTCAAAATCGTTCACTGTAAAAGTATATAAGCAGTGACAATATGGTTTCTTAATATATATTTGTTAATTATGGTCTAGTCCATATGGAAATTCTTACTAAAGCAAGTTAAAATAGCAAAGTCTAAACATTTGTTCAGAATAATAAATTAAAGGAAAGATTTTTCTTCTTAAAAAGTTGTTTTCATTCGTTTGACTTCATGCACTTTTTGAGCGAGAGAGAAAAATGCAGTCATAATAAATGAGATTGAAGTAGAATTTACCCAATACCATTGTAAATCCACGGAGGAAAGGGTCACGTCTGAATTAACAAATTCTTTACGATTGTGATAGAGAAATCATACATAAATTGCTTATAGACCTTATACTGTTTATGGTTAGAAAAAGACTAATGGAGAATCATACTTTTAGGAAAAATAAATGTATGTAGTTTAAGTATATAGTCAACTTTTTTCTACTATATAGTTGCAATCCCTAAGTAAATTCTTAAGCAAATTCAATGAATCAAATTAAAAGCTTTTTTCTGCATAGATTATTCTGGAAATTTATTTACATAAAATCATAATTGTAATAAAAGTAGCAAGTATAATCATAATAGCATTTGTTAAATTGAGGAATGTTAATTTTTAAAATTTAAAAATTTGTAATGTATTGATTGAGATTTTGAGCTTTTAATTCACATAAGGCATTGATTGTATGAATCAGAATTTATTCTGTAAACTCATTTCCATATATTCAATTTTCTATTTTAGCAAAGAAAATGTATACATACATTATTCAGTAATCTAAAATTTTAGATTATGCTCATATTATGGAACTGTACTTTGTATGGATTTGTAATGCTTCAATTTAAAGTTTTATCACTTTTCTATTAAAATCTAAGGTCATCTTAGGATAGTACTAATTGAAATACTTAAAACTTGGCTTTATCGATTATAAGTTGGCAAATTCCTATTTCATACTCATGTTTACACAAAACTTATATGTAAAATATGTATCAGTTTTTTAAAGGGGTACAATTATTAATAACTACATTTTTGCATAAAAGCAAACTAAAGAACATTTTATAAATGTTCAATTTGATGTGCATATGTGGTTTCAAAATCTTCAGGGAAGGTATATTCTAGAAATTGAATTCTTAAATTAGGCATCTTATTGCAATTAACTTGGATTTCTTCAACATATCTGACAAGCTTGGTTTAACAAAGTTAAGTCTTACTTTAGAGAATAAAATTTTACATAGTACTTAGATATTTTGTCTTTAATATATTATAATTTGTATGATTTTTGTTTGATATGAAAAATTCTTTTTTTGGAAAAAATATTTTATTTCAAAGTCAGAGAGAGACAGAAAGACAGAGGGAAATATTGTTTATCCTCTGTTTCACTCCCCAAATGCCAGTAACAGCAAGGATTAGACTAGTACAAAGCCAGGCGCTCAGAACTGAAACTGGATTTCTGCTGTGAGTGGCGGGAATCCAAACATTTAAGCCATTTCCTGTTGTCTACCAGGATGCATGTTAGCCAAATCTGGAATATAATTGGAATAGCTGGGACTTGAACCACACACTATGATATGGGATGCAGCATTCCCAAGAGGTATCTTAAAAACTGCACCACACACTTACCCCAGGAATAAGTCTTCTGTTTGACATTAGAGATAACATTTCAGGCCATACTACTGGCAAAATATAGCTCACTCCAGCCTTTTATGTCTCATTTATTGTCAATGAGAAAGTTGTAGCAGAGGCTAGTGTTATGGGGCAATGAGTTAAACCTCAACCTGTGCCTCTGGCTGCATAAAATATGGGTTCATGTTCCGTTCACAGCTTCTCTGCTTCCTATCCAGCTCTCTGCTAATACACATGGAAAAACAGAAGATGATTTATCTTGCACCTACCTGGGAAACCCAGATGGAGTTCCCATCTCTTGGCTTTAGCCTGGTCCAGCCAGGCCATTTAGAGAGTGAATGAGCAGGTAGAAATTTTCTCTCCTCCTTCTTTGTCTCTCTCCATCTTTCTATAAATCTGCTTTTGAAATAAGTAAATAATTAAAAAAAAAAAACAGAAAATGAGGTTATAGCAGTGGACACTGAGAGTACTATCCACTAATCATTTAAATTTGATAACGACTTTAAATCATATCTATCATTTTTCTTAATGTCAATACTTTAGATATGTAGCCGAGTAAGTGCTTCTATCTATTGATGTATCATCTATTTCATGAACAGTGATTTGAACAAAACAGGTTTGTTAGATCTTAGTTTCTTTCTTTTTGAAATTTTATTTAAGGAATACAAAATTCATGAATTTAATATATATACAGTTAGGAACATAGTGATTCTTCCCACCCTACTTCAATCCCATCCATACTCCCACGCTTCTTCCTCTTCCTCCTCCATTCCCATTTTTTTATAAAGATCTATTTTCAGTTGTGTTTATACTCATAGGATTGACCCTACATTAAGTAGAGTGTTCAAAAGAGTATGGATAAAAAGCAAAATCAAACAAACAAAAAACATTGTTCTCCAACAGTCAAGACAAGGGCTGTTCAAAATCATCACATCACAAAGTGTCAATTTCACTTCTATAAGAGTACCTTTTAGATACTCTATTAGTTACCACAGATCAGAGAGAACATTTGGTATTTGTGTTTTGGGGACTGGCTTATTTCACTAAATATAATGATTTCAAGTTCCTCCATTTTTTTGCAAATCATCTGGTATAGTGATGCTTCCAGCTTTGTTTTTGTTGTTTAAGATTGCTTTAGCTGTTTGGAGTTTCTTGTGTTTCCATATTAATTTTAGCATCATTTTTCATAGATCCGAGAAGAAGGTTGTTGGTATTTTGATTGCAAACATTTGAATCTATAAATTGCTTTTGGTAATATGGACATTTTGATGATGTTGAATCTTCTAACCCATGAACATGGAATATTTTTCCACTTTTTTATGTCTTTTTATATTTCCTTTTTAAAAAAAAATTATTTATTTATTTATTTATTTGAAAGGCAGAGTTACAGCATCCACTAGCTCACTCCCCAGATGGCTGCAATGGCCAGATCTGTGTTGATCCGAAGCCAGGAGCCAGGAGCTTACTCTGGATCTCCCATGCAGGTGTAGGAGCCCAAGGACCTTGGGCCATCTTCTACTGCTTTCCCAGGCCATAGCAGAGAGCTGGATGGGAAGTGGAGCAACCAGGTCTCGAATTGAAACCCATATGAGATGCCAGCACTACAGGCACTGCGGTGGCTTTACTGGCTATACCACAGTGCCGGCTCCTGTCCTTTTATATTTCTTTCTTTAATGTTTTGTAATTTTCATCATAGAGATCTTTGATGTCCTTGGTTAAATGTATTCCAAGGTACTTAATTTTTTTGTAACTATTGTCAATGGGATTGATCTTAGAAGTTCTTTTTCAGTCAAGACCTTGTCTGTATATACAAAAGCTATTGATTTTTGTGTGTTGATTTTATATCCCGTCATTTTACCAAAATCGTACAAGTTCCAATAGTCACTCAGTGGAGTCTTTTCGATCCCATATATAGCATCATGTCATCTGCAAATAGGGATAGTTTGACTTCTTCCTTCCCAATTTATATCCCTTTGATTTCTTTTTCTTGCCTAATGGCTCCAGCTAAAACTTCCAGGACTACATTGAATAGCAATAATGAGAGTGTTCATTCTTGTTTGGTTCCAGATCTTAGTGGGAATGTTTCCAGCTTTTCCCAATCAATAAGCTGCTGGCTGTGGGTTTGTCATAAATTGACTTGATTATGTTGAGGAAATGTTTCTTCTATATCCAGCTTTATTAAGGTTTTTAGTTCTTTGTTGCTTCTTTTTCTGGTTTAGGAATTGAAGTAATACTTTCTTCAAACAAGGAGTTTGAGAGTATTCCCTACTTTAAATTGATTTCAATGGCTTGATGGCTTGATAAGAATTGCAGTTAGCTTTTCATTAAATGTCTGGTAGAGTTTCAACATTGAAACCATCAGGAACCGGGCTTTTTTTGTTTGAAGGGTCTATATTGCCGACTCAATCTCCATCTTGGTTATTGTTCTATTAAGGTGTTCTATGTCTTCATGAATCAGTTTGAGTAGATTGTGTGTGTCCAGAAATCTATTCATTTCTTCTAAAGTTCCCATTTTTTGTCATACAGCTCTTTATAGTAATTCCTGATGATTCTTTTTATTTCTGTGCTGTTTTTACATTTAATTTTTCATCTCTGATTTTATTGATTTGGGTCTTTTAAAAATGGGTCATTAAATTATCTTATCTACAAAACAGAATAAACTACTTTCTTACCTTTGAGGAAAAAAATACACATTGTGATGTGTGTCAACAACATGTGTGAAAATAAATCTGTATCCTTCAGTATGAATCTTACACAAAGCATTTCAAAAAGTAAGCAGAATCAAGTCACCTGGATATAGGAGAGTCATGTTTTCCCCAGGGCCTACACACATAAATATTCCTATTGTTTACTTTGAATTTCCTTTTTACTTTTCCTAGGAAATTTTCTGTCTTCACATTCTCTCATAATGATAGCTACCTTTTTGTGTTTCTGTGTGTTTCTTAGGCATCTTTTGTAAGGCTGGATGAGTGGTGACAGATTCTTTCAAGTTCAGTATATTATGGGAGGAAGGTCTTTTTTTTATTTTTTTTAACTTTTATTTAGTGAATATAAATTTCCAAAGTACAGCTTATGGATTACAATGGCTTCCCCCCCATACTGTCCCTCCCACCCACAACCCTCCCCTTTCCCACTCCCTCTCCCCTTCCATTCACATCAAGATTCATTTTCGATTATCTTAATATGCAGAAAATCAGCTTAGTATACATTAAGTAAAGATTTCAACAGTTTGCTCCCACACAGAAACATAAAGTGAAAAATAATAGATGATTTTTTTTAAATGATGATGAAATCAGATCAGACCTATTGTCATGTTTAATCCCAGTGAGAGTCAAGTTGGGAGTTGATAATTTCTTTTTTTTTTTTTTTTTTTTTTTTACAGAGGATCAGTTTAGTATGCATTAAGTAAAGATTTCAACAGTTTGCACCCCCATAGAAACACAAAGTGAAATATATTGTTTGAGTACTCGTTATAGCATTAAATCTCAATGCACAGCACATTAAGGACAGAGATCCTACATGAGGAGTAAGTGCACAGTGACTCCTGTTGTTGACTTTACCAATTGACACTCCTGTCTATGGCATCAGTAATCTCCCTATGCTCCAGTCATGAGTTTCCAAGGCTATGGAAGCCCTCTGAGTTCTCCGATTCTTATCTTGTTTAGACAAGGTCATAGTCAAAGTGGAGGTTCTCTCCTCCCTTCAGAGAAAGGTACCTCCTTCTTTGAAGGCCTGTTCTTTCCACTGGGATCTCACTCACAGAGATCTTTTGCCAGAGTGTCTTGGCTTTCCGTGCCTGAAATACTCTCATGGGCTTTTCAGCCAGATCGGAATGCCTTTAGGGCTGATTCTGAGGCCAGAGTGCTATTTAGGACATCTGCCATTCTATGAGTCTGCTGAGTATCTCACTTCCCATGTTGGATCACTCTCCCCTTTATTTATTCTACCAGTTAGTGTTAGCAGGTACTAGACTTGTTTATGTGATCCCTTTGACTCCTAGTCCTTTCATTATGATCAATTATGAACTGAAATTGATCACTTGGACTAGTGAGATGGCATTGGTACATGCCACCTTGATGGGATTGAATTGGAATCCCCTGGTATGTTTCTAACTCTACCATTTGGGGCAAGTCAGCTTGAGCATGTCCCAAATTATACATCTCTTCCCTCTCTTATTCCCACTCTTATGTTTAACAGGGATCACATTTCAGTTAAATTTCAACACTTAAGAATAACTGTGTATTAATTACAGAATTAAACCAGTCATATTAAGTAGAACAGACAAAAAAACTACTAAGAGGGATAATGTATTAAGTTGTTCATTAACAGTCAGGGCTATGCTGATTAAGTCACCGTTTCCCATAGTGTCCATTTCACTTCAACAGGTTTCCTTTTTGGTGTTCAGTCAGTTGTCACCCATCAGGGAGAACATATGGTGTTTGTCCCTTTGGGACTGGCTTATTTCACTCAGCATGATGTGTTCCAGATTCTTCCATTTTGTTGCAATGACTGGATTTCGTTGTTTCTTACTGCGGTATAGTATTCTATAGAGTACATATCCCATAATTTCTTTATCCAGTCTACCGTTGATGGTCATTTAGGTTGGTTCCAGGTCTTAGCTATTGTGAATTGAGCTGCAATAAACATTAGGGTGCAGACCGCATTTTTGTTTGCCAATTTAAATTCCTTTGGGTAAATTCCAAGGAGTGGGATGGCTGGGTCGAACGGTAGGGTTATCTTCAGGTTTCTGAGGAATCTCCAGACTGACTTCCATAGTGGCTTGACCAGTTTGCATTCCCACCAACAGTGGGTTAGTGTCCCTTTTTCCCCACATCCTTGCCAGCATCTGTTGTTGGTAGATTTCTGTATGTGAGCCATTCTAACCGGGGTGAGGTGAAACCTGATTGTGGTTTTGATTTGCATTTCCCTGATTGCTAATGACCTTGAACATTTTTTCATGTGCCTGTTGGCCATTTGGATTTCCTCTTTTGAAAAATGTCTGTTGAGGTCCTTGGCCCATCTCTTAAGTGGGTTGTTGGTTTTGTTTTTGTGGAGTTTCTTGGTCTCTTTGTAGATTCTGGTTATTAACCCTTTATCTGTTGCATAGTTTGCAAATATTTTTTCCCATTCTGTCGGTTGTCTCTTCACTCTCCTTACTGTTTCTTTTGCAGTACAGAAACTTCTCAATTTGATGCAATCCCAATAGTTGATTTTGGCTTTGACTGCCTGTGCCTCCCAGGTCTTTTCCAGAAATTCTTTGCCTGTACCAATATCTTGAAGGGTTTCTCCAATGTTCTCTAGTAACTTGATGGCGTCAGGTCATAGATTTAGGTCTTTAATCCATGTTGAGTGGATTTTTGTGTAAGGTGTAAAGTAGGGGTCTTGCTTCATGATTCTGCATGTGGAAATCCAATTTTCCCAGCACCATTTATTGAATAGACTGTCCTTGCTCCAGGAATTAGTTTTAGATCCTTGATCAAATATAAGTTGGCTGTAGATGTTTGGGTTGATTTCTGGTGTCCTGTTTGGACATCTCTTTCTTTCTACAAACTGGGGAGATTTTCTGTAATTATTTCATTAAATAGGCTTTCTAATTGCACTTGAACTGCTGTGGTTTCCCCTGGCTTTCGGATGGGGCCTGTCCCTGCTAGCTGCTAGGTGCGCACACAATTTGTCATCTTCTCTTTTTATTCTATGAAATTTATATTAAAACATATTTTGAAAAGCACAGTTTACATTGTAAGAACAGATATTATATACACTTAAATTGAGCAAAAAATATTGATAATCTAAATATCAAAAGACAATTATGCAACTATAGAAATGTCTTTAAAAACAAGATTTATTTATTTATTTGAAAGAGTTAGAAAGAGAGAGAGAGAACTTTTATGCACTGGTTCACTCCCCAAATGGCTGCAATGACCAGGCCTGGGCTAGGCTAAAGCCAGGAGCCAGGAGCTTCTTTTGGGTCTCCCGGGTGGATGACAGGGAAACAAGGACTTGGTCCATCTTCTTCTGCTTTCCCAGCCCATAGCAGAGAGTTGGATTAGAAGTGGAGCAGCTTGGACTCAAACTGGTGCCAATATGGGATGCTGGTGTAGCAGGTGGCGATTTTAGTTGGTGTGCCACAAATGCTGGCCCTAGAAGTTTAATTATGTAAGAGACAAGTGCTGAATGCTTTGATCAAGTCATATATGTTAATTCTGTAACTTATACACTTAAGATGCAGACCCATAGAATGGCAGTTGTCCTAAACAGCACTCTGGCCCTAGAATCAGCCCTTAAGGCATGTGGATCGAGCTGAAAAGCCCATGAGAGTATTTCAGGCATGGAAAGTCAAGACACTCTGGGAAAAAAAAAAAAAAAAAAAAAACCTAAATGAAAGATCTCTGCGAGTGAGATCCCAGTGGAAAGAATGGGTCATCAAAGAAGGAGGTACCTTTCTCTGAAGGGAGGAGAGAACTTCCACTTTGACCATAGCCTTGTCTAAATATCATCAGAGTCAGTGAACTCAGGGGGCTTCCATAGCCTGGGCAGCTCATGACAAGAGCCTAGGGTGATTACTGATGCCATAAACAAGAGTGTCAATGTGTTAAGTCAACAATAGGAGTCACTGTGCACTTACTCCTCATGTAGGATCTCTGTCCTTAGTGTGCTGTACATTGAGATTTAATGCTATAACTAGGACTCAAACAGTATTTTTCACTTTATGTTTCTGTGTGGGAGCAAACTGTTGAAATCTTTACTTAATGTATGCTAAACTGATCTTCTGTATATAAAGAGAATAGAAAATGAATCTTGATGTGAATGGAAGGGGAGAGGGAGTGGGAAAGGGGAGGGTTGTGGGTGGGAGGGATGTTATGGGGAGGAGCCATTGTAATCCATAAGCTGTACTTTGGAAATTTATATTTATTAAATAAAAGTTAAAAAAAAGATATGCATTTTCTTTCCTTATTTGGGGCTGGGGGATAAAATGCAACAAGAATGATTTGAAGGCAAGTTAATTTAAGAAATTAAGTTACCAAATATAATAAAGTTCATGCTAAGTGACATATAAGCAATACAACTCAGTAGTTAACATTGTATGCCAATACTGTAAATTAATTTCCATTGCAGGTATTTCCTAATCTCTCTTGCTGATCAAAATCATAGTAAGGCACAGAGAACCTGTAAAGGTTATAAAAATATATTATGTTTTAGCTGTGCTGTTGTCTTTACATGAACATCTGAGCATTGCTAGTAGAAGTTGTAGGCACATAGATGCTTTATAACCATTTCATAATAAATAGTAATGTTGAAATCTGGAAAGAGATTGTCCTTCTGCCCTGGTTATGTTAATTCTTTTCCTAATCTGTTCTTTGTATTTTTCCTAGTCAAAGAATAAGAGCAACTCATGATTTTAATAGCTTACTCTTTTTGTGAAGATAATATTGTGTATCAGCATTCAAAAGTATCTTAAATCTAGGTGCTTTCTAAAGATATGTAAATGATCAGGAAATTAGTTAAATTAGTATTATGTTTTTTAAAGAAGAAATGCTTGCAAGTTTTTTAAATGTTTCCAAGCAGAGTTTCTACTTGAAAATATCAGTTTAGCCCCCTCTGCAATCAGGCTTGATTATCACTGTTATTTAATAGGGTTCCTTAACAAAACAAGGATTTTGAGAAATATTTGAGAAATTTTGATATTGCTGATATAACCAAGAGAGGTAGGGATAAGATGGTAGCATAGATTTCAACCTTCCCATTTATTTCCTGAAAATTATACATCTAAAAAAGAAAGTAAATAAAAACTCCATAAACTACATCTTCAGCAAAAGTGTGAAAGATGAACAATTGGAAATTGTTGGATTTTTTTTGGAAAAAAATTGGAAAATTCCAAATTAGTTGGAAATAAAGTTAAAATTACTGATAGTTGCAGAACCAGTATATGGTAAGCTAGAAAGACATAAAGGGTAGAGAGGGAAAATGGGGATCCAGCTGTGTTAGAGCCCTGAAGTATCAACCACATGTCTTTTCCAGTAATAAAGAACTCCAGCCCAAATATGGGAAGCTCAGAGTAGAACTGAAGTTTAACTGAACACTACAGCTGGTAATGTTGAACAAAAAGCCATGATATGAGAATAAGGGACATGGAATTGAAAGAACCCAGAAATGGTGTAGAAATTTTCAGTAGAAATAAATAAAAAGTGAATGTGGAATTCAGCACCGAGTTCTGAGCGTTCCTGAAATAAACATATATTCTGAATAGAAGAGGTGCCATTACACCATATTTTAATAAAACAATCCATGTCTTCAGGAACAGATAAAGATACTTTAAACTAGTTAACTCATTAAATGATGCAGGTTTTTAAGTTCCCATAGGAATCTCATGCTGTAACTAATGAAGCAAAATTGAACTTGTGTAAAGCAGTAACAGAGAATTGAATATAGGATCATACAAAGTTATCACAAGAGAAAACAAATAATATCAAAGATAACATCAGAATTCTGAACATGATATAATTCAGAAAAATAATTGCACAAAATAGAGGGAATTTATAACCCAATACTTGAATTTATAAAAAATATCAAACATAAAATGTATGAAAGATAACTGTCAAACATAAAGATAATTCAAGGAAATTATATGCAAATAGTAGGAGGAATTAACAGCCATCAGGAAGAAAAGGCATATGCCTGGCATAGAGTGTCCCCCCTCTCTTTCTCCCTCTCATTCTCCATCTCCCCCTCTCTAACAAAATAGATGAAATGAAATGAAAAAAAAAAAAAATTCCAGACAGCTCTAAGCATTGGTAGCAGCAAGGTAAACTCAACTCCAGTAAGCATAAATAAACAAATAGGTAAATATAAACCTTGGAATAAGTAAAAAAAAAAAAAAGAGAGAGAGAGAGAGAGGAAAGAGAGAAAGACATGTGAGAGTGAGAGTGAGAGGAAGAGGAGGAGAGATTAAGACATGCAGGGAGGGTAAAGAAAGCACTTCATTTCATGAAAAGAATTTCTATGTGAAAAGAATATCCATATCTTGAAAATCAAAGAATGGGGAAATATGTTAAATTTGTCTTCTTAAGATATGTTTTAATTCAAATAATAGATTAAATTAAATTAAAGCCAGAAATAAGTGTTACTGTATTTTCCTAAACCAGGTAACTAATCTCCAATTTTGACATTATCTGAGAAAAAATAGTCTTAAGCACTTAATGTAGTTCAACTTATACTTCTTCAATGGCAATTAAATGGCAAGCAATGTTTTAGAAAACAGAGATACAAAAATTTATTTGCCATATTTCCTCACTGTTGAAAGCGAACATCTGTTAAAAGAAACAAGCCTGTAAAAAGATAAATTTAATATTATATATACTATAATATATTATAATATTATATATAATATTATATATACTAGCTACAGAGAAATTCAGGGTACTTAGATGGTGAACACTGATCACAGTATGAATGCAATTAAACAGCACTAGATTTAACAGAAGTGTAGAAGATAGTAGAAAACATTCTCTACTAATAGAATCAGAGTATACAGGAAGCAGAATAGGCAGGTGGAATAAAGATATTCTTTGGAAAATGGAAACTTCTGAAAAATGTAATTAAATTATATTAGTTATACAAGAGAAGTAGCAGCATATGTAAGAATGGAGAGCTCAACTTTTTCAAAGCTCTTTAATATAACTGTGGAATAAGCAAACCGTGGTACTTAGTGGTGATTTTCCTATAGTTATCTAAAGCTAGGGGATATTAATTTGGCCTACAAATTTATGTTAGCTAATAAATGTAAGGATCAGTTTAATATTTTTTTCATTTAAATCTTAAAATTTTTCTATAAATTTGACACATGACAACCAATCTTTTAAATACAGAATATGAAATGGTGTGTATAAAGTCACACACTGGTCAATGTAGCAATGGGAATTTTATTCGAGTTTTCTGATTCAAATCTCACATTCTTCTTTTCATCCAGACTCCTTCAGATATAGAAAGAAAATGTAATATTTGCAAAAGTTACTGTGAGAATTATTCAATGTCAAAATATCATGGTGCTATTTTATTTAAATACTTTAAATTTATGGTGAGCTGCAATTCTACAGTATCTTCGGTTGAAGGAATGTTGTTACTTATGTTCATTAAAAATGGGTCATAACATTATCTTATCTACAAAAGTGAATAAACTACTTTCTTACCTTTGAGGAAAAAATACACATTGTGATGTCTGTCAACAACAACATGTGTAAAAATAAATCTGTATCCTTCAGAATGAATTTTACACAAAGCATTTCAAAAAGTAAGCAGAATCAAGTCGCCTTGATATAGGAGAGTTGTGTTTTCCCCAGGGCCTACACACATGGTTTCAGTGTCCTTTACATTTGCTTACAGTTGTTTTCTGCCTATGGTGACTTATAAAATATACTGACTGGGGCACATGCAACCGTGATAGATATAACAAAATTGAATTGACTTATGGAGGTTAAAGAGAGAAAGTAATGATGTCCAAGGACAAACAAAAATTGAACATAAAGACTAGTATTTTTTCCAATTGTCTAGAAGTAAAAAGTCAAACACATTGTACAATAAAACTTTAGCTTGGAAACTAAAGAATAAAACAGTGTGACATTGAAAATGACCTATATTGTGTTTAAACTTCTTTGCTTCCTACTGTCCTAGTGAACTTTATGCCAAATAAGCAGACCTTAAGCACATAATGATCTTATCTTTCACATTATAATATACTTTTTTCTAATATTATCACTGATTTGACATGCTCTTGGTGACAATATCTAATTTATTTTGAAACTAAAATGACATTAATGGGGAACATAAGAGTTTGATGTTTACCAAAATGGATCATAGGTTAAAAGAAAGTTGAGATGTGCTCATTTGAACATATATTGGAACTTTAATTACAAAATGATTATCTAAGCTTGAATGCAGTGATATCTTTCTCAGTTGGCTACCTTATTTAAAAAGATGAATATTTGTGTACAATTGATTATTTGGTGACCTTGAATGTGTGTAGTTGTAAAAAGGGATGGGGGTTTTAATCTGAAATCTGGACATATAGTTTTTAATTTTCTTCTCACTTTCCAAAGATAAAAGTTTATTATCCTATCATTTTCCTATTTAAAAATCAGCATATTTAATTAAATTTTTATTTTGTCTTTCAAAATAATGAATTTTGTTTAATTTCAAGAATTTCTGGAATGGTATGAGTCTATGTAATGTTAAATTACAAACTGAATTGAAGGTGTTTACTTGTATTTTCAAAGGTACAGTATTTTACGGGTGTGAGTGTTTTATTATAAGGCATTAAACGAATTACCTCCATTCATCTTGTTGAAGAATAGGCAAGATACCTTGGTTTTAGTAGCTACCATTTATTTACTTCCATTATGAAGCGTGTGGCAATTGTGAATGATAAAGAACGGCAGGGAAGTAGTGATTGCTTTCTCCATGACTAGGCCACCGTTGACTCCCACTTTATGAGCTAGTGGTTATGTGCTCTATCAGTTACCTAATGGCTTTAGAATTGTGCAAAATGTTGGGGCTACCCTTTGATCACCAAATTACAGTCTTCAAACCAGTTTGGTATATAAGAATTGATTCAGAAGGTTGGCTCATAACCTCATCAGAAGCCTGAGGGTCTTAAGTGAATATTTTTTTAAAGGAAGCTTATTTAATTTTGTTTTATTTGTATTATTTTTGTAAGAAAGCAAATTAGGAGGAGAGAGAGGGAGAGGGAGAGAGAAAGAAAGAGAGGAGAAGAAAACACAGTGCTTGTTCCCATCTGCTGGTTCACTCTCTAAATGTTCTCAATGGATGGAATTGACACAGGCCAAAGCTGAGAGCTGACAATTCAATCTAAGTCTCTCAGTTCCAAGGTATGGGAACTGGGTCATTACCTGCTACCTCTCAGTGTCCATATTAGCAGTAATCTATCTGGAGACAGGCTTGGTACTTGAACCCAGGGGTTTGATGACGAACGCTGGTGTTCAACTGTTGTCTTTATTGCTAGGCCAAACACTCACACGTAATCTCAATTCTTTTGATTCGCAGTTGTATTAGCCTGCCTCATTCTACTAGATTACTCCAAAAGTGACATAGAGTGGTACTTTATGAATTATTTAGCTAGCTACTTTTATTATTTTTACAACAAATGAATTTGCTACTTTAATAGATACATTTATGATCTTGTTAGTATTTTCCAAAATGGTTACAACTGCAGGGCACTGAAGGTAAGGTAGTCAGTCACTTGCTTATGCTGGGAGCAGCACAATTTCTCCCAAGTGAGTCATCAGTAACAAGGTCAATATCGTGTGCTAACTAGTAGTAGACAGACATGTGAATGACTTCATTCATTTTGAGAAAATCCTGCTTTTGGCACTTTTATAAGAGAAAAAATATGCTTACATGCAGATTTTTATATGTTTATCCACAAAGCAATTATTTCTGGTAGGATAGTTTATTTTCCGTTACCAAACAAAGTGAATATATTCCTTTTGAGCCCATGTAAAATGAAGCATATTTTACAGAGTTATGACATAGAGTAGTAAGCATGCATGTACACAGGCAAAACGTGCAAAACAGATTTAAAACAATTTTTTTCTTAAATATATGAAATATACTGATTTAATCAAATCGCCATTTTCTTTGGGATTTTCTGCAACAAGAAAAGCTTTTTTTCTGGTAAGTTTTCTTCTCCATATGTCAACAACTCTGTGGGTCTGACTGCCTGTTCGAGTCTTGGCTGCTCATTTTCCAAAACAGCTCTCTACTAATGTGCCTGGAAAGGCACATCAGAATGGCCCAAGGACTTGGGCCCCTTGCCACCCTAGTGAGAGACATGGATTGAACTTCAGGCTCCTGGCTTTGGCCTGGACCAGCCTCAGCCATTGCAACTCTTTGGGTAGTGAAGCAGCAGGTGGAAAATCACTTTCTTTCTATTTATCTCCCTCTTGCTCTGTCACTCTGCCTTTCAAATAAATAAATAAATATTTTAACAAGATGAATTATTTGATCCAAGGATATTTAAATTCATCTTTTGAAAAACTGTAATAATGTAGATTTCTTTGTTACAGTCTAAAATCATTAATTTTTATTTTTAATGATGATAATCAGATTATTACTTTTTGTGTTTTTTTTTTCATGAAGATCAGAAATATTACCAATGACTAAAAGGCATTATGTTTTATGTTAAAACAATAGTGCTAAATGTGACAATATTCAGGCTATTTCCACAAATTTAAATACCTAGTTTATTTATTCCAAATGATTCCAGCTGTGCAGAGCTTTTCATTGTCTACTCAGTACTTTTGATTCCCTTATCTCTGCTAGTTGCTTAAGTTGATAGAACTTAAATCTGCTGGAAAATAAACTAATAAGTCAATTTATATTAGTTTTTTATCTTTCTCTTTTTATGTAGTATATTTATTTTATTGCTCTAATTTATCAATTGAATAAATATATTTTATGTTTCTATAATTATTGAAATTAATTTCTTCCTGAGAATCACAATTTTTATAGTGAAGCTATTGCAGATTAAAGATTATTTCTGTAATAACTATGACCAAGTGGTTTCATCTGTTTTGTGTTCCTCATTGTTCATTTTTCAGACAGACTTAACTTTTATTGATTCAATTTTTCCTTAAAACAGCAAATTATTTGACTATTTATATATATACATATAAAATAGATAATGTTAGATAATGAAGCAAAAATTTTGTCCCTTTTTTAAATTCCATAACTTTTAAATTCACAGGTAGTTCCGATCAATCTTTTCCATTCAGATAGGATCACAATACATGGATAAATATGAATTTGAGTATTAACATTCATTTTATTAATAAAATACTCTGGAACTAAGTATAGTGAGTAAAAATGGTAGCAATGATTTTTATGCTCATTGAGATATCCATGAAACTGACATTTACTACTTCAGTCCACCAAATAAGCTATATGTAAGAAATCTCTGAAAATTCGGGTATTAAAAAAAGTATGGTAGAGAAGACATTGGTCATTTTCTAAAGCAATATTTATATACTCAATTGAGGATAAAATATTAATCTCTATATAACATATTTATGATATAAATGTCATCATTGTACAAAGCAGAACTCTTGGGCCTGGCACCGTGGCTCACTTGGTCAACCCTCTGCCTACAGTGCCGGCATCCCATATGGGCCCCGGGTTCTAGTCCAGGTTGCTCCTCTTCCAGTCCAGCTCTCTGCTGTTTCCTGGGAAAGCAGTGGAGGATGGCCCAAGTGCTTGGGTCCCTGCAGCTGCATGGAAGACCAGGAGGAAATGTCTGGCTCCTGGTTTCGAATAGGCGCAGCGCCAGCTGTACTGGCCATTTTGGGGGTGAACCGATGGAAGGAAGACCTTTCTCTCTGTTTCTCTCTGTCTATAACTCTACCTGTCAAATAAATTAATTAATTAATTAAAAAAAGTGGAACTCTTAAATCTATTAAATAGTTTTAAATAGTATTCTGTACACTCGGTGTGAGAAAACAAAAATCCTCTCTCAAAAAGAAATTTTAGGTAGTAGTCAAATCAGCATATAAGGTAAAAAGCTAGAACAAATGAACTCCAAATACAAATACTTTTGATTATTTCTTTGTGTATTTGGAAGGCAGACTGCTAGGAAGAGGGAAAGAAAGGGAGAGAGGGTTGGCCTGCACCACAGCTCACTAGGCTAATCTGCCTGCCTGCAGCGCTGGCACCCGGGGTTGTAGTCCCTGTCAGGGTGTCAGATTCTGTCCCGGTTGCTCCTCTTCCAGGCCAGCTCTCTGCTGTGGCCTGGGAAGGCAGTGGAGGATGGCCCAAGGGCTTGGGCCCTGCACCCGCATGGGAGATCATGAGAAGCACTTGGCTCCTGGCTTGGGATCAGCCCAGCACACCGGCCAAAGCAGCCATAGGGGTGCTGAACCAACGGAAGGAAGACCTTTCTCCCTGTCTCTTTCTCTCACTGTCTAACTCTGCCTGAAAAAAAAAAAAAAAAAAAAGGGAGAGAGGGTGTAGGACAAGGACAGAGAGAGGGAGAGAGTGAATCATCTGCTTTACCTTCACAAATAAATCAAATATCTCATAGGATAAAAAAAAAATTCAGTAATTTTTTCTTCATTTTTTTCAGATTTTTAATTAGATAATAATTGAAAGTACACAATTTCATGAACTTTCACAAATGTAAATTGATATAATCCTCAAAGTCAGAATCTTATTCATGTGTTTCCCAGTCATTAAGCAATCTCTGTTTCCCACCTATCATATTCTGATTGTGAAGTTGATTTTTGCTACTTTTAAATCTGTCAATTTGTTTTATGATTTTTTCAGGCTCTATTAATAGATGCACACACTATTAAAATCATTGAAACGTGATCTTGATGAAATCTTCCTTTTAAATTATATTCATCCTTTTTGATATTATATTTTGTCTGAAAGTTTATTTTATATGATATTAACAAAGTTGCTTTTTTGTTTAAGGTTTTCTACTTTACATGGTTTCCCAATACCTACTTTCAATGATTAGTATCATACTATTTAAAGGATTCTTGTTTGAAGCACAATCTATGGTACAATAATGCATTTTAAAACAAGGTGATTATACATACAGCCCTGAGTGGAAGGACAATTCAAGCAACAGAAATGGTCTTGAAATTCATGTTCTCACAAACATTAGTTAAAATCAAATATCTTAAAGAAAGGACTTAAAAAAAAAAGTTAAGAGGTCAGCATATGAGTGTTCAGAAAACTTAACAAGATAATTTTTTTTTTAACAGAATCTAAAGAAGTGAGAGAGGAAATTGCTGGCTATCAAGAGTTGGGTTCAAGCATTGCATTAATAAAAACATGATGTGGAATTGTTAGCCTAGAGGTTAAGAAGCTTGTGTCATAGTACCAGGGTTCAATTCCCACCTCTGTCTTCTGACTCCAGCTTCTCACCAATGAACACCCTGAAAGGCAGGGTTGATGTTATGTAACTGCATCCTTATCTCTCACATGGAAGATTTGACTCTGACCTCAGCCCAATGCTAACAATTGTGGTCACTGGGGTAATGAACCTGGCAGCTCTTTCTATGTATATCTGTGTCTTTATCTTTCTGCTTTTCAAATAAATATAAATATAAAAGTCACTGATAATTTTATGATGAGCAGGTTCAGTAAAATGGAGGGCAGATGTAGTGAAAAAAGTTAAATATGAAGTGAAAATATATACAAATCATTTAAGAAGCTGGAGTATGATAAGAAATAATGGAAAAGACAGGTAGGGTCTAAACAAAGGTAAGCCTCTCCTGATTATGCCTTCAAATCCCTTGCCTGCTTCTTATTTCTGAGCACCCTCTTGGTTGCACTTAAATTCTCTGCCTACTCTGCCCCTGATCTAGCATCTGAATATGTCTAAATAAACACGCACAACTACCTTGACTTCTCTACTTTTAAATTCTTCACCATTAGGCCTCTGTGGACTCTGAATGTTGCCTGGAATTTGTGATCGTCCACTAACCTGTTTACTCACCCATGTTTTATACAGAAATGCATATGTGAAAGAGAAAGAATGTGAGTTCCTTTCAAGTTAACTTTTTCTAGCTCTTCACAGAAACAACACACATAAATGTTTAAACAAATGTTAAAGGTAGTATAGTAGAAATTGTTATACTTGACATTTGGTTGTGCGAGGCAATATTTATTCTATTATGTTGTCTCTCCTCTCCAGTTCTCAGTACCTAGGACTCCAGTTGTATTCTCCCTTGATTAACAGCTCCTTTCCTCACTTCCAGCCCTTAGGCTCAGCATGCTCCCTTGTGCCCTGTACTGTGTCTGGAAACTGGAAGCAAATAACCAGCTCTGGGGTAGGACTCATCTCAATTGCTTCTGATCTCTCAGTGGTAATTGTCTTCCATTCTCTCTTGTTCAAGTCTTGCAAACTGTCATTTCATGTGTCTTCTCTGCTTTATAATATAATCCATCTAACTGCTTCTTGGTCCATGTTGTTTAAAAGTAAAAGTGTCTATGTTTCCTTGACATACAGTATTTCATCTCTGAAAACCATATTGGTGAAATGACTAATAAATTACTTAGAAGTGGATGATACCCCCCACTATACAATAGTCTAGAATCCCCTTTGAAAAACAGTGTTAAAATCACTCTGAATTGAAAAAAAAAAATCTTGAAGCCTAGTGGCACAAGAGACTAAGCCACTACCTGCAACACTGGCATCTCATATGGTTCGAGTCCTGAATGCTCTGCTTCCTATCCAGCTCCCTGTTAATGCACCTAGGAAAACAGCAGAAGATGGCATGAGTTCTTGTGTACCTGCCCGCCCACACTGGAGACCCAAGTGGAGTTCTAGGCTCCTGGCTTAAGTTTGGTAAAGTCCCAGCTGTTTTAGCCATCTGGGACATGATGCAGAAGTTGGAAGACCGCTCTATTTCTGTAGCTGTCTTTCAAATAAATAAAGAAGTCTTGGCCGGCACCGCTGCTCAATAGGCTAATCCTCCACCTAGCGGCGCAGGCACACTGGGTTTTAGTCCTGGTCGGGGCGCCAGATTCTGTCCCGGTTGCCTCTCTTCCAGGCCAGCTCTCTGCTGTGGCCAGGGAGTGCAGTGGAGGATGGCCCAAGTGCTTGGGCCCTGCACCCCATGGGAGACCAGGAAAAGCACCTGGCTCCTGCCTTCGGATCAGCGAGATGCGCTGGATGCAGCGCGCCAGCCATGGCAGCTATTGGAGGGTGAACCAACGGCAAAAGGAAGACCTTTCTCTCAGTCTCTCTCTCTCACTGTCCACTCTGCCTGTCAAAAAAATGAGACCATATATACTATGTAAATGTGAATGATTTGAAAACTGGGACTATGATTAAAATTACATGAAGTTGACTTAAGAACAATTAATCTGAAGAATGAGACAAAGAAAGACATACCATGACATTAAAATGGTCAACCCTGTTACAAGACATTATAATCTTAATGGCCATGCAATTAATAACAAAACTGCCAAAGTTCACACACAGTCCTATTTCAATTATTCATATTCTCCGGAAGGAAAGTGAATACACAAAAATGAAAAAAAAAATCCTGTATGTCTTCTATTCATTAACTATCAAATGTCCTCATAGAAACAGCTACTAAACTATGTAAAATATGTTATACCCTGGAGAATACACATTTTGTCACTTCAGTTAACAATGTTTTCACAACACTGGGAAACTAATTTAATTTGAGCCTTGTTTTGTTAAAATCAATTCAAACATTTTCCTGAAAGAAGCAAATAAATATAAAAATAATAGCTAGCATCAAACATGGCTAATGAAGTCTTCATTCTTAAATTCAGAAACTGCAGGTAATTTACATTACATTTCCATAAAAATACCATTTGATTCTTTTTCATGTATTCTTACAAATTTTAAGTTCTAAACACAGGGAAGGTACATTGTTAGAGTGCTTTTATTTATTTATCTCTCTCTACCTTAATATGTAATTCCTACCTTAATTTTCCTAACATGTCAGCATATGTTATAAGCAGATGATATTGTTAATAGCATGAGTCCTACCCTACCAAAATCAGGTTCAACTAGTGTGTGATCCAAATCTAAACTGAAATTGTTATAATTTAAGTTTTCCTTTATGATTAGATGCAAATGAGTCAAAAGCTATGCTTTGAGAAACACTATGATAGTCTTTTCTGTCATTCTATTTGGGAAATTTGTTGTCCACCACCATCAGGGCTCTCTTTCTTCATCTTTTTTATCACCCCAATAGAAACAAATATCCTATCTCTACATTGTACTTGTCATTTCCCTTAACTTGTGGAAAGAAAGAACATGCTCTGAGTATGAATTGTGTAGTATTTATTGAAGATAACTTTATAAAATTTTAGTAAGAAAATATATGGTAATCATATAAATATACAGGAGACAGAAGGTATAACTATTACAGCTGGGCATGCTTGAGGATATTTCAATGTTATGTTAGAACTGTCATGCATCAATTAATGTGTAAGTGATATAGGAAAGATCTGTGCAAGAAGGAAGAGAGCTATCCAGTTTCCTGTGGGTGCACCTAGGAAATTAGCAGATGATGCCTCATGTGTTTAGGTCCCTGCAACATCTGGGATGGAGTGCCCGATTCCCAGCATTAGCCTGGCCCATCCCCAGCTATTGAGGATGTTTGGGAAGTGAACCAGTGGATGGAAGATCTCTTTTTCTATTTCTCTCTCCCTCTCTCGTTCTCTCTACCTTTCAAGTAAATAAACATTTAAAAAATAGTAAGAAGAGAATAAGAGAAATATATTAAATTTCTATGTCTTAAGTAACATTTAAAAAAACCTAGACCTAAAGGTACCAAATATCTTTTCACGGTAATTTTATAATTTCTTTGCTAAAAGTTGAGGTGGCTTAGCGTTCTGATTGATTATCTCACTATTGTGAAATGGGAGTCAATGCTGTGTAACTGAGGAAAACACTTGTAAAAGTGGCCCAAAGGACTCACCCATATGAGTTTTGTGATCCAAAGCAGTGACTCTTAACCACCATAGTACGGGCAGACTTCAGGGGATCTAAATCTTAACGTTATATACTTCCTTGAGATGTGATTATTAATGTTCCATTTCGTAGCATCGATAATTATTCTATACACTTCTTTCCACATATATAAACAAGAGGTTTTTGTAATCAGGTGATTTGCTCTGATCAGGAAAGGACAGAGCTGTTATTTATAGTGCACCCCATATTTCATTTAACATCATCTAGCCTTGAGGTATTGGGGAACAGCTGTGCTAATGGTGCAGGCAAAGCCTACATTGAAGATCACCAGGCTTGAAGCAGACTTATTGTTCTAATCCAAGGAAGACGTGCTCTAGGCCTCACCTCTCATACATTAAGACTGGATTTCTTCTGATTAACTCCCCTATTCTACTGTCCATCATACTTTTTTATCTTTGCAGTATTGGATTCTTTGTTCAGATTTTTGCTATCGTTTAGGAAGATGCCCTGACATTGTCATTAGTCTGATATTTTGTAAGTTGTTCAAGTTGAGTTGTTCCTTAATGTCACATGAGGGAAAAGATTTAGTCGTAAAGAGGACATGGTATTTTTAATTAACTAATGAAGTAATTATTGAAATCTATTTCTCTTGAAATGGAAATTTAAGAAAATCTTAGAATAGAAGAAGAAACAAATTGGCAAAGGTTTTGGGGAGATGTTGGCTATAGGATACCCAATTTCAGTTAGACAAAAGGAATAAGGTCAAAAGATCTTTTGTTTAGCATGATGATTAAAAGTTAATAAATGTGCAATGCATTATTTTAAATTTTAAAATTAATTTTACATGAAAAAAAGAGGCAGACAGACCTCCTATCTATGGAGTCACTAGTCAAATTTCTGGGAGCAGGGAACTCTGTTCAAGTTTCTCTCTCAGGTGGCAGGATTCTAACCACTTGAGCCGCATTTGCTAACTGTTTGGCAGGGTCTGCATAAAGAAGGGTCTACAAGTGGAAGCACAGCCAGTACTTCAATCTAGACACTCAGATATGAGATATGGGCCTCAAAAATTGCATCTTAACTTATGCCACAAGAACTTTGCTAACAGAGTAGTCTTCAAGTGTTCCCACCACAAACACACATACACACACACACACAAAGATAATTCTATGAGGTAATGTATATAGTAATTGGTTTGATTTAGGCATTCTACAATGTATACATACAACATATATATACAACATCCTATGCACAATAAATATTTTTTATTTTTCCATTAAAATATTTAAAAAGGAACTAAGGAACAAATGAGTTGTTGGTGAGCAAAAGTAAACATTCTCATCATGTGGCAATAAAGTGTATGGTTGAGCAGGCAGTTTTTTAAAAATCATAAGTGTGCAATTGGTTAGTAAAAGTAACTCTGGTATTAAAAGGTAAATTAAATGAAAATATATTTTCCAACTATTTTATTTAACTACTAATTTTAATAAAGAAAAGTAATTTTCTTAACAAAAGCAGACATTGAAATGTAAAATAAAGTGACATTTTTCTAGCTTACCAAAGAATGCTGACCTATTATGCGCTATTTGCAGGAAACAGTTATTTAATGGAAGCTTGAGTCATTTTCAGTTATCTTACCTTTTGAACACAAAGAATAGAAGTCATGGAATGGCACAATGAACTAGTTGAAAATAGAACATTTGAGTATTACAAATAGTATGCCCTGAATACACTTTATTTATATGTCTAATGGTAGCCCTCACATGCATTATGTAATACTATATGCACTGATCTATAAATCATATGCATTCTTATACAATTAAAATAAACTAATCACAGTGTGTATTATTATTTAAGGGGTTAAATCATAATGGACTTCCTGTGTAATGGATATAACAAAATATAATGTTTAAATATATTTTATTATTATATATTTAATACCATGTGGTTAAAGTTATTTTATTTATAGTCTTTTTTTCAGTACTGTCCCATACAAATATTTTTAAATAACCAAGTAATTATACACTGCTGTGAAAGTGTTATAGGTCAAAATGGTTGGAAAAAGCTGATCTAGATATGACAGTTTTATCACATCATGGCATTGTTATGTGGGTTTAATCTTTGTAAAGTGTTATTCTCTCATGTCCATTTTTGGGGATTAATGTTTCACACAATATATTCTTGTCACAGTAAAGACGGAGATGACAACAAATGGGACAATTGTCACTTGCTAGAGTGTTCACAAATGAGATGTAAATATGCTGTTCCTTAGAAGTAGAAATGCATTAAAGATCAATGAAATTATTATATGGAGTCTGAAATATAAACTAATTTGTAGTGTATCTAGAGTTTCAGAATATATTCTGTTGTAGTAGTATGCCTCTGTAACCTTCTCATATCAAGCAATACAACTTTGAACAGTATCTTGCTTTTGCTATTTTATATTAAATCAGAGTAGCATTGTTCTTTTGTTTTGACCCTTCCAAGATATCTCACATGTAATGGAGAGGTTTGAGAACCAGCAAGGTTCTCAGTAAAAAGGATTTAATGAATGTTGTAGGAGGGTAATTTGCATGGAAATGACATTTTTTTGAAGCCTGGAAAAATGTAACAAAAAAGAAAAGGAAACATTCTGAAGAAAATGTTTATAATGAGCCTGAAAAATAGAAATCTAAGCAGCTGCTGGAATATTATAATCTGCCTTTGATTTCTACAAGAGCTTTTCAAGTAACCGTCTGTATAACAAATAGATTAAATTGGAAACTCTTCTATCAAAGTAAGAATTGCTAGAAAATAGTAATATTTTGTGTTGACTTAAACATGTATATAGTCTTCACTAATGATATAAATCTTTTGATATCTTGATATTTCACTCTCAAATTGAGATGACTATATTTGATTTTAGTTCAGACTGCTCTCATAGTTTTATGCTAATATATAGATATGTGTGTTGTTTCATTGAAAATGTACAGGTAAATATATGCATATAAGCTATAATTGTTTCTTGGCCTTTTGGCTAAGATCAAGTGTATATATATATATACATGAAAATTTATATAAGTTTTCATGTAAAGGCAAGGGGTAAGTTCTGCATCTTAATTTAAAGAGCAAACATAAAACATAATTTATATGTTTTTAACATATATTTTAAAGGCAGGGTTACACAGAGAGGGAGATAGAGAGAAAGAGAATGAGATATCTTCCATCTGTTGGTCCATTCCCCAAATATTCATAATGACCTCAGCTGGGTCAGGCCAAAACCAGGAACCTAGAATTCCTTGTGGGTCTCCCACAATAGGTTCAGAGGCCCAAGTATTCAAGCCATTTTGTGCAGCTTTGTCAGCAGGGAGCTGGATGCAAAGTGAGTAGCCAGGACATAAAGGGATGCCTATATGGAATAATGGCCCCTGTGGCCACAATACTGGTCTCTATAATCTAAGATTTTAACAAGATATAATGGTGCTGAAAGACTTCAGAAGGGCAGCTCATATACATTAGGTTTCTGGGAGAAACATATAGAATCTTACAGGAATTTCCAAATTCAAAATCTTCATTTGTAAATATTCCAGAATATTCTTAATAACTATTAGTTATGATGGGGAAACACATGTGTTGAATTTTCAAGTAAACATCTGTGCTTAACAAAGAGATTTTCCTGAATTTCCTAAATTTCAAAGCCATGTATCACTGTTGATTAGTTTTCCAGCCATTATTCATTAAAATGGATAAACTAAACTGAAGCCTATTAATTTGTGCTACAAAGTAAAAGATCTCAGTTGATATATAACTGCATTCTTTGAATTACCTAACCAACTACTCAAACACATATACACACAACACCCAGGCACATATGCACATTTATGTAAGTCTTCAAATAAAGGTGAGGGGGGTGAGCCCTACAACTTAAAGAACAAACATAAAAAAAGCAGATTTTTTTTCTTTTTATCATGAATGTCTGTGTCTCAAGATTTAAAAGTACTTACCTGTTGTGAAAACATCTGTTTTTGAATTTTACTACTGAAACATCTTCATGAGATTTTAAAAGACAAAAAAGCAAAATCACTTTGGCATTTTCATTTTTCAAGAAGCTGTGGAATGATTACAAACGTTAGTCCATCAGCATGCTGATGATACTCAGACCAATGTTGTCTTTGATCTGACCCAGATGATGTTTCTGCCGGCTTTTCTGTTGTGTCTTGCTGTTAACCTCAAGGAATCATGCAAACTGACCAAGTTGCAGTCCAAAGAAGAAAGAATTCTGACAGTCCGGAGAAATCATCTGGAACACATATAAAAAGAAGTATTTTTCCAATTTTTTTTATTCTTTTCTACTGAAGCCTGTAGATTAAGACTTCTTTGATCCAGAGTACTTACCAGTTAACACCAATGGTTCAAATTTATTTGTGTATGATTTATAATTTTTATGTATATTTGAAAGAAAACCCATAGGAGGAACTCTACAGATGTTGTGTCCTGCTCATAGGAAATAAATCCCTAATAAGAAAATTAATAACCTAAGAATTTTATATCAGATGAAATATGAAAATATCCTGCTATGTTTTGCCAAGAACGTAAATTAAAAACAAAAAAAAAATGATGAGTTTTTTGTACTCAGCATGTCATTTGATAATAAAGACTGGACTACGCTATGAATTTTGAACTGGGATATTCTTAAATATCATGTTTACTGGGATCCACTTCTTTTTCTTTTTTCTCCATTTTTATTTGACTATCATGGTACAAAGCATATTTTTTCCATTTCTTCTCTCACCTTCTCTTACACAAATATGGTGGATGGATAACTACAAGAATGAACTCATCTATGTTGGATCTTTTGCTTTTGCTATTTAACTACAAGAGACTTAGATTTTTGACTGCAACTCACCTATTATAATAGTTGTGACTTTGTATAAATAAGCTAAGCTTAAATACATGTAGTATGTTGTAGCATGTAAAAAAATAAAATTAGGGAAGATAATGCCCAAGGATTCAGCACTTAATCTTTTAGAACAAGATTTTATTCTTTTCTGTTTGATTTTATAAGATGTTACTCTATGTGACTTTTTATAAGGAAACATCTGAGACTTTAAAATTGGAGCGAAATTGTCCCCAATTTCATTCCAATCCTCTACATTTCATACTGTTAAGAAGATGCAGACTATTCCCATTTGTTCATATTTCATTGGCAGAGAGAACGTTAACGTTCATTTCAACTGGGCTAACCTTTAGATCGACCTCTTACTGATTATGTGTCCCTGGTCTCTTTTTCCTTAGAGCATTTATTTTAGAACTTGTGATCACAAATTCTTTTTCCATCTCTTTGAAATGAATGTAAAACTTCTTATAACCTTCTACCTGTCCTAGCACCCAGGAAAGTCCTTTCCCAAGCATCTGGAAACTTTGACTCCCTATTCTCCAGTCTCTCTGAGTCTCCCTTGCAATCGTAGAGACCAAATCAAAGAAAACATTTTCACAGTGAGCAATAGCTCAATGTACCCTAAACATTCCATTGAATAGCCTGCCCCTTAAATTATTTGGTAATTTTCTACTTCTTCTTGACCTACTGCTTTATCTTCTGACCTCTACTTTTTCAAGTGAATTTAGTTTAATTTCCCTCCATGATTGCCCCAGCTTGAGTAAGTTATTTTTTATCTCTTTAATTTTATCTGGAGCAAATTTTGCTTTGAGTATCCCATTTCTTTGAATGATAATTTTTACCTAGTCTTTGGGAAGTGGGAAAATATTAATTTCTAATAATTGCCTCAAGATTTTGTCTTCAGATTTCTAGTCAGTCCTTTTTGTATGCTCTAGATTAATATTCCCAAATACTGCTCCTATTTTTTATAATGGCACTATTACTGCTACAATTAAGTCTTATTTATTTTTGAATTTTTACAAGATTGTATTATTATTATTTTTATCTGAAAGGTAGAGGGACAGGGAGAGAGAGCTTCCACCCACTGGTTCACTCCACAAATTGCTGCAGCTCTGCCTGAAGCCAGGAGCTTGAACTCTATCCGGGTCTCCCAGGTGAGTGGCAGGGGCCCAAGCATTTGGACCATCTTCCAATGCTCTCCCAGGTGCATTAGGCGTGAATTGCACTGAAAATAGAGCAGCAGGGACTTGAACAGGTTTGCATATGAGATGTTGGCTTCACAAGTAGCATTTTAAATCACTCACCACAATGCCAGCCTCATAAATAAAAGTTTACTCCTTAAAGCTTTGCTAAAATGATATCTGTACCATGAACTAGAAGCCCACATGTGTTTTGATTCACAAATGAGTTCCCCTTGTATGAATTCCTATTCCACATTTTATATACTTTTTACACAACTTAGCATTATGTGTAGTCATTCATATACAGTATATATGTCTGCCTATATGCATATATATACATATATACATATATATACATACATATATATATGTATATATATATATATATATATATATATGGTTCACTCCCCAATTGGCCGCAACAGCGGAGCTGCGCCAATCCGAGGCCAGGAGCCAGGAGCTTCCTCTGGGTCTCCCACGTGGATGCAGGGGCCCAAGGACTTGGGCCATCCTCTACTGCCCTCCCAGACCACAGCAGAGAGCTGGATAGGAAGTGGAGCAGCCAGGTCTTGAACTGGCGCCCATATGGGTGTTAACCCTTTTTTTGCAATGTAACTGTTAACAAGCCTTTCAGGAGATTTTCATACAAGTAAAGTTGAAAAACACTCTTTAAATTATTCCTTTCATTGTCATCACTCAATAAGTGATAATTGATTCAAACATGTATTAAGCACCATGCATAATTTACAACTTACAATTAAAGTTCTTCTCAACTAAGAATGTTCTGGGGGCCAGCACTGTGGAACAGTGGGTTAATGCCCTGGCCTGAAGCACTGGCATCCCATATGGGTGCCAGTTCTAGTCCCGGCTGCTCCTCTCCCAATCCAGCTCTCTGCTATGGCCTGGGAAACCAGTGTAAGATGGCCCAAGTCCTTGGGCCCTGCACCCACATGGGAGACCTGGAAGAAGCTCCTGGCTCCTGGCTTGGGATTGGAGCAGCTCTGGCTGTTGCGCCCATCTGGGGAGTGAACCAGCAGACAGAAGACCTTGCTCTCTGTCTCTACCTCTCTCTGTAACTCTGACTTTCAAATAAATAAAATAAATATTAAAGAAAAAGATGTTCTGGGCACTGGCACTGTGTCATAGTAGGCTAACCCTCTGCCTGTGGCACCAGCATCCCATAAGCGCACCCATTCATGTCCAGACTGCTCCTCTTCCCATCCAGCTCTCTTGCTGAATGGGAATGACCTGGGAAAGCATTAGAGGATGGCCCAAGTAGGAGACCTGGAAGAAGTTCCTGGCTCCTGGTTTTGGATAAGTCCAGCTTTGACAGTTGAGGCCATGTGGGGAGTGAACCAATGGGTGAAAGAACCCTCTCTGTGTCTCTCCCACTGTATGTCTGTAACTGCACCTCTCAAATAAACAAATAAATCTAAAAAAAAAAAAAAAAAAAGGATGTTCTGGACTTCTTCCACACATCTACCCTATAGAAATCCCTTACTTGAGAGTGAGATTTGGGTTTGAATTTCAATTCTTAGTATATTGATTTAAAAATGTGATCACTGGTGGAGCTTTCTCACCATATTAGGGATGCCTGAAGGATTCAGTCCTTTTTCAAAGTCTCCAGCAAGCAAGGACTATCTAGGTACACTGAATCCAAGATAAATGAGCACTCTATATACCAGTACAAGGAGCTTTGCCTGGTTACAGATAATGTTTATTAAGGTACAGAAATCAGTGCATAGTCTGTAACTGATAGTATATTCATCACTTGGTTTTGGAAGTTCCTCCTGTACTCTTCAGGGAATGGGGTATAAAACCTCAAGTAACCCTAATGCTGATGTCTTCAGTCCAAAGGGCCACACTCTTTTGGACTTTCATGCAAGTTCCATTGTAGGATGATGAAAACATTTGAAAGGCATAGCTGAGAAGCCCAAGCATCTTGCCATACTGTCTAATGCATGTTAGATTGTTGCATGTCCTCTAACCTTCCTTGTTACTAAATGTCTTATGAAGACCTATTTAAACACATTGTTGAAGCAGTATGAACATTGCTAGATGCAAACTTTCATTACTCTTATAATTTACAGCATAATAATAACTCACTTCTGCTTAAATTTGGGTTTTTATTGTACTATTCCAATGTCCTTATTTTTTTGTCTTCAGAAAGTAAAGCTGTGGGTTTTTTCCAGTTTGCAATTAATAGTCACCAGTACGAAAGAGTAGCATGAGAGATAAGGTTTCCCAACCTTGTTTTAAATAGATTATTGAACCATTTTTTTTTCCTTTTGTGTGTGTGTGTTTGTGTGTTCCTCATTCACTCCACTTTTGGGAGCAGCTGGCGTTGCTAATTCCTGAATCTTGGAGGGAATTCTTTATTTAAATTTGAGGCCTTTCTTGGCTTTCCATTCCATTGGTTTAGCATTCAACTTTCTTGCTTTTTCTACCATTGTTTTCCAGCTTCTTAGCTTCCAAAATTGTATTGTTGCCCTCCTTTAATATTTCCCTATTGTTATTGATTCTGAATTTATGTAGAAAATATATTTAGTTTCATTTTGATGTACATATTCCTTATGCATTTGCTTTGAGAGTCTCTGTGGCAGACTACTGAAGCATATGGAATTCAAAAATAATTGCAATTCATGAAACAAAATCTATATGAATACCACTGAAAGTATTTGCATTAAAAATGCATAACAAAAGTATTTTTAAACTCTTTTACATATAACGAAAATGTGTCTCTACTTATCTGTTAAATAGCAATACCAATATTGAGTGGCATATCTACATTCTATTATAATTTCAATGTAATGATCAATCAGTGTAATCTAAATTTCTATATATCAAGGTGTGCATTAAGCTTTCATCTGGGACACCCACCTTCTATATCAGAGTCTTTGAGTTCCAGTCTTTATGCTGCTTCAAATTCACCTTTCTACTAATGCACACCCTGGGAGGCAGAAGCTGGTTCAAGTACTTGGATTCTTTCCACTCATGGGGAGGCTTGGAGGCTTGGATGAAATTTTCTGCTCTGTGGCTTCTGACTTTTGATCTGGCAAAGCAATAGTTAGTGTAGGCATTTGGGGACTGAATCAGCAGATGAGGAATCTCTCTCTCTCTCTCTCTCTTTCTCTCTCTCTCTGTCTTTCAAATAAAGCAGTCATCTGCCTTAGGCAAATGTGATGTGAAAATATCTGGGATTATTTATTACGCTTGGTCTTAGCCAAAGGATGATAAGTGATGGGGATTGTTTATTTATGCATTTAATTTGAGAGTTAGAGAGATGGACAGAGATGAGGAGAGAGAGAAAGAGTCAGAGACCAAGATCAGTGAAAAAAAATCTCCCAAATTCTGGTTCATTCCCCAAATGCCTGCAACAGACAGGGATGGCACATTCTATATAGAACAGGGGACTTAATCAGGACCCCCCAAGTGGGTGACTACATGAGCCACCACTTACTGTCCCCCAGGGTGTGCATTAGCAAGATGCTGGAAGTGAGAGTGGAAGCTGGACTCGGACTCAGGCACTATTATAAGGGGTAAGGAGTCCCAAGCAAAATCTTAACCATTGCATCAAATGCCTGTACCTGTCTGTGATTATTAATGACAGAAGTCATACAAATTGTTAATATGACTGATGCTTGTTATCTGCATATATCATTGAAGGAAGGACAATTTTTGGATAGAGATAATTGAAAATAAATTTATATTTCAGTGTTCCACCGAAAATTGGAAGTATCCTAATTTTATTTAAATCTGTGAAAATAAAAGCACTTTTCCATAATATCAGTTGAAAACAAAATCAAAATGCTGGAGATAATTTCTAGTTGCTGTATGTGATATTTCACCATTTCTGTAGAGAAAAATGCATAATATAAATATATTTGATAGGTAATATGAGTTATTTTGGAGGTATTCATGCAGAAAGAAGACTACCAAAATAAAGATGCAGTGCTAATATTTAAACTGAATTGAAATATATTCTTTTTATTCAAAAAGGTCATGCTCCGGTTGTTGAGGTAAGTGGGATGAGATACGATAACATGTTTCGAGTTTGTCATTACTTATATCGTGGAACTCCTAATGTAATACATCAGAAAACATGGAATATGATTTTCTGGTCCATGTAAATTTCCAAATGTGTGAGAGAACAGTTTCTCTGAATGTTTTCTGATACACTTTATGGTTTTTGCAACAGAATCACCCTGAGATGATCTACTATAGTTATATATCTTTATGTTTGTCCATCCCATTATTTATATGGTTAAAAATATATTTTTAAATTCAATAGATTATATGCATATATTTTATTCATGAATTTAAAATTGGTATAATTAGTAATATGTATAAAAATAAGTGCTAGAAATGCTTTGCTAAAACCTACATAAAACTTTAGGAGAATAGAAATACATAAGGACTTCTGGTTCTGCCAAAATGGGCTAGACTGCTTTGTCCCATCTCCTCTTTGCTCAGAACAACTAAAATCTTGGAAATGAAGCAACGATCCAGCAGAGGACAACTTTGAAGACGCTGTGAGGAAGTCAAAAGAGTTTAGCACCCTACACCTGGAAAAACAAGTCAACAGACTTTTTATGTCCCTCCAAGAAACAGAAGAAGACTCTGACTCAGTGTCTTTACCATCACTAACCCAGCAACTAAAAGCTTATTTATTGCCTGGATCTAATTAAGGTCCCTCTGGCAAAATAAAAGTGACCCAATAGGTACTGCTGATAATAAGTGACTAAGCAAAATGCTTTCTTTTCTACTGGGTCTCATACTTACCTGGGTGACTGAGACATAATAGGGAAAGTAGGTGGCATAGGCAAGAGAGGCACTGCCATAACAAGTAGCCCTTGGGTCCCTTAGGCCAGAAACACACATTCCCCATCCAGAAAAAGCATAGTGGCCAAAAACTACTTCTATGGAGCATGAACCACAGCAAACATCTGCCAGGGAAGAGCTCTTCATGCTCCATATCATACAGTGGATGTTTGGGAATGGAGTGTGGGGAACCTCACCACAGCAATTGTTCCATTAAAGAAGCCTCCTTGACCTCAAAGTCCCATGATGCCCCCCACCTACTGCATTAGTTTCCTATTGCTTCTATAACAAACACAAACTCAGCATAAAATCATATAAATTTGTGATTTTGCATTTCTGCAAGTCAGAATTCATAAAATCAAGCTGTTCACTGTTGTGGCACCTACTCAAAATCTAAAACTCATATGTAACCTTCATCATCCCAAAAGTCCTGAATATCATTGTTCAGACTGAAATGCAGGAGAGTCTATTTGTAACTCTTCCTGAGGCTTAAGTCTTGTCTGTGAACCTGTGAAACTGAAGAGTCAAATTAACTGCTTTTTAAATGCAATCACAGGTAAAGCATAAAATACAAATTAAAGAGATTCACCAAGGGATAAACTGTCCATGCCTTCCTAAATAGCTGTTTTGCATTCTTACCCATAAAGGAGAATTCCCATTGCTCAGATTTCTTGCCAGCAATTTATATCCTCAGATTGCTTTACTTTAACCATTTGAATAGTTTTCAGAAGCATAAAAATATCTCACAATTGGTATTTTAGTTGAACAACCCTATAGTGAAACCTGTAAATACACACACAAATTAAGTAGGCAAGAGCAAGAGAGTGACATGAACACTTTGATATTCATGTAAAATGAAACATATGTAATGCATCAAAAATCCAAATGAAAATCTTCATAGTTAATATTCAGTATGATAAAATAGGAATTTTAATTTTTTTTCTACTTTTATCTTGATACTTTGGTTGCATTTGATATAACCTGACTCTGGATTAAAACAATAAATTTACAAACATGCATACCCTTCACATTTTGGACTTAAGTGAAAGAAAATTGAAAAATATATTGATGTATTAAATGAGAAAATTGAGAAATGTGTAGGTCTCATCAACTTATAATATAAGTTCTTTTTCAATATCCTATAATTGGAAGAATTCCTAGAGTATATAGACAGAATTTTCTGGATAATATTGCTGTTTTAAATTCAAAACAAGAATAATTCTCCAATTTTTAAAGATTGACAGCAAATAAGCCATCTTTGTAAACAATGGAGAAAATATATATATTTAAGTAAAAGAACTATATATCAGTTGCAAGGTACATGTCAAATTTCTAGTTATTTTAAACAGGAAACCAAAACTAAGTTTCAACATTCAAATGAAAGACAGACAAAAAAAGAAAAGGAGACTTCGGTACTAAATGCAAAGTTATAGATTACATAAAAGGAAAATGATAGCTAAAAGGTAGAATTATTGTATTAATGATAAATATTCCTTCAGAAGAAAAAAAAAACAATGAGTTGTATACCTCAAGATTTTGTGGCCATTTGGTTATAGATAGGAGAGAGTGGGCGGCTCTCCAGGTTTCTGTGCTATAGTGTTGTAAAGGTGGGATATTTCTGGAGTCTGTGAGAAAATTCTCTGCTTAGCTATACTCTTCATACTGTTAATCTCCTAAAGAAACCCAACTGTTATTTCTGTTACTGCCAACATACTTAATTATTGTTGTATAGCGCAAAACCATGATAAGATCTGAACAAAACAGATGGCTCAGCGCTGCCAGAAAACTTATGTTTTCGCCATGAATTTTTATGATATAGATGAAAATATAATTTTGTTGGAAATGTCCAAGACAAATCAGCATAATTTTACAATACTTATATACATCGAGTGACTAAAGTACTCCAACATTATTTCATGTTTCTTCAACAGTGCTTTTCTAAGAAATTTATAAAAGCATAAAGCATATACAAATCATTTCCAAAGCATGACATAATTAAACATACTGATTTGTTCATGGGTTTAGTCATCTGAAATGGATACTGCTCCTTTATATTATCACATACCATATTCGAAAATCAATTTGTAAATAAAAGCATTAACTAAATTTGCTTGGGCTTTATAACTTCAGGATTCTTTAGATTAATTGTATTACCATGTATTTGGCATGCTTATTTCTAGCATGTTGATTAACCAATTAAATGAATGATAATGATTTTACTCATGCTTACTTCTAGGTAAACTATGCCCACTCAGATTGATCAGAAGTTTTGTTTTTAGACAATTATCACACAATGGGGGAGATTGCCTTATCAATTGACAATGTAAAAGTAATAATGAAAGTATGAAGTCAGTGGTAGAACTCAAGGAGCTCGAAGAACAGGACAAAGGACAATAAAGTCAGAATAATGGGACAAGGAAGACTTCCACTTATATATAATTATTTATTAAAATTTACTCCTTAATGGAAGTGTTAGAAAGCCAAATAATGGAAAAGGAGGTCTAGTTTGAGAACAGTATAAGAAAAAGCATCGCTTCACTATAACTTTTGTTTCACATTTTGTATGTAAAACTTTCTAGAATAAGACAAGAATGTTAATCTCATCAATAAAATTAAATCAAGCAGATAGAATTAAATTTGATGCAATTAAGTCCATATGATTTTCCCTTACAACATGTGATTTCAGGTCTCCTTTGGAAGTGACTCAAGATGACAAAATTAGAATTTGATGGGAATGGGAATAAAATTTTACCATTTGTATCAAAATGGATTCCACTGGAGCACATTATGTTGAGGGAAATAATCCAGACACAGAAAAACACATACCGAATATTACCCCTTGTATGTGGGAGCTAAAATTAAAAATGAAAAACAATAAAAAATTTTAAGAAACCTGTGCATTAGTATTGCAAATACAGTTTTGTTGAATTTTGTTTTATGTTTTTGTAAATCATATGGTTAAGAATGATATACTTCTATAGCTTTAATGATCTGTGATTATTTTTAAATTTCATTGAATATGAGTGAAATTAAAGTCCATTAACATTTTCACTAAAAATGAATTGAGTTTCTAGATTACTTAGAGAAGACCCATCTTTACAATGTTAATTCATTCTATGTAAGTAAAAATCTGTATTTCTGTATATATTCCATCTATAAAACTATTTTAAAATTGCCTTCATTTGGACACTCTTCATCTTTAAATAAGTACATAACCATAATCATTATATTTAAATACAAAGAATGACATCTTGAAATTTACTCTTTACATGTCAGGCATAACTAAATTCACTTTTTAAATTATTTTGTTCAAATACTCAAATCTTGACAGTCTGTGTTGTTTCAGAGTATAGAATTCTCTTTCATTGGTTCATACATACCCAACATTCATTTTGTTCATTTTTTAAAATCTATAAAGAAATCCCTATACTTCGATGTGTACTTTTATAGCTGTTATTTTTTGGTGTTTGGGGTATTGGAGATGATGCTAGCTAATTTGTTGCTTCCACACCTACTTGTCTATGTGTTTCCCCATATAGATGGCATTATGTGCAGTGGGTTAAACCTCCACTTGTGATGCCTATGTCACATATCCAAGTGCTGGTCTGACTTCTGGCTATATTGCTTCTTATCCAGCTTTCTTATAACGCACTTGAAAAGGCAGAAAATGGTGGCTCAAATGCTTGAGTACCTCCCTCTCCCTCCCTCCCTCTCCCATGGGAGACTCAAATGGAATTTCTGGCTCCTGCCCTGGACTTGGATATTCCCTGACCATTGTAGCCCTTCGGGTAGTGAACCAGTGAATGGAAGCTGTCCCTTCCTCTATGTCATTCTGCTCCTCAAAAAATAAATCAATATGTATTTCAATAGCCCTTTAGATCAGATCTTGATTTATTTTAAATAATTTAATAGGACTTTTAAAAATATGATGGTCTTTTTACTCAATTACATTTATGAAAATATATGTTGTCAGAAATCACTGTTACATTTTAGCACTATATTCATATTGCCAGAACTTTAAAAATTATTCTTCTCTTCTTCCACCCTTCGCTTTTTTTTTTTTTTTTTTAACAGGCAGAATGGACAGTGAGAGAGAGAGAGAAAGGTCTTCCTTTTGCCATTGGTTCACCCTCCAATTGCTGCCGCGGCCGGCGCGCTGCGGCCTGCGCACCACGCTGATCTGATGGCAGGAGCCAGGTACTTATCCTGGCCTCCCATGGGATGCAGGGCCCAAGCACTTGGGCCATCCTCCACTGCCTTCCCGGGCCACAGCAGAGAGCTGGCCTGGAAGAGGGGCAACCGGGACAGAATCTGGCGCCCTGACCGGGACTAGAACCCTGTGTGCCGGCGCCGCTAGTCGGAGGATTAGCCTAGTGAGCCGCGGCACCGGCCCACCCTTCACTTTCTAGATCATAATTTTTTATGCTTAGTTACACTTTATATACTCTTTTATTCTTCTAATTCCTATCCCTATCATATTATTATTACCTGTAATTGTGTTTATTCACCTTTTCTTAAATATCTTTAACTCAACTTTATATTACCTCCAAAAAATTAAAATAATTTGTTGTCTTCTAGTCTCTCTCTTTATACTCTCTGCCATTTTAATATTTTTATACAATATTCACTTTCCAGATTTATTTAGATTATTTTATTATTGCTTTTTGTAAACAAGAAGAAGTTGTTATTCTTTTTTGTTTTTCATACATATGCTGAATTAATGTTCAGTCAACATCTGATCATAAGAGCAGACACCAAGTAAGATATCTTAAAAGACTGACTTTAAAACTGGAAATTATGTACAAATATGGATGTGCTTCTGACTGATGTGATGGTGGAGAAAAATGGAGTGCCTATGAAATTGTAGAAAGCAATGTAGAGAAATTGCATTACTGAATTGCTTAGATGTCTAAGGAAGTGGCTGAAGCATTGCAGATTTGCAAGCAAGTGTGTGTGTAAACAAGCTGCACTGGAGAGCATCAAACCATTATATCAGCAAAGGACTCTGGAAAACGTCTTTTGCTAATTTATAATTCCAACTATGAGATAAAAAAGCAAGTGTGGCAATGAATGAAAAGATTCACTATTTGACTTAGGTATAATCTTCAAGGGTATTTCCAAAGATGATTGTCTAGGGGTGAATGAGCATTTAGCCCAGTGGTTAAGAGCCCATATCCCACATTTGAGTAACTGGGTTCAATATCCACCTCTGGCTCATGACTCCAGCTAACTGCTGATGTGGATCCTAAGAGGTAATGGATGATGGCTCAAGTGATTGCCTTTCTGCCACCAACATGGGAGATCCACAGTACATTCCCTGACAGGCTTTGGCCTCAGTCCAGCCATGGTTGTTGCAGACATTTGTGGACTGAACCAGTGGATAAGGTGCTCTCTCTCTGTGACTGTCTCTCATCTCCATCTATCTCTGCCTCTATCTTTATTCTATATCTCTATCTCCATCTCCATCTCCATCTCCATCTCCATTTCCATCTGCATCTTCATCTCTCTCTTCTCTCTGTCAAATAACTAAAATGTTTTAAAAATTACAAAGATGATTATTGGTAGATCCTATGAAGACTTGAATGTGTATAATGATTTTTTTTAAATTTTTATTTTCCCTATGCACTTGAAGGGAAAATTTGGGTGCATAAATTAATATGTAATTTATCTGCATTGAGTTGAAATTTTCCTCTCTATTCCATAAGTACCATTTAGTTAACTTTTATTTACTTATAATTGCAGATCTTACATTTTTATAAACTTCTAGACAACTCTTAAGCATTAGCTTCAAATTATTCTGTAATTCGACTGTATTAGCTTGTCTGACTCAGGTAATATATTTACGTTTTATATTCACTTCCAGCCTATTGATTTATTATTCAGCAAAATCCATATTACCGTTTAATACATATTGATTATAGTAGTTGTTAATTATTTTATGCATCATATCCTACATGTTCCATTATTTATTTTTCACAAGCGCTCTTTACAGTTGTATATTCTCAGAATTTCCTTCTTTACTTCCTTTTAATACTGTTTATTGTGCTCATTAAAATTATTTTTCTTTCTAGGCCACTTAATTCTGTTACTCTGTGTTCTGCGTCTCTCTCTGCTTCCTTCCTTTCCCCTTTCTCCTCTCCTCTTCCCTTTCTCCTCCCCTCTCCTCTCCTCTCTCTCTCTCTCTTTCTTTCCTTCTTTCCTTAGCAGAAAGAGACAGTAAGAGTCTTCCAGCTTGTTCTCTCCTCAAATGCCAACAGCCGAGGTGGTCCAGGCAGATGTCAGAACCTGGTAACTCTACCCAGCTGGCAGACACCCACATACATGAGTCTTCATCTGCTGTCTCCTAGGATGTGCAGGAGCAGGAAGCTAGATTTGGAAGTGGAGCAGGGACTCGAACCCATTTACTTAGATATAGGATGATGTCATTGCAGGCGGCATGTTGATGGGTATGCCAAACACTTGCCTTTTCTCTCTGTTTTTATCATGTTATAATCTAATGTCTCCTTATTTTGTAGCAATTGCATTCTCCCTTGTTTTATCGTTTTTCCTCATTATATTCCATTGGCAACATCAGCTACTTAGACTTAGTTACTGTATCTTAGTCCTTTCTCTGTACATTTCTTGCTAGGGCCAGATGGGAAAGGGGAGCAGATCCACCTAGAGATAAAGAGCCACTGGTTTGGCCACCCAATTCCTGCTTTCACAGTCCTCTATTCTCTCTCCAGCCTTTGTGAACCACCTGCCCACTATTTTAATGAGTACCTGAAGTGAGATTACTTGGAAAAATTTGAGGATGGGCAAAAGCAAATGAATTCCTGTCTCCAGCAGATGCTGTGTGCTCTCTTGTCAGCCCTCTGCAGTGGTGCCAAGATTTACCATCTATTTGACTTTGTTTTCTTTGTCCCATATTGTAGACAATCTTATTCTTTCATTTTCTTTTTCTTTCTTTCTTTCTTTCTTTCTTTCTTTCTTTCTTTCTTTCTTTTTTTTTTTTTTTTTTGACAGGCAGAGTTAGACAGTGAGAGAGAGAGACAGAGAGAAAGGTCTTCCTTTCCATTGGTTCACCCTCCAAATGGCCACTATGGCCAGCGCGCTGCGCCAATCCGAAGCCAGGAGCCAGGTGCTTCCTCCTGGTCTCCCATGCGGGTGCAGGGCCCAAGCACTTGGGCCATATTCTACTGCCTTCCCAGGCCAGAGCAGAGAGCTGGACTTGAAGAGAAGCAACCGGGACAGAATCTGGTGCCCCAACTGGGACTAGAACCCAGGGTGTCGGTGCCACAGGCAGAGGATTACCCATGTGAGCCACGCGGCGCCAGCCATTCTTTCATTTTCTATATTTGATAATCCTCATAATTGTAACATTGAACTTCCAGCATCTGAATTAGCTCCCTAATTTCCCTTCTAGTTGTTTGTATAATTTTGAAGTCTAGGAGAGCAAAGATAGAAAAAATGGCAAAAAAGGAAACAAGCAAACAAATACAAAAGTAAAAGCAAAAACTTATGTGAAATCCTAGTTAATGCCTGGTTGGTGTTGGGAGTGAATTATTGAACTTTATAATATCAATTTAACATCCTAAAACCTCAAGATCCCTGAAGAATGGATAAATTCAAAAAGCTTGTAAAACAATATTAAAATAGATGAGGTAGTAGAGCTTTTCCAGAGAAACATGATTAAAACAAGTCAAAACAATTATCTTTTCAAATGAGACCAGCTGTTTTTGATTGGCTAGAAGTTGCATCACTGTAAATTTTAAATTGTTAATGACAATTTTATTTTGTTTTTTTTTTTTCATTTTCTTTTCTGTGGGAACTTTTGTATTGAAAATAAAGAAATTGGTGTTACATTAACAAAACATGCAAACCCTTTAGCTTCTTAATGGTATGTTTGAATAGATAACTGAGTAACTGCTGTATTATGAATTCTTGAACAATAATACAAGAGTGAAAAGGAGAAGAAAGAGTAAACAAAAAATACAGACCCCTTTGCTCTGTTCCTAGAGAGAGATCGTACGTAAAGAAACTTCCCATTCCTTCTAAATAGTGGGGTTCCTCAGTGTGATGGATGTCTCCAATTCCAAGCAATATTACTTTTAGTAACTCAGTACAGCTCTGCTCAGCAGTGGAGGCAATGCAATGTGTTTTCAACTGGCACTACAGGGAAGCTGAGATTTTTCTTTTTTTATACATCATTTATAGATTGATGTTGAAACCCCACCAAACTGTAGCCTTTTAAAAGTTAAAGAGGATGAAAAATTGTACGTATGTTTACATGTATACATGCAGGTAAATATGCCTGACAATTGATGTTTCCAGGAAACTGACAGAAGCAACAATTTAAGTGCTTTAATTTATATTCTGATACTCTGTTTCTCATTTCTTTGTAAATATGCCTTAATCACAATTTATTTTTTTTTACCTTTTATTTAATGAATATAAATTTCCAAAGTACGACTTATGGATTACAATGGCTTCCCCCCTATAACGTCCCTCACTTAAGAGATGCGCCAAGGACCTCAATACACATTTTTCAAAAGAGGAAATCCAAATGGCCAACAGGCACATGAAAAAATGTTCAAGGTCATTAGCAATCAGGGAAATGCAAATCAAAACCACAATGAGGTTTCACCTCACCCGGTAAGAATGGCTCACATGCAGAAATCTACCAACAACAGATGCTGGCAAGGATGTGGGGAAAAAGGGACACTAACCCACTGTTGGTGGGAATGCAAACTGGTCAAGCCACTATGGAAGTCAGTCTGGAGATTCCTCAGAAACCTGAAGATAACCCTACCGTTCGACCCAGCCATCCCACTCCTTGGAATTTACCCAAAGGAATTTAAATTGGCAAACAAAAAAGCGGTCTGCACCCTAATGTTTATTGCAGCTCAATTCACAATAGCTAAGACCTGGAACCAACCTAAATGCCCATCAACGGTAGACTGGATAAAGAAATTATGGGATATGTACTCTTTAGAATACAATTTCTTTATTGATAATAAAAACAGCATAGTAAATGATAAAAAATTCCTTGTTTTAAATAATAAAACATTATTGCATTATAAGTAAATGATATTTCAAGTGCCTTAGATATCCAGTATTATCAAACTTGGCTAAGAAAAACATAGGATCTGGGCTGGTGTTGTGGCATAGCAGGTGAAGTCGCTGCCTGCAGTGCCAGCATCTCATATAGATGACGGTTTTGGTTCCTGCTGCCCCACTTGCAATCCAGCTCCCTGCTAGTAACCTGTGAGAGGCAGCGGAATATGGCACAAGTACTTGGGCCCCTGTCATCCATGTAAGAGACCCAGAGGAAGCTCCTGGCTACTTGCTTCAGCCTGGTCCAGTCCTGGCAATTGCAGACATCTGAAGAGTGAACCAGCATATAGAAGATCTATCTCTTTCTCTCTCTCTTTCTCTGAGTCTCTCCCTCCCTCTGTAACTCTGACATTAAAATAAATAAATAAATATTTTTTAGAAAAGCACAGGACCTTAGTTAAATTTTAATTTCAAATAAGCAATAAATTTTAATATAAGCATATACCAAATATTACACAGGAAAACATATATTAAAAAGTATTTGTTGCCTGTCTGAAATTCAAATTTAGCGACAAAATCCTATATTTTGTCTTGTAGCACAAATATTATCTAACCTGGACATTTAGGAAAATATGAATTGTTTTAACATTTATTCATGAATACAGAACAAATACTTTGCAGATTAAATAGATCCTTGAGCATGGGAAAGCTGACTTTCTCTCTGTCTCTTTTTTTCAGTAAAGCCATGTATGCACAATGTTCCATAAAGGTCAATTGGCAACTGTACCATCTGCTCTAGGTCCCTAGAATAAATCTCCTGCTGGGGCCTTGATACACATGAGCACATGTTGTTTTCACAAAGACTGAAATCTTATATTATATTCTTGCTCGATCCCTGCTGGGGGTGCCAGTTTCACAGTGTCAGTAATGGTGTTTGTGGCTGAATTCTAAACCTTCATTATGCTGATGACTGCCAATCCCAAGAATAAAGATTGTACTATATTAAAACAGAGCGCAATGACACGCTGGAATTAATATGTAATGGGGAAAATGGGTGGCATACCCAGAATACTTTGACCAGTTCTGTTTGCTCGTGATCCAGCTACTAAGTGTGTAAGCTGTTGGAGTTTCCCAGAAGCATCTTTCTCCAGATAATAGACCTGGAAAAACAGAAATGCTTAGAAGCTCTTGGTTCTCCTAAAACCTACAGCTATCCAAAGTCAAGGAGCAATTGATAATAGGCTGTAAAATACCTTACCACAAAGTTGGACATATCATGGAATTAATACTCCAGCTCCTCTAAAAGCTGGATGATTTCAGCATTAGGAAATAACATAAATGTACTTGATACTTTCTCTTACTCCTTCTCAAAGATTTCAACAGTGATCATTATCTCTACAGATAGCCTAGGCATATTTCTTCATCTCAAATTATGCTTTTAGGAATCTCAAAACCTAAATTCCTTTTATGAGCATTCCCATTTTCATACTGTCATAAGGGAAATGATCTATTCTAGACAAAATCAGTGGAGAGCAAGCATATTATCTGTTGAATGCAAAATCACGTGAAAAATAAGTATGCACCATAATAACAATACTTATCAGTTCCCCTTGGCACAAAACAGTAAGTTTGTGGCCCAGAAGAGTAATACCAGAATTACTAACATTGTGATTGATCCAGTAGCCCAAGAAGTAAGAACTAAGAATACATGATAATAAAAAGGCTTTGAGAAAAAGCCTAGCCATACTTACTGCCTTAAGCTATTTTTCTTTTATCCTTATCTTTTCTTCTTTTTAAAAGATGTATTTATATATTTGAAAGTCAGAATTACTGAGAGAGAATGAGAGAGAGAGAGACAGAGAGAGAGAGAGAGACAGAGAGAGAGAGATCTTTCACCTGCTGGATTACTCCCCAAATGGCCACCATGGCCAGAACTGTGCCAGGTCAAATCCAGGAGCCAGGAGCTTCATCTGGGTCTACACGTGGTTGCAGGGGCCCAAGTTTTCCCACATTAGCAGGGAGCTGGATTGGAAGTGCAGCAGCCAGGACTTCAACCAGCACACATATGGGATGGCATCACTGAAGATAGCAACTTTACCTGCTAAGCCACAGTGCTGGCCCTTTTCTCCTCCTCCTCCTCCTGCTTCCCCTCCCCTTCCCCCTTCCTCTCCCCCTCCCTGCCACCTACCCCCCTCCTTCTTCTATATTTTAAGATTTACTTATTTATTTGAGAGTCAGAGCTACAGGGGAGAGAGGGGAGGAACAGAGCTCTTCCATCTGCTGGTTTACTGCCCAAATGGCCACAACAGTTGGGGCTTTTCCAGGCCAAAGCCAGGAATCAGAAGCCATGAGCCAGCAGATTCATCAGGATCTCCCATGTCACTGCAGAGGCTGAAGCACTTTAGCCATCTTCCACTCCTTTCTCAGGTGAATGAGCAGGAAGCTGGATTGGAAGTAGAGCAGCCAGGGCTCTATCCAGTGCTTCTATGGGATACAGTACCACAGGTAGTATCTTCACCCACTGTGCCACAACCCTGGCTCCAGCTATTCTTTCTTTTGTAGTATTTGACCTAAGAAAAGGGCTCTAAATGTTTATATGATTACAGAACCCTTTAAACTGAGACAATTGTAGGAACAGTATGATATTAAGCTCAGTCCAAGGACAGAATATATCAATATCATGGAATTACACATTTTAGGAGGTGCATATTACACTTGACTATAAGTTTACTAGAAATTTGTGTATAAATTCAATGCATGGCATATTAAAGAGTCACAGACATGAGTGTCTCTTCCCTTGTGTACATAACAAATATTGAAAACACAAAAATGCAGTAAAGAAAATACCCACTCAGATTTTAATTCTGATGAAGAATCTGTGCTGTTTCCCATGTGAGATGAACTCATAGAAAAAAAAAAACAACATTTAGTTCATGATCTAACAGCGTCCCAAAGGGAATCATGGGAGAGAAATGATTAGTACATTCACATAATGAATTAGTGAAGTATGGGTTAAATTTAAATGCTCTTTCACTTATAAGATATCAACATGTAAATTTATGTTAGATATTTGATAAGGGTTAAAATATAATGTCCTTCTTTTGATAAAAATACAGTTGTTGCTTCATAATTATTTTATATAAATCTACAGATGACAGTCTATTTTGCTGACGTTGTATAATGTTACAAGGTTTTTACCCCTAACTCCTGTTTGCATCCAAACAAATAAGTAGTATTTTTATATAAAGAGTTATGTATTTATCTGAAAATCAGATAAATATATACATACACACACAGAGAGAGAGAGAGAGAGAGAGAGAGAGTCTTTCATCCACTGATTTACTCCCTGAGTGGCCACAATGACCAGGACAGAGGGAGGATTCAGTCAGGAGCCAGGAGCTCCTTCCTGGCCTCTCACATGGATAGAAGGGACCCATGTTTTTGGATCATCTCCTACTGCTTTTCCAAGGCCATTAACACACAGCTGGATCAGAAGTAGAACAGCAAGAACAAGAACCAGGGGCCGGCACTGTGGCATAGTGGGCTAAACTTCCACCTGCAGAGCCGGCATCTAACACGGGTGTGGGTTCATGTCCTGACTGCTCCTCTTCTGAGCCAGCTCTCTGCTTATGGCTGGGAGGGCAGTGTATGATAGCCCAAGTTTTTGGACCCCGGTACTCATGTGGGAGACCCGGAGAAAGCTATTAGCTCCTGGCTTCAGATTTGCTCAACTACAGTCATTGTGATCAATTGGGGAATGAACCAACAGATGGAAGACCTTTCTCTCTATGCCTCCCTCTCTTTGTGAGTCTACCTCACATATAGATAAATAAAATCTTTAAAAAAAAGAACATGAACCAGCACCCATATGAAATGCTAGCATCCCATGTTGGATCGTTCTCTCCCTTTTTTATTCTATCAGCTAGTATTTGCAGACACTATTCTTGTTTATGTGATCCCTTTGGTTCTTAGTCCTATCATTATGATCAATTGTGAACAGAAATTGATCACTGAGACTAGTGAGATGGCATTGGTACATGCCACGTTGATGGGATTGAATTGGAATCCCCTGGTATGTTTCTAACTCTACCGTTTGAGGTAAGTCAGCTTGAGCATGTCCCGAATTGCACATCCAACATGGGAAGTGAGATACACAGCAGACCCATAGAAAGGCAGATGTCCTAAACAGCATTCTGGCCTCAGAATCAGCCCTTAAGGCATGCAGATCTGGCTGAAAAGCCCATGAGTGGGGGGACCTAAATGAAAGATCTCCGCAAGTGAGATCCCAGTGGAAAGAACAGGTCATCAAAGAAGGAGGTACCTTTCTCTGAAGGGAGGAGAGAACTTCCACTTTGACCATGGCCTTGTCTAAATATGATCAGAGTCAGTGAACTCAGAGGGCTTCCATAGCCTGGGCAGCTCATGACAAGAGCCTAGGGTGATTACTGAGGCCATAAACAAGAGTGTCAATGTGTTAAGTCAACAACAGGAGTCACTGTGCACTTACTCCTCATGTAGGATCTTTGTCCTTAGTGTGCAGTACGTTGAGATTTAATGTTATAACTAGTACTCAAACAGTATTTTTCACTTTATGTTTCTGTGTGGGAGCAAACTGTTTAAATCTTTACTTAATATATGCTAAACTGATCTTCTGTATATAAAGAGAATTGAAAATGAATCTTGATGTGAATGGAAGGGGAGAGGGAGTGGAAAAGGGGAGGGTTGCGGGTGGGAGGGACGTTATGGGGGGGGGGGAAGCCATTGTAATCCATAAGCTGTGCTTTGGAAATTTATATTCATTAAATAAAAGTTAAAAAAAAATATGCTAGCATCACAGGCAGTGGCTTTACCTACTATGTCAAAACATCGGCACCATTTTAGTATTTTGTAGGGTTCATTTTTTAACTTAATCTGGTACATTTGAGAAAAAGATTGAAATTGCTCAATTTTACTTTAATATATTAATATATTAATGCTTTAATATATTAAAATAATCTCTTATTTTATTAAAATGCTCACTTATTTAAGTAGATAGGGCACGGATATACCTTAAAGTCAATTTTGAGGATATGTATCTTCCTTTGATAACATACACTGTGATAAATACTTTATTTTTTTTTTATTTTTTAAGTTGTTTTTATTTTGCTTTGATTTTACAAATAAGTAAGCACTCCGCAAAACCTTTTTCCAAATATTTCTGTTTTTATGTAGAGATATATGCTTTCACATATAGTTTCTGACTTCCTAATATGACATGTGAATGGCACTACAACTCATTTCCAAAGCCTATCATTAGTAGTTTCTAATGAAAAAGTCATAAAAAAAAAGTTCACAAAAATATTATTTTAATCCATTTTTGTTAAATGTAAGAAATCTACTTTAAGAGAATACTGCAGTACAAAAAGAAAATAAAAAAATAGACAATAGTCAAATAACCTTGTTTGAAATGATTACAAAAGATAAAAAACCCAGCATTACTAACATCATATAGTGGTCTCAGTTATGGAATTTTGAATTCTTTTTTTTAAAGAATTTATTTATTTATTTGAGAGGTAGAGTTATAGACAGCGAGAGGGAGAGACACAGAGAAAGATCTTCCTTCCATTTGTTCACTCCCCTGATTACCGCAATGACCAGAGCTGAGCCGGTCCGGAGCCAGGAGCTTCTTCTAGGTCTCCCACGTGGGTGCAGAGGCCCAAACACTTGGGCCATCTTCTACTGCTTTCCCAGGACATACCAGAGTGTTGGATTGGAAGAGGAACAGCCGGGACTAGAACTGGCACCCATATGGGATGCCGGTGCTATAGGCAGAGATTCAACCTACTGTGCCACAAAGCCTGCCTTGGAATATTGAATTCTGAGTTGTCTCTCTTCCCAATTTATGATATATTTAACTATCATTTTTTACATTTAATATTTGGGTAGAAAACCTTAGAAACAGGCAATTCAGAACAGCAATTACATTATGCCAATGTGACTAAACACAACATGGTGGCAATGCCCACTTTCCGCCAATCCCTGATTTCAAATCCATCCTGATGGTTAGATCATCACAAACTCTCTTCCTAAGAGATGTACTGTCCCGGAAGAATATGTTCATTTAATGACAACTAAAATTGCCTTAAACATACTCCAGGAGTGCTGGGTCAGATCTAATGCCCTACAGATGGGGCCTACGTATCTGGACAATTCTACCAGAATGGCTTTCACCTTAGTATATATTAGTTATCAATGATTTATATTGAGGTTTTATGCCTAAAGTTATTTTAGATAAATAAGATGTTATTAGTTACTATTAAGTGGGAAGTCAATTTTTCTCTGAAGTTTTTCTTGGAGGAAAATTCCTTATACCCAGATTTATTCATGTTAAAAATATCCATAATAATAAAAATTATGTAATTATACAATGCTTCAGTACAAGGGAACAAAGATTGAAAGTATTCTACTTTGTTTAGACCAGAACATCACTCTCCAAATAAGATTTATGACTCCACTTGGTACTTGCATTAGTGGGCAGTAAGGAACTTTCCTTCGGAAGGGGACATGTATCTAAGTCACGACAGAGTTCTGACAGATAGTCTCTGAGAAAGGATGGGAAGATTGAGAGTTACCTTAAATCCCCTTAAGACTCTTTTGATGGTAACCAGTGAAGCAAGTTTAAGGTAATGTCATTTTCTGCTGCTTTATCAGTACCATCTAAGACAAATTTCAGCATCTTAGCTGCAATATATCAGCATTTTTGGTGACAGTGCAACAAATCGTCCAAAATAGATTGTTCAAATTGCTTTACCAAAACTAATTGCTTTTTTGATATTATGAGAGACAGATAAACTCTTTTTCTCTCAGTGCAATTTAAATAATTTCCAAATACAGAAACAGTAAGGGACCTTATGTTGGTTGATTTTTGACAAATATATTAAACTAGAACTATATATTCTGTAGCTGAAAGGCTAACTTGTTTAAATATTAAATGTACAATTTCCTTCATACCATATTTACAATACTATGCTTCATGTGCTCCTACTGAGTTCTTGAATATGCTTCATGTTAATTATTTGTTTTAATAGAGACTTGTGGATGTAGTTAGTATCTTAGATAAAAAAAAAACAACATAATAAATTGTTTCTCTCATTTTCTATGAACTAATTTTCTTTTGTATTTAACCTTACAGTTTTGTTCTTTTGAGCTTAACAGGCTATGAAAGTGGTGTAAAATGTTAAAAATGTCTACCTTGGTTCAATGACAGCTAATTATAACCTTCTCTGGTAATAATTAACATAGAAGCTAAATATTAGACATTTTTAAACTTTCCTTTTTGATTCTGCTAGAGGTATTTTGATACCAATAAAAGTGTCTTTTAATATCCATGCACACAATTTTATGAATATGCAAAACCCCCCCTTCTCTAGTAAAGAAAAACAAAATAGTATTTGGAGTATAAGGAGAGTCTTACTATGGATTTCACAATTATGTTTTCAGAATTACAATATTTCAAATTAAAGTATTCTATGTATGAGACATCCAGCACAGTTCTAAAATCATTTACAATGGCTAAATGCAACTAAAAGAGTAACAAATAATGCATTAACTTCCACAGCAAAATTTTTGTTTGTGATTTTAGTTTCAATAGCATTGTTAAAATCTTAATATCTCCACTTTACCATAATGCGATGTCTTAAAGTGTTTTCCAAAATATGCCAATTGTCACATTTTTATTAATAGATATTTTTTTCAAAATAAAGGATTTGTCCCCACACCTTACTCTCAAATCCAATCTTGCCACTTTATGACATGACTTCTCAAAAACTTTAAGGGGGGGGTCACACCCTACAATACAAGATCTAACTTAATATCGGACATTAAATCATTCTCTTCTTCTCCACATACACTGTAAATACTTTTTGCTAACCTTTCGATCTCAGCTTCATATTATTACATTTTTTGTTTTAACCTAGTTTCCTCAGACTAATTGATATGTCTACCGGCCTTTGAAACTCCCCTCCCCCCAAAATTCGTAGTTAAATCTGCACTACACCCTGAATTGTGCTGGGACCAGTGACCAGAGCAAACTTCTGTCGAGGTAAAATGAAAGGGGAATTTATTGGCTCAGATAAATTGGAAATCTCAGAAACAGGGCTATAATCAGGCAGTTTGACTCTGCCATTAGAAAAATGTCATGGCCTTTTTTTCATTTTCAGTTCAAGTTGTTGCTTCTTGGGTCAGATTATTTCCTGCAATGGAGAGGATCATTCCACCAGACAAAAAAAGTGGTATTACAGGCGATATCAACAGGAGGCCAATGAATATCTTTAACCTATAAATTTTAATGTATACCATTATTATAATGTATCAGTTACCTGTATGGTCAATAATTTAATGTGAAATATTTTATTATATGTCATAAGAAAACAATATATTTTAGCATGTTTTATAGGCGTTAAATAAAATCAATTTTACAAATTTTGAGATGAAATGTTCTTAATCATAAGAAAATAATTTAATATTTCATTCTTTTTTTTCTTTCAAGACTCATTCATTTATGTGAAAAGTAGAGTTCCAGAGAGAAGAAAAAACACACAGAGAGAGATCTTCCATCTGCTGGTTCACTCCCCAAATGGCCACAATGACTAACCTGGACAAGGCCAAAGCTAGGAGCCCAGACTTTCTTCTAGGTCTTCCACATGGGTGCAGGGGATGAAGGACCTGGGGCATCCTCCACTACCTTTCCAGGCTCATTAGCAGGAAGCTAGATTGAACTTGGAGCAGGTGGGACTCAAAATGGTACTATATGGGTTGCCAGCACTACAGGTCGTGGCTTTATCAAGCTGCACTGTAGTGCTGACCCTATTTCATTTTTTGACTCAGTGTTTTCAATACTCATTAATTTGAAAAATTAGTACATAATAATTTTATGAATCTATATTATACTTATGACCATTGAAATGCTTTCTCATGTGAACATAAGTGTATATAAATGGTCTCTTTAGTACAACAAAATGTGTAACATATTTACATTTTCTACCTTTATATGTTACAATGACCATATTTTCCCTAGATCATTATTGATGTGTAATACTATTGACTTTACTTTGTTTCCACTCCTTGTTTTATTAATTTCTTCTTTTATTACTTTCTTGCTGAATATTAGAATATAGTTCATATTTTCTTAATCCATATACATGTTTGTATAATTCCAACCTCAGATAATAACATAAATATAAATATATTAATGTGTCTGAATTGTTGTTTCAGAGTTTATTAAATGAGACATCCTTATCAGAAATAGAAATGCTATTTTTAATTGTTGTCAAAATAGATTAATAATTAAAATATGTCATATTGTAAGTCTTGAACTCTTTATACCATTAGATATCTTCATAGTAGCTCAAAATAGACATTTCTAAGTTCCATATCCATTTGCATAATGAAACAATGCTGTTGCAGTATATATTTGTGCCATATGCCATTTGCAGTTAGATAATGATGGCAAAATTGCAAAACAAAGAATCTGAAACACACACACACACACACACACACACACGGCTTTCAAAAATTTCATGGAAAATATTTACAATGAAAAAATATACATGTCTCTCAAAAGTTTTTTCCCACCAAAAATCACTTTTTAAATTCCATTTTCCATGCACTTTCTGAAGTACCCTCATGTGTATAGATCCATAGACAGTAACTATGTATCATTTACACACCATTTTGTGATGAGATAGCTTTCATCATGACGAGAAGTAATGGCTTGGTTCATTCTCCAACTGGGCACTGTAAACATATATGTTAATAACATAGCTGGAGCATGGCAGTTATTAAGCACAAATGAAAATCATTTCCTGGACTATATGAGTCTAAATTTTTTGCTTCCTATTGTATTTAGTGCATGTTTTCATTTCCTTCCTATAATATATCAATCATAGAGAAGCGTGGAAAAAATGTGTTATTTACAATAGTAACAATAAAGCAGCCCATGTATCTACCACTTGATTTTAAAAGCAAATGTTGCTAAAACTTTAGAAACCTCAGTTTCCTCATCCCTTTCTCTCTGTGACAATACCATAATATCAAATTTATCTCTTTTACAGATACTCATAGGCAACATAGTTTAGTTACGTTTGTATTGACATGGTTTCTTCTTTTTTTTTTTTTTTTTTTTTGACAGGCAGAGTTAGTGAGAGAGAGAGAGAGAGAGAGAGAGAGTTATAGGCAGTGAGAGAGAGACAGAGAAAAAGGTCTTCCTTCCATTGGTTCACCCCCCTAATGGCCTCTACGGCCTGTGCTGTACCGATCGGAAGCCGGTAGCCTGGTACTTCCTCCCAGTCTCCTACGCGGGTGCAGGGACTCAAGTGCTTAGGCCATCCTCCACTGCCATCCTGGGTCACAGTAGAGAGTTGGACTGGAAGAGTAGCAACTGGGACAGAATCCAGCACCCCAACCGGGACTGGAACCTGGGGTGCCAGCACTGCAGGAGGAGGATTAGCCAAGTGAGCCACAGTGTCGGCCATGACATGGTTTCTTATATATTTTGTATGACTGTCATCTTTTACTTAATGTCATGCTTTTTGAATCTCATTAACATGAAATCAATTATCTGTTTTCATTTATATATACATATATATATGTAGCAATACAATGGTTATATTTTCTCATCTGTTATTGATGGTCATTCCATTGTATACAATTTGAGGTTTTATGAAAATAATGTTACTATGAATCATCTGCTGCATGCCACTTGGTGTATAGGAAGTTCTTTAGAGTAAATACTTGGGAATATAAATGTTGGCTATAGAGTATATGCATGTTTAAACATATTAAATGTATCCGTATCCAAGCTACTTTTCAAAGTACTTACAATAATTTCTACTCTAATTATCATTATTCAAGAATTACCATTATTTGATAACGATTCATAATCAAGCTGACTTCTTTACTATTATTCTTCCTACATCAGTTGATTTTCCTCAATATTCTTAGAAATTTAATTCCAGTCATATTATTGAATTCAGGTAAATTTTATTTGGCAAGAGTATCACATACCGTTACAATACACTTTACGTTGCAATATTTCAAATGTCACAAATTTAACAAGGCTAATACTTTGATTATTTAATTAAGATGATGACTCAATTCATCTTCATTATAAAAGGACATTTTTCTTGTACTTATTCTAGGTACAAGCAGTATCTGGAACATATATTTAAGTAATACAAATTATATTTGTTCCTTAGAGTTGCCTTATTAATTTCAACCGCCATTTTTCATGAACTTACAGTCATAATTTTCTATTCCAACTGGTCTCTTTATATTTTTATCTGAATATACATAGACAGATGATTTATTATTAATTAATTAATATATTTGAAAGGTGGAATTATGGAGAGGGAGAGGCAGAGACAGAGGGATCTTCCATTTGCTGGTTCACTTCTCAAATGGCCGCAATGGCCAGGGCTGTGCCGGACTGAAGCCAGGAGCCAGAGACTTCTTTGGGGTCTCACATGTGAGGGCAGTGGAGAGAGAGAGAAAAAGAGAGAGCGAGAGAGAGGAAAAAAATGAATCTCCCAATCACTATTTCACTCCCTGAATGTCTCCAATTTCCAAAGCCTGGCTAGGCCAAAGTCAGGAGCCTGGGTCTCTGTCCAGAACGCTCTCATTAGTAGCAACTGCCCAAGTACTTGGGCCATCACCCACTACCCTCCATGCAAATTAACAGGACACACAGCAGCTGAATCTTAAATCAGTGCACATATGGGATGGCAGCATCGCAGGCAGTGGCTTAGCCAACTGCACCACGTCAGCTCCTGCTTTTTTTTTAAGATTTATTTTATTTATTTGAAAGATAGAGTTACAGAGAGAGGTAGAGACAGAGAGAAAGGTATTCCATCTGCTGGTTCACTCCCCAGATGGCCACAACGGCTGGACCTGCTGATCCTAAGCCAGGAGCCAGGAGCTTCTTCCGGGTCTCCCACATGGATGCAGGGTCCCAAGGATTTGAGACATCTTCTACTGCTTTTCCAGGCTGTAGCAGAGTGCTGAATCGGAAGAGGAGAAGCCAGGACTAGAACCAGTGCCCATACGGGATGCCGGTACTTCAGGCCAGGGCTTTAACCTGCTGCACTACAATGCCAGCCCCTGGCTCCTGCTTCTAAGATTTTTATGTATAGTGTATCATTTTGGCCACATCGAAGGTAATTTTTGGAACCTGCTTTATTTTTCTATTAGGGTCACAATTTCCTCTTTTAAATATATATACATACATATACATAGATATGTGATTATTTCTCATGAAAAATTGAGTTATTGCTTGCTGCTTTGTTACTTAGTGATTTCGATAAACTTTCAGTGAAGTTTGTTTCCTTTGCTATTTCAGGCTTATATGATACTGCACTTAAGAAGTTGCACCATCTTCCTGACATCTCATGCTTTATGATTGAGTCCCTTGTTTTCTACCAGAATATTACATCCAGCTGTTTTGTTCAAATGATGACAAATTGATCTCTTTGCTGTTTTAATAATGACCTGGTACATAACTTGTTATGCTGCCTGTTCCATTACCTCGGTCTTCTTTGTTGTGGTGGTTTTTGAGGGTGGAAGTAGTCTATGAGGACAGTCTCTGGGTCTTACCTCAATGTTAGGAAGGTTCTTTTTAACTAAAATTTCCCTGATTTTGCCAGATTAGCAACTAGCTGGTACCAGGTGATGCTCCCTCTCGAAGCTACAATCTACTACCACAAAAACCAGCTCCCTTGTCTTGGACTGTGGATGTCTAAAATCAGGAGTCAAAATTAACCATCTTCTTTCATAAGTAGCTTATTTAGGTATCTTAGCAAGAAATAAAAAATGATTAATATACCACTGAAACCTCCACATCATGTTAGTGAGTTAATTGGCAGCAAACAAAGATCAATTATGAATTTCTCTTAGGGAAATTTTAGCCACTGCTTTGTCTAGCCTCTCTGTTTCATTAAACACTAGCATTAGGATCATTTTTGTAGCAAGCTTCTGATATGAGATATTTTGATTAAAAATAAGGAAGATATATCAGTTTCCATAGATGTCCCTTTCATGGTGTTTGGTACATTCCGATTGTCTTCCATCTTATTTATGTTCCCATAATTATTTTACTCATTTAACCAAACAATCAATGTGAATAGTTCAGTTATGTTATTGTCTTGCCTGATGAACTTTCATTTATAAGTACTTGTGAGGTTATCCTACAAAATTATGTTCTATGTATGTTTTATAATTATTTTTATAGGCTGTAAGTCCATGCCCATAACATGAGTCACTTTATGCTTTAGATTTAGGCTCTGTATTGTCTATGACTGAAACTCTTTCCAAGTATGATTTGTATATGTCTTTGAAGTTTTCCTGCTGGTCATAAAATATTCATCATTTGAATCATTAGTTATATTGGTTTTCCACTTAGCATAATCAAAACCTATAACTTATTAAGCTCTAAGGAGACCTAATGACATATTTTAAACAATAAAGTTTTTTGAAATCTATTATGTTTTAGAATAATAGTATTGCCGGTGCCGTGGCTCAAGAGGCTAATCCTCCACCTAGCGGCGCCGGCACACCAGGTTCTAGTCCCGGTCGGGGCGCCAGATTCTGTCCTGGTTGCCCCTCTTCCAGGGCAGCTCTCTGCTGTGGCCCGGGAAGGCAGTGGAGGATGGCCCAAGTGCTTGGGCCCTGCACCCCATTGGAGACCAGGAGAAGCACCTGGCTCCTGCCTTCGGATGAGCGCGGTGCGCTGGCCGCAACGCACCAGCCGTGGTGGCCATTGGAGGGTGAACCAACGGCAAAAGGAAGACCTTTCTCTGTGTCTCTCTCTCTCACTGTCCACTCTGCCTGTCAAAAAAAAAAAAAAAAAAAAAAAAGAATAATAGTATCACAGTTAGAATATTTTGTATATTTAAATTTTTTCACTAAAAATTATCACAAAAACGGTGAAAATATTGACCTATGAAATAGAGATAATTCAAGAGTGAACATGTCTTTAAGTAATGGAGATACATATAAACTCAGATTTTACATATATGTTTCTTGGCCTGAGTACATTATGATAAGGCAAGAAAAGATCCATTGAATTGTAAAGGCGTCTTAGACTTGGTTTTTGTTAGTTTGATTTTATGACCTGGTATTTGTGTTATTTTATCCAGGAATCCTGTATTTGCATCTAAAACAAACTCTGTAATGCATATCTTTTTACCCCACTTTCTCTAGTAAAGAGAATTTTGTCCTTTTATTTTTAATTTATTGAAATTTAAATTGAAAGAAAATATACCTACTTAAAATATTTATAATATATAATTACATATATATTTAGAAGGAATGAGAAATAACTTATAATGCTCTTAACTGTTTTCTAGAGAAATAAGTAGATTGTTCCTAATTCTGACACTGTATAATTGACATATAAATTTTTAAATAAAATATTAACAAAGAACTATCATATTTATGATTAATAATTTCAATAACTGTTTGGTTAATATATTATCAAACAAAAATTACAAACCTTCATTTCTGGTTCCCTACTATTTCACCAACTAGAGACACCATGGCAATCTCACTCTATTGATGTTCACAGTACTAAAAGTAAATATTTAAAATAAAATATAGCTTATTACAAGAATGAGCACCTGATGCCATATATCTGGAACAGGTGGATGTTTATTCAGGCACGTTTGATGTACCAGCAGGAATTACTTCAATTAAATATCAATGTCATTGCTATTAGAGAAGACTGACCAAGAGCGAGAGGCACACACACATATATACACACACACATGCAAATGTGAGTACATGACACGGGGATTAGAGGTGCCTGAACTCAACTATATACGCCAGAGAACTGTTCACTTTGGACTACCTAAATGAGGAAATAGCTTCTGAAACAGATCAGAGTGTTTGACCTTTGTTGCACTGAAATTAACAGTTCTGCAAGTGCCATTATTATTTGGCATTTTCTCTGGGTAAGTAGAACATAACATTTTTAAAGGACTTGTGGAATTATAATGTTTAAGAATATAATATAGTTTCTTCGCTTTTGTGTATAGTATTTTTAATTAATTCAAGGCAGTTAAGAAAAATGTAAAAAATAAATAAAATATTCAGATTAATTACAAATCTAAAAATTTCTAATTAGAGAGTATGAAAGGCCTATTTAAATATATTTTTATTTTAAAATACTCTAAGATCTGTAAATATGAATATGTGTTTTCACAATTATGACAACTTAATGTAGGCAAAATTGAGGCATGTTTTAACACCAAAATACCACTCAGCAACACAGAACCAGTATATCAGCAACTGTTCATATTGAATGATGTAGATAATTAATCTAATTTTGCCTCTGCTTCATTTTGTGTTCTATTAGTTCTCTTATTCAAACTTTCAAGTCACAAATCTAATTTAGAACCTCTTAAGTGGTCTGACGCATAATGTGTTCTATCTGCGTTCAGTGTCTAGCAGTGAGAAGCAAAGTTGGAATACTAATTTGCTTCCAAGTGTGCAAAACACTCAATAATCAAATAATAAAATCCTGGATCCAGCATTTCTTAATAATCATGACTAAATGAATTGAATACCTTGAGGTATTAGCATCTCAAAAAATAGGACAAAGAAAAATACAACCATATAAATGAAAAAAGAAATATCATGCTAACAAGAAAAACATAATCAATATTATCAGTCTCTATACAAAATGGTCTCTATTCATAATAAGACTTTTAAATTAGCAAGATGCATTGTGATTAACTTCTTTATGTATTGATGTTGCTGTTTTAGTATTTCCTATCCTCTATCTTCCTTTTTGGTGTTTGGCTACCTTTATCTATAACACACACATTTATATGCACAGTAGCATTATTTAGATTTCATATTTGAAAATTTTTCCATGCTCTCTCTGTAGCTCTGTTAGCATTTTATGTGAAAGGAACTTTTTAATTACTTTTATTTATTTTTTAATAGCCCTTTTGGTAAAATAGGGTTTATTTCCATGTTCTTTCTTTCTTGAATTCAAAGTAAATTTAAAATTTTTCATATAATAAAGAGAGTATGTCAGAAAAATTAACAATGTATTGGGTGATTAAACTATTTTGTGCAGGAATGTCATTCCTATTTTGTTTAAATGTAACACAATTTACTAGACCATAAATAAACCCTTAGATGAAACGTCTATTTTCCAGGAAATGCTACTCTTCTGTTGATTGCAATATATTCTGACATCCCTGACAGTTGTATAATACTTCTATTCACTGCTCTGAAGTGCCCTTATTTTGCTGAAAGCATTCTCCTGGGAAAAGGCACTGAAGATTTGTGAACTGAAAGGACAATAAACAATTTGATGGGAAAATGATATTACCATGCGATGTAATCTTATCCTAATTTGTGCAATTATTGTATAGGAAGGTGTTTCCAAAGACCTTCACAAAGACATTTAAAAGGGATTACCTTACACTTGTGAATATTTTAGGTAAAATTTAGGGAAGAAAATAAAGACGAAATAAAAAGGGCTCACATATCTTTTGTTTTTAAAGACTTATTTACATGTTTGAAAGGCAGAGATATAGAGAGAAGTGGGGCAGGGGTGCGGGGAGTGAAATATTCCCTCCTTTTTTTAATCTTTTTTTTGACAGGCAGAGTGGACAGTGAGAGAGAGAGACAGAGAGAAAGGTCTTCCTTTGCCGTTGGTTCACCCTCCAATGGCCGCCGCTGCCGGCGCACTGTGGACAGCGCACCGCGCTGATCCTATGGCAGGAGCCAGGTGCTTCTCCTGGTCTCCCATGGGGTGCAGGGCCCAAGCACTTGGGCCATCCTCCACCCTGTGTGCCGGCGCGGCAAGGCGGAGGATTAGCCTAGTGAGCTGCGGCGCCGGCTGAAATATTCCCTCCTTTGGTTCACTCCCATATGGCTGAAATGGATGGAGCTGGACTAGACCTAAGTCCGGAGCCTGAACTCCATCTGGGTCTCCCATGTGGATGCAGGAGCTCAAGGACTCATAAATCTATATTACAGTCTCTTCCGCTTAATGGAAAACACATTATATATTCATAATATTGTATGCTGGGGTCAGCCTTGTGACACAGCTGGTTAAGCCAACATCTGCATCTGCTGTATCTCATATCAGAGTTCCAGCTGACTGCTGGTTGCTTTGCTTCCAATCTATCTTTATGTGAATTGGACTGGAAGTGCAGCAAATGGTGGCCCAAGTACCTGGGCCCAGCCACCCATGTGGGAGACCAAATGGAGTTCTCGGTTTTTGGCTTCAGACTGGCCCAGCTTGCTCTATTGTGACCATCTGAAGAGTGAATCAGCAGATGGAATCTCTCCTCTGTCTCTTTTTCTCTCTCTCTTTGAGACTCTCCCTTCTTTATGTCATTCTTCCTTTCAAAAAAATACGTAAATATTTAATAAAAATGGCCACAAAATGTTCTGTTAGATATTATTATGGATTGGAGTATAATAATTTTAACAAATACTATGTTAGGCTAAACAGTATTCATTTATATGGAGAGTAGTTTAAGATATATAGCATCCAAGGATTTTCACTTCCTATAACATTTTAGTAGAGTTTTTTTCTATAAATAGTATCTGAAACAAATTCTTAGGAATCCATGAGTTGCAAAATGATATTTCCTGTGAAGTAAAAGGATCAGTATCAAAAATACACTCTTATTAGAATATTTTACATTAGATAACCATAAAGAAACATATACAGAAGAATGTGTATGTACAATACCCAAAGAATGTTGTGTATCCAAAGAACTGAAGGAGAAGAGGAGAGTTTGCAAAACTGTCAAAAAGGAAGAAAAATCCTTAGATGCACACACATGTGAGTGGATGCCTATTCAATGTTGAGCTATAATAAAACATCGTGGCATATGTTAATAAATAAATGTTCTTGCAATCTTCATGTATAGCTCACTGGATAGAATTTCAGTACTAATTGTTTTTAATTTGAAGAAAGTCATCTAAAATGAACATTTTAAATTTGTCATATTTAATAAATATTTTATTTTACAGTAAAATAATAATGCAATAATTTTTAAGGAAATAGTGAAAATTATTCATTGTAAAAGTATGAATTAATATCTGAAACTAAAAAAAGTACAATAGAAAGGAACTAAGGTCAGCTCTGTGGCATAGTGGGTTGGGCCTTTGCCTGTGGTACTGGCATCCCATATGGGCACAACATCATGTTCCAGCTGCTTCTCTTCTTATCCAGCTCTCTGATTGTAGACTGAGAATGCAGTGGAAGATGGCCCAGGTGCTTGGGCCCCTGCAACCGTATGGGAGACCCAGATGAGGCTCTTGGCTCCTGGATGTACATTGGCTCAGCTCAGGCTATTGTGGCCATTCTGAGAGTGAACAAGCATATGGAGGGTCTCTTTCTCTGTCTCTCCTTCTCTCTGTCTGCAGCTCTGCCTCTCAAATAAATAAATAAATCTTTAAAGCAAAAAAAAGAAAGAAAAGAATCACACAAATCCTTTGATTGAATCAGTAATTTTTTTTATTTGTGCAGAGTAAATAGACTAAATGGAGCCTTGAGACATGAGAAATACTATAGTAATTTTAAATGTGCATAATACTCTACAAATTTCATATTTTATATATTCTAATATACCTACATTATATAAAATCTTTATATAAATAAATATATTTTAGGTTCTCTCTGGAGGGAATGCCAAAGTGGCAGAATAGGGAATGCTGTGCTGCTCTAGGCTAGGGGTATATAAAAAAATTATAGAAAGCACATTCTCAGGTGAAATTTGGAGAGAAATCACAGTGGAAATTCTATGGAAGGAAGAGGAACACTGTGGATCAATGTGGAAGTGGGGACATGCAGTATGGACACATACACAACACAACCCCAGCATCCAGGGTCATGAGAAAATACCAGCTTTGGGGACTGGGGTCAGATCAGACTGCAGCAGCCCATGCCACTGATGATATAGCCAGAGGGAGGGCATGGCATGAATCCAGTCTGGAGCCCTGAAGGGGAGAAAGTACCTGCTGACAGTGGAAAAAAAAGTGACACCTTTCTTTCACACCATCCTCTCCACAAAAAGAGTCCAGCAACCAACTGAGAGAGGGTCACCATTTAGCACATAAGTGGCAGCTGCAGAAGTCCTTGTGTTCCTGCACAGCAGCTGGCTGAGACAACACACCACTTTTTTAGCAGGACTGGTGGCAGCAGCTCCAGTGCAACCTGTGGAGAGAAGGTAACACTTGGCAGCTCTTGTGAATGCGTGTGATCCAGAGTTTCTAGCAGAGGGAAGTATCCATGTTCCCCATTGATCTTGCAGCAGGGGGCTGGGCACCCGTGTAGGACTGTGAGGCACCCCCAGCCTCTCAACATACCATAGGCTCCAGGGCTCAAACCACCTAGGTGGAGCACCCACAGGCAGCTTGCTCTGGAATATCTTTTTCTCTATGAACAGGACAGACTAGCAGGGTCAAGTGAGTCATCATTACTTTGAGAGTGTGGGAGCCTTCTATGCTAAGACTGGGAACTCCTAACTGCATGAGAGGGCACAGTGTATAGCTGAATCCCTGGGCAATCACTGTGTGCAATTCCACCTGCTCAGAGCTCCCTGATTACCTGGGGTGGGTCATTGCAGCAGGATCCAAGCTCACATTACAGACTGCATAGATCCTTTATGCAGTTCATGCAGAAGTATGAAGGCATATTGTACTCACTGAGGGCTAACACTTAGAGCATTGACCATCTTGGAAGAGAGGAGGAAAGAGTGGATTACACCAATAGAGTTGATCATACTCCTCTTCTGTTAATAAGAGGAGATCTACCACTTCAGATGTTGTCACCCTGGAGCACTGACCACAGCTCCCCAGCCACACCCAGCACACTCCTCTGGGTATTCACTTAACGAGCATACATCTCAGTAAGCCACAGAAGCATAGTTCAAAGGAAAAGCCATCAGAGGAGTAAACAACAAGTGTCTCTACAAATACCTAAAACAATATCAGAAATTCAAGAAACAAGACTGAGGAAGACAACATGAGCTTTCCATCCCCCAAATGAATACAACAACACTTCAGTATTAGAATGTGAAAATGAAGAGATTGGTGAAATGCCTGAAACAGAATTCAAAAGATTAATCATAGTATTACTCAAAAGAAGAAAGAGGCAAATCCACAAGCTAAAGAAAACCATACACAGCATGAAGGAAAACTTTCAAGGAAATTGAGATTTTTAAAAAGAAATCAAAATGAAATATTAGAGGGGCGGGTGCTGTAGCACAGCAGGGTAAGCCTCTGCCTGTGGTGCTGGCAATCCTTATGGATGCCGGTTCAAGTTCTGGCTGCTTCTCTTGTGATCAGGCTCTCTGCTATGTCCTGGGAAACAGTGCAAGATGGCCAAAGTGCTTGGGCCCCTAGACCCATGTGGGAGACCTGGAAGAAACTCCTGTCTCCTGGCTTCAGAGCAGCGCAGCTCTGGCCACTGTGGCCATTTAGGAAGTGAACCAGTATATAGATTTTTCTCTCTGTCTCTCCCTCTCTCTGTAACTCTACCTCTCAAACAAATAAATAAATTCCTTAAAAATGAAATATTAGAAATGAAAACTCAACAGAAAATAAGAAAATTCAGTGGAAAGCCTTAACAACAGGCTTGGTGGGGAAGAAGAAAGAATATTTGAGCTATAAGACAAATCTTTGGAAATCTTTTAGTCATAACAAAAAAAAAGAAGAAATTAGAAAAATTAAAAATAGTGTTGATTTATGGGGTACAATGAAATGACCCAACATGCAGGTTCTAATAGTTCCTGAATGCATGGAAAGATAGAAAGGGTTAGAAGGCCCCCTTTAATGAAATAATAAGAGAAAACTTCCTAATTTGGAGAAAGAAAGGGACATCCAAGTATAGGAAGCACACAGAACTCCTAATAGACATGACCAGAAAAGATTTTAGCCATGACACATTGCAATCAAACTCACCACAGTAAAATATAAAGAGATGATTCTAAAATGTGTATGAGACGGTATGGGGGGGAAGCCATTGTAATCCATAAGTCGTACTTTGGAAATTTATATGCATTAAATAAAAGTTTAAAAAAAAATGTGTATGAGAGAAACACCAGATTACTTTCAGAGGATCTCCAATTAGACACACAGTGGATTTCTCACCAGAACCCCTACAGGCTAGGATAGAATGGAGAGAAACAGTCTAAGACTTAAGAGAAAAAAAGCTGTCAGCCTAGAATAATGCACCCTGAAAAGCTCTCATTTATGAATGTAGGTGAAATAAAGACCTTCCATAATAGAAATTGAAAGAATTTGTCATCACTTGTCCAGCTTTACAAAAGTGCTACGCACAGAAGCACAAAATGAGAGTTATAATTATGAAAGAATAATTAGGCAGAAAATTTCCCAGTGAAAGTACAAAGGAAATTCAAAGCAAATAGGAATATTCATGGAAAAAGGTAGGGGCCAAGTTGTCACTTATTAATAGTTACCTTGAATGTAAATGGCATAAACACTCCAATTAAGAGATACAGGCTGTCAGAATGGATTAAAAAACAAAACTCATCTATTTGCTGCCTACAAGAAACACATCTCATAGAAAAAGAGACAGGCAGACTGAAAGTGAAAGGATGGAAAAGATATTCCATGCTAATGGAAAGCAGAAACGAGCAGGTGTAGCCATCCTAACATCAGAAAAAATTGGCTTTAAGATAAAAACTGTTATAAAAGACAAAGAAGGACACTATTTAATTATTAAGGGATCAATTCAACAGGAAGATGTGACTATAATAAATACATATGCACCCAATCCGGGGGGCCTGGCTATTTAAAACAAATGTTAGTAGATCTAAATGTAGACATGAATTTCAATACAATGTTAAATTGTACCAATGACAATCTGTTTAAGATACAGGCAAAGGACTTAAACAGGCATTTCCTCAAGAGAGGAAATTCAAAGGCCAACAGAAATATGAGAAAATTCTCAGGTTCACTAGCCACCAGGGAAATGAAAATCAAAGCCACAATGAAGTTTCACCTCACCCCAGAGAGAATGGCTCTCCTACAGAAATTGACAAACAATAAATGCTGGCAAGGATGTGGAGAAAAAGGTATCCTAATCCACTATTGGTGAGACAGTAATCTAGTATAAACACTGTGGAAGGCAGGATGGAGATACCTCATAAATCTGAAAATAGATCTAACATATGACAAAGCAATCCCTGTACTGAGAATTTACCCAAATAAAATAAAATCAGCATATTAACAAGTTATCTGTACCCACATGTTCATTGTAGCACAATTCACAATAGGTAAGATATGGAATCAGCCCAGATAAAGAAATAGAATACTATTCAGCAATAAAAAAGGAACACTGTCTTTTGCAGCAAATTGGATGCAAATGAAAACCATTATACTTAGTGAAATAAGCCTGTAACAAAAAGATGTAATTTTTTTTTTCTGATTTGTGGTAAACAATAGAGTACCAAAGCGTAATGTGTTTAAGTGAAGCTGACATTTTGAAATTCAATGATTGTTTAGAGCTTTTGTCTCTACTTTTAGGAGCAGTGTTTTTTTCTTCTACTATTTGTTGAACTCTTTAGAGTTAATCTTATTAGTATAAAGCAAACTGAAAATATATCTTTGTAAAAATTAAGAGTCAGAATAGAAAAGAGGGGAGGAAGAAGAATGGGAGCATGGGTGAGAGGGAGAGTGAGGAAGGGAAGTATCACTATGTTCATAAATATGTATATATGAAATACATGAAATTTCTATACCTTAATTGGATTTAAAAATATATATATATATATATATATATACATTCAGATAATGATAAATTTATTGTCTTGATTGTATATATATACATATATATTTCTATTTTTGAGATTCAATATTTTTAATTTACATTATATTCAAAGAGTCAGTGTGGGAGCTGAAATAAAAAACAATCAAGAAGGACATATATATATTTAAGAACTACATCCTATTTTCCAACATGGATGATAGTGGCCTGAGTAGTTGGGGCATCTACCATGTTTTCCCTGGTGCCTTAGTAGGAAGATGGTCTAGAGGCAGGGTAGCCAGGACCTGAACCAACACTTTTTTTTTCTGAATTTAGAAGTCAGCAGCTTCATCTGGGACTTCCATGTGTGTATAGAGGCCCAGGAATGTGGGCCATCTTCTGCTATTTTTCAGGTACATTATCAAGGAGCTACATTGGAAGTGAAGCAACTGGGACTTGAATGGGCAACCACGTGGTACACTGGCATTGCAGGCAGCAGCTTTACCTGTTGCCTCACAATGCAGGCCCCACACCAGCACTCCTGTGTGGGATGCCATCATTCCAAATGGCGGCTTGACCTGCTGCACCACAATGCTGACACAAACAAGTTCATAGTTTATGTATTAAAGTTATACATTACGGTGAATACAGTGTAATTGACTCTTTAAAACATGTGGGAACATGGGCAGGAGAGAGTGCAGTGGGAAGAATCACTATGTTCCCAACTGTATATACAAAATGCATGAAACTGGTATATCTGAAATATATATTTATAAAAAAATGGAAACATATAGGAATAGAAAGTATAGGCAATTATTTAGGAAAAGCAATCAAATAGGTGAGGGAATATATATTCTAAAAACTCACAATGAAGTATTCATAAAAACCTACAAGGCTGCAGCCTTTAACATTTGAGTAAAGTTTAAGAAGTCATTTAACTATCCATAAAAATCACATAGATTTAGATATTCATTTTCTTAGGCTATCCCATTTTCCAATAAAATCATCACTGTGACCCATCCTGCATCATTAACCAACATCTAAAATTCATCTGCTGGTGTTATAATAAATAGCCTAGGGAAAGGCTATATGTAAGTACATAGCACGTTAAGTAAGGTTTTCAATACAGAGAACTAATAATTTTACACTTTTGTGGAGACCAAATTGTTTAAGAGAAATAAACAAGTTTAAAGGGAGGTAATGAAGACCATATCTGAAAAAGATATTTTCTATGGAGTACATTTCAGTAATTTTATTATGCAATATTCCTTTATCCCTACATGAGTCTATTAGTTATTTCTCAGCATACTCTCTTCAAGGTTGTAAAATGAAACCATCAAAAATGCCAGATAAAATAAGCATATTTATTTTCTTAGTAGGGTCTTACAAATGTACAAGGGTATAATGCAAGTAAAAATGCATTTTCCGTGTTATAATTTTTTAAAATAGCTTCCAGAATAGAAAACAAGTGAATCAAAATTACTTTTGGAGGTGATGTAAGATTCTGCTATTTTATTTTACATATTTGTCAGAGTGAAGATATTTCAGAAGTATTAAAACTGTGATTATTATTAAATTAGAAAGTAAAATATTTTACCACAAAATACTAAAACTACATAATTTATATTGAAGGTATTAAGTGGATTAGTCAACAGCTAAGCATTCTGAATCAATTAAATATTTTATATTCATTAGTCTAATGTCTTGGATAATAATACTGCAATTTATAGGTGATTTGCAAGAGTTCACCAGGGAGTAAGTGGAGGAGTTACCTTGACATATAAGGGACATGACAGAGTTTGTATTCTGAAATGCAGAAGTTATAGTTTGACTTAAATTACTGATAGCAAGAAAAGTAAATGGAATGAACCTCTATAGTTGAATAAAGCTAAAATTTATTTTCATTTATTTGAAAGAGAGATAGAGAGATTCACTTCTAAAATGCATGTAATACTGAAGCTGAGGAGGAAGCCAGGAGCCTAGAACTCAAATTTGTTGTCTCATGTGGGTGGTTTGGACTCATGCGCTTGAGCCATCACCTGCTAATTCGCAGGTTGCACATTAACTAAACTTAGAATCAAGGGCAGATCTGGGACACAAATCCAGTCACTCTGACATGGAATCAGTGCATCCAAGTGTCACCTTAACTGCTACCCCAAATGTTTCTCACAGTATTTCTTCATAAGCATTTGTGAAGCAATACATCTCTGAGTTTAAGCATATGGAATATTTATAAGGTCTGATGTATAGAGCATATGAAGATAAACATATGATATAAGCAAGAAACAATGTTTAAACACTTTGTAATATAGTATATAACTATTTAACTGCAAAAATATAGAGGGGCCGGAGAACGGCTCACTTGGTTAATCCTCTGCCTGTGGCGCTGGCATCCCATATGGGCTCTGGGTTCTAGTCTCGGTTGCTCCTCTTCTAGTCCAGCTCTCTGTTGTGGCCGGGGAAGGCAGTGGAGGATGGCCCAGGTGCTTGGGCCTCTGCATCCACATGGGAGACCAGGAGGAAGCACCTGGCTCCTGGCTTCGGATCAGTGTAGCTCCGGCTGTAGCGGCCATTTGGGGAGTGAACCAATGAAAGGAACACCTTTCTCACTGTCTAACTCTATCTGTCAAATAAATAAAAATATATAGAAATCTTAGCCACATCGCCATTCTTTTTCCTTGTTTAAAAACTTCTAACTGATTAGAGTATAATGATGATAGATAATTTGAAAAGACACAACATTGATAAAAAATTTGACAACAGTGTTCAAGGACACACTTCAAACTAGTATAATTTGACTATCTCCAACTGTCCTGTTGATAAAATTCCATGTGATTTGAAACACGATTTATACAATTGGTAAGGATTAAAGTAAATTGCATTGTACAAATAGTACTTGTCATATTTTGTGTCAGTTTGTATCACATAGTGTACAATAATGAAAACACTGAAAAAAATTTTCAGATTGGAATTGTTTCTTTTACTTAAAATAATAAAATGTGTTAAATTAGTTTAGCTGTGAATTGACTTGATAGTCACAATTTTGAGAATGTGTATCATACAACACAAAGGAAAGAAAAATAATTGAATTACAATGTTTACTGCTTCATGTACGCATTTTGAAAGCAAAATATGAGAGTGGCCAGCTCTGTGTCATAGATGGTAAAGCTGCCTCCTGCAGTGTCGGCCAGTTCAAGCCCCAGATGCTCCACTTCCTATATAGCTCTCTGATATGGCCTAGGAAAGCAGTAGAAGATGGCCCAAGTCCTTGGGCCCCTGCACCCACGTGGGAGACCCAGAAGAAGCTCCTGGCTCCTGGCTTCAGATCAGCAGAGCTCTGGCCAATGCGGCCAACTGGGGAGTGAACCAGTGGATGGAAGACCTCTTTCTTTCTGCCTCTCCTTCTCTCTATGTGTAACCCAGGCTTTCAAATAAATAAGTAAATCTGAAAATATGAAAGAGTTAAATAAAGATTCTTTTTGGAAAGTAGTGTATCGATGTTTCACCAAAAATAATGTAGTTGATAATGTATGTATTCATACTAATGCTTTAGCTAACTTGAGAAAACTTGGACTATTGCACAAATTTTAAGCAGCTAATATTATTTACTACTAATATAAGAGATTGACATTCACATTGGAATGTGGCAGGTGAGTCAGTCCAAAGTGCACAATTCAGGAAATCTCGAATGGATGATCATGAGCAGTGTGGAACAACACTGGTGCAAGAGGATGCAGTCAAGATTCACGCCCATTTTGGGAAAGCTGACACTTGTGTAAGGTCTCCCAACTGGTTTATTTCTGTCCACCAAAGATAATCTCCCTCTTAACCAACTGAGTCAACACTCTGCAAATAATCAGTTCAAATATTAAGGAACTCAAGTGCATCAAATCCCATTCACTTAGTCACATAAGGTAAGGTAATAAAATTTAAAAAAAATCAGTTGTATCTTACCCACACTCAAATTGTAGGGCATAAAATGCCATATTTCCAGGGGCTGTGATTCTGGGGTTATATTTAGAATACTGGGTGATATTTTAAAGCATACCTACCAGCTTCAATGTTACAAAGCTCATCAGTGTAATTGACTCTACTATTAACCTAAAATAGAAAAGAATCAAATATGTGTTTCATAATTTTTAAACATTTGATACATGTTTAGTATCATATTTATTAACTTCAAAGATAGATAATTCCAGTTGTATGAAAGTTAAAAGTACTAATAGAAGTGCATGATAGGCCACGGCTCACTAGGCTAATCCTCCACCTGCAGCACCGGCATCTAGTCTGGTTGGGGAGCCGGTTTCTGTCCCAGTTGCTCCTCTTCTTGTCCAGCACCCTGCTGTGGCCCAGGAGTGCCTCTATTTTTAAACCTTTTCCAGGCAACCTTTTAAAATTTTAATTAATTACTTTTATTTTATTTATTTGAAAGGCAGAGAGACAGAGCAACAAAGAGACATAGAGACAGGTCTCATCCACCAGCTCACTCTTAAATGCCATCAATGACTGGGCATTTAGGCAGTGAAGTTAGGAACTCAATCTGACTCTCTCCTTGTAGGTGACAGGAACACAAGTTCTTGAGTCATCACTACCTGTCATCCAGGGTATGCAACAGAAGGAAAGAGAATTTGAGTGGAGCCAGATTTAAGCTTACACATTCTGATATGGGATGGAGGTGAAAAAAGCAATATCTTAAACACTAGGCTAAACCCCCACCCCCACGGAATCTAAATAAAGCATTATATTCTATGGTATTAACATAACAGTAACATTATATTATTCTATTTAGTACTATATTGGTCATAACTATTTTAAGTCATATACTACTTATTTATATTAATTAACTATATCATAAATATATGTAGATTATATTGATATATTTATTTCATTGACATTTATATACTTAGCATTTTAACCTCATTTTCTAAATAAGGAAAAGGAAAACCTGCAGATTCATTCACAAATGGGATGCTTTACTATTTGAGAGGTAAGTGAAGGTGTTGATAGTCTTCAGGTACTGGCATATCTAGGCTGAACCTGCAACACCAACGGTCAACCTTGGCAGAGTAGTCCATTGTGCCGTGTCATTATTTTTATTTCCTGTTTTCCATTATACAGAAAATGCTGAGAAGAAATGCATGTTCTGCTTAAACATTCAAACAAGCAAACGGGGTCTGGTGTTTTGTCATAACAGGTAAAGCCACCTTCGGAGATGCCGATGTCATCTCACATGGTCACTGGTTTGCGTATTGGCTGCTCCACTTCTGATACAGATCCCTGCTAATGGCCTGGGAAATCAGCAGAAAATGTTCCAAGTGCTTGGGCCCCTGAACCCACATGGGAGACATGGAAGAAGCTCCTGGCTTTGGCCTCATCTAGCCCTGGCTGTTGTGGCCATCTGGGGAGTGAACCAGCAGATGGAAGATTTTACTTTCTCACTTTCTCCGTCATTGTAATTCTGCCTTTCAAATCAATAAATAAATCTTAAAAAAAAGCAAAGTGAAAAAAGGCTTATACAAAGTCCATAAATAATATGACAACTACTTTACAAAATTTATTTTTATAAAAAAGATGTATTTTATTTATTGCAGAGGTGCATTTACAGACAGAGATACAGGTCTTCCATATGCCGGTTCAATACCCAAGTGGCTGCAATGGCCAGAGCTAGACTTGGCTGCAGCCAGGAATCAGGAACTTCATTTGGGTTTCCCTCATGGGTGCAGGGGGTCCAAGGCTTTGGATCATCTTTCACTGCTTTCCCAGGTGCATAGCAGGGAGCTGGATCGGAAGTGAAGTAGCTGGGTTTCCAACCAATGCCCTTATGGGATGTCATTCTGCAGATGGTAACTTAACTAGCTGTGCCACAACACAAGCCCCCAAATTAATTCTTGACACAAAATATAAATATGATTATATGGTTTTTGACTGGTTAAATTTAGTCGTTTCATGATATCTAGATTACATCCTTAAGCATCAGTAATCCTCCACTTCTGATGCAAATATTGAATTTCTTTCTACAATTTGAGTACTGGTTATCAAAACTCCTTCACACATATGGCAATGAATTGAAGCTGGATACTCAGGTTTACCTGACATAGTGTAAGAAGGCAGTGCTAAAATCTGATGATAGCCACTTTCCTTTTCCAGAATCAAGGCTTGTACTTGCATTGTCCACTGTCTTATGCCAGGTATGGTGGGGCTGGGAGGTCTGTGAGCAGAAAACGAACTTTCACCAGAGAAGAATGTGGTCTTGTTTGTCTAACAATCATTGTTGCAAGTCACATTCTCCTTTTTAGTAGACCCTGAGTTGTTAAGGGATAGGCATGGAGAGTGGAGAAGTTATATCTGGCTAGTTTCCCCCTTAGTGTGTTGAAGCAATGCTCTCCGTGAGATCTCAGTTTCGACCTTCTGAATTGCCTGATAGTTTCCAGTGTCCTCCCTCACTCCCATACTGCATTTGAACTAAAAGCACCACATGCAATCATCACCTTATCATTATTCCTCTATTATGGGAAATGTTATTCTTTCTTTTATATGTATTTGCATGAATTTTCTAATGATGAAAACATGTTTTAATAACCGCATCTTTCAAGCCAGTGGTGATTCAAATGCTGACTATTTGATCTTGTCAGCTTGCCAGACTCTTTTAAAAAATGAACAGCACATTTTCAGATCATTATAGGAGAGATTTTAGGTTGATGGCATGATATTTTATCTTCAAATGGAGAAAATGCCCAAGAGTAAGCAATTTTCAAAATGGATAGCCCAACAAAGATAGGAACATATGAAAGGATTGTTACACTGAACTATGATGAATAGTTTCTAGCCTTTCTGATTAATGGACTGTTCAGAAAGATGTGCATCTGGGAGCATTGTGTTTAAAATTAAATTCGAGGAATTCCTGAGTTCTAATTTCATATCTTCAAACAGTAGGACTCTGTAATTTATGCAAGCTTTGATGTATTTTCTTAAGCAGCATTTAAGATGAGCAATGTCAATTTCACAGGAGAATAATTGTGGATATACTGTGTGTTCATTTCTTCACAGGGGCAATTGAAAGGGAAAATGAAGTCATCTACTTGCGTGGAAGTCCATAAATACAACTGTTTAAAAATTTAAATTATTTTTGTCCTATATAAATGCTTCTTATATATAAGCCATATTTTAATGCTTCTTGTATACTTTCTGAAATACCTGAAAATTTCATATAATTAATTTTTACCTATTTAAAAATGACTCTGAGAATCCATTTTTATATTATAATTATAAAGCTTCATAAAACTTAGCTCTATTTTCTATCATATCAATGTTAAGATACTTTTCTTAGAGATAAAGTCTTGGACCTCTCACTAGATAACCAGAAAATGAAAAATAATTAACATAAATAGGCATAAAATCTTAGTCAAGGAACTTGAGATCTGGGAGAATGTTGTGGTATAGCAAATTAAGACACTGCCTACAGCGTTGGCATTCCTATATGGGTGCTGGTTTGAACCTGCCTGCCTGCCTGCTCCACTTCCAATCCAGCTCCCTGCTAATGTGCCTGGGAAAATAGCAGAAGATGGCCCAAATGCTTGGGCCCCTGCACCAATGTGGAAGACATAGAAGAAACTCCTGGCTCCTGGCTTCAGTCTGGCCCAGCTCTGGCTGTTGTGGTTATTTGGGGTGTGAGCCAGCAGATGGAAGACCTTCCTCTGTCTCCTTCTATAACGCTACTTTACTAATAAATAAATAAATCTTTAAAAATAAGTGAAGATTAATATGTAACATATTGACTTTATGTGACAAAGAAGGAACTAATGGATTGGAAACCAAGAAACAGAATATCTACCATAGCACATTAGAATTGAAGATTGATTCTTTATAAAATAGTTAACATTTTACTAAATGTCAATTGAGAAAAAAAGCATTCATTGTTATTTAAAATGTGAAAATGAAACAAAACACAACATGGAAAATCTTTCACATTTTATCTTTTACCAAAAGGTAAATTATATGGTAAGTATTCCACAATTTGAATACACCTAGATGCAACAGAGTCTTCCTTTATGAAACACAAATGAATAAAGAAATAAATGTATATGTAAATATTTACGTATCTATTAAGATGCTCCGATAATTTTAGTTATCATTTAATTGCTTAAAGAGTTTTGTGCAGAATTCATTATATTTATTAAGCTGCAAAAGCAATATTAACAATTGTTTTATTTTTTTAAAAAGGTAAGTAATATCTGGGGAGCTAATGAGAATAGCTGTAGCAGATTTTTTGTTTGTTTCTGCTTTTTTGCATTTGTACTTAATCAAAAGACATAGGAGAGTAAGAGAGGAGAGGGAGAGGGCAAGACAGAGAAACAGGGCAAGATAGAGAAACAGGGAGAGAGAGAGAGAGAGAGAGAGAGAGAGAGAAAGATCACCCATTTGCAGATTCACTGCTGAAACGCCTACAATTGCCAGGGCTGGGACAAGCTGATTCAAAAAGTTAGGAGCTCAGTATGCTCTCCCATGTTGGTAAGAAGGACTCAAGTACTGGAGCCATTACTGCTGCCCCTGCTGCGTCCCTGGGTTCGCATCAGCAGGAACGTGGAATTGGGAGCAGGTTCCACACTGGAACCCAGGCACTCTGTTATGGGATGCGTATGTCACAAGGTGAATCTTAACTGACTGCCCCCAATAGAGTTTATGCTTTCTAAAAATCTTGCCCCCCTACCAAACCAAGCAATTAAATAGTAAAATCTACATTGAAAAAGTGTGCCAGTACTAAACTTGGTCAAATTCATCTAAAGCAACTGTCTAAACCAGCACAGTGGGGACAAAGAATAGCTAAAAAAAATGGAGAGTAGAATCAGTGATTGTCTCAAAGACTAGTGACCTGGGAACTCCCGCCACAATTGTTAGGGAGTGGTTTTATCTAATCAATAAAATATGAAAGCTTAGTTTTCAGAATACACACATGGAGCTGAAAATGGATATTGAAATGGGGCTGAAATTCTGTTTCAGAAATTTAAGATGACCTAAAGAAGAAACTAGGCCAGAAGAAGAAAACTGTTTCTCAAGTAGACTACCATGTTATTAATAAATTCAGTGGTATTCATATAATGTGATGACTAGAACATATGGAAAATTAAGTGTATAATAATAATAATTTAATGACTTTCTCTATATCTTTCAAATTCAGAGATGAGTCAGTGCATATTTCCTGACACTAAAAAATCTTTAAATCTTGTTCAACATTGGGTAAAATAAATAAATAATGTGAAAATGAGTAGTCAGTGTGGCATGCAAATGAGCAATAGTAGAAATATGTCTTAAGATTTCATCCAGATAAATATTTTCAGAGATGTTCAATATTAAAAAAAGCTGAAATGAATTACAAATAGGTGTAAAGAATTTAAACTTAAACACTAGTTTTCAGTAATTATGCAAGTAAACAGGAGGTTATACTTTTTGATAACATGTGGAGATTTTTGTAACCAACTCAGGACTTCTTATTTAAAATTTGGGGTCTGTGTAACATAATATTTATGTGTATAAAGTATCCACATCATACACAGGTACTGCAACAAGGTCATGTAAAATGGAATTGAAAGATTAGCATTTTTAGGTGAAGATATTGAAATTGATGCATAGTGTTTTCATAATATGAATTTTCAACTAATTGTTAATATTTTGCCAAATAATATGTATTTATAACAATACTGAAAATAACATGGGAATCACATTTCTTGTAAACTTCTCCCATGAGAATAGGAATTAATACATGATACATCAAAAAAATTCTTTTTATTAGGGCTGGCATCATGGTGTAGCTGGTAAACCCACCTCTTGCGAAGTTGGCCTCACCTATGGGCACCAGTTTGTGTCCAGTTGCTTCATTTCTGATCCAGCTCCTTACTAATGACCTGGCCTAGGTGTTTGGGCCCCTGGCTCCTGGCTCCTGGCTTCAGCCTGTTCTGTCTCTGGCCATTATGGCCATCTGGGGAGTGAACGAGGGGATGGAGAATCTCTCTGTCTCTCACTCTCTGTAAATCCCTATAACATCCTGTGACACTGAAAATATCAGGCTTTAGTTCAACAACTGGAGATTTTAAACAATTCTGCTTGCATTTGAAGAAGACATAAATCACTTAAGAAATATGGTGTGTACAAGGATTAGAAAACTTAAGATTTCTAAAATGTTAAATCTTCAAAAATTATATCTCTTCAATATAATCCCATTAAAGTTGAATATAAGGTATACATGAACTTGAAAATAATCTAAAATAATTAAATTAATCTAACAAAAGAAGTTGAAGAATTTATAGAATACAACATGAATCGTAACTAAATGTTACAGAGCTTAAGAATGGAATTTTTGTATAACAACTAACAAATTGATCAGTAGGATACAAAAGAGAATGCTGAAGCATGGTCATTTAATTTTTGAAAAAGTTACCAAAGCAGCCAGTTGGGAAGGTGAAGAGTTTTCATCATGTGAAATTACTGGATATCAATATTAGAGAGAAAACTGGACATCAATGTCTACCTCACACGATGTTGTAAAAATAATATGAGATCCATTATAGACCTCTGATAAAAACTAACTCATTGAAGTTCTTATTAAAAAGGTTAATTTTTAAAAATTCTTTTCAAAAGTATAACTTTTATCTTTGTGGCTTTTGTTGCTTCTCCTGCCTAATGCTTATATCAACAAATAAACCCAAAACTGGGAAAATAAATTAAAATAAAAATATAAAATATAAAAATAAAAATATTTCTTACAAAGTTTTATATTCAGGTTATATAAAGAATGTTTATAACTCTATAAAAATAGAAAAATAAAGTGAAAACACTCATTAAAATTGGATAAACAATTTGAGAATAATTGCATAAATGAAGACACACACTATATCAATAAGTGCATAAACTCTTCAATATCATTTATCATTAGAAAAGGGCAATTAAGTTCATCAGAAGGTATCTTTGTACACACCAGATATTGGTAAAAAATATGGCACAACTAACAGCTAAAAATATTGCTGAGTATGTCAATTTTGTGTCCTGAAATTTACTGATGTATTTGCCAACAGTAGCAATGTTTTGGTGATGACTTTGGAATTTTTTTCTATAAAGAATTGTGTCTTGTTACAAGCAGTTATATTTTGACTTTCTCTCTCTCTCTTTTTGCATGTCTGATTCTCTTTCTTTCTTAATTTCAGTAGCCAAGTCTCCAGTACTAAGTTGAGGGTGATGAAGGTGAACATCTTTATCTACTTCAAATTTAAGAGAAAAAGCTTTGTTTTTTTTTTTTAAATTTATTTGTTTAGTACACATGCACACATGTCCTGTATTATCACACTATAACTCACAAAAATTCACAGTTAAAATTAAAATAAAATCCTAAAAGAAAAAAAGGAATTATATTCATCATACCTATTATATTTGCTTTTGCTGTTTATTTTTTAAATCTTCATGATGTGTTGTATATATATTAGGAAAGAATACAAGAAATTGCAAAATTCATTGTAATTTGTCATTTTAGAATTAGGTGTGTAACAGCAATTTCTGTCCTATGTAAATACCTAAAATCCATATAATAGTATTTACTGTAGCATTACAAATAGCAAACTGGAAAAAAACCCAAATGTCCATTATTTCAATTGGAAAATAAATTGTCCTATAGTAAAAAAATGAATACTAAAGAACAATGAAAATCAGTTATACAAAGAGTAAACAAAAATGACATATTAAAAAAGGTAACATTTAGGGGCCAGTGTTGTGGTATAGTGGGTAAAGCTGCCGTCTATGAACCCAGCATCACATGTTTATGGCCCACCGGCTCCATTTCTGAACCAGTTCCCTGCTAATGGCCTGGAAAAAGCAGCAGCAGTTGAACCGCGTGTTCTGACTTCTGAACCCAGAAGATTCAGGTGCAGTTCCTGACTCCTTAGAGTCACTTCGTCCTAGTGCAGTTCTGGCTATCTCAGCCACCTGGGGAGGGAACCAGTGCACGGAAGAACACTCTCCCTTGGCCTCTTCCCCTCACTCTTTCAAATGAATAAATAATGTTTTTTTTTTTTTCCAAAGAAAGCTAATATTTAAAATATAAATCAGCAAGAGCTAATATACACAATCCTATTTCATTGGTGTAAAATTCAAAAATAGGCAGGATTAACCTATGCTGTTATAAATTATTATAACAGTTATATTTAAGGTTTGTGATGTCAGGGACTCCTAAGTTTTGTAGTGCTATTTATGTTATGTTTCTTTTCATATTGCCTTTGGGGAGGGGCATTCAAAATCTTCTAAATGTGATAATTCAATGAAATATATCAAGAATACTGTAATACAATATTTCATTAAAACAATTTTATCACTGTGTTGTTATGTATATGAAGTAATAGTGTCTATAAAGAATATTTTTTAATCTTCTGTTTGTACAATGCTTAATTGATGTAGCTATTAATAATTCAATGAATATATAATTGCTATTATATAATTTTATACAGATATATTCATGAGAAATAATGATGAAGGCAGTAGTAATTACAGTAATATAAAAATTATATCCAATTATATGGAAAGATAAACAGAAACAGAATTAGTTTGATTCCACTTTCTCTGCTCAGTGCAGCAATAAATCTTAGAAGTAATGCATGAGGTAAATCTAGAAAATCTCTGCAAAGCTATGAAAAATAAAAAGTGAGACCTTAGGATTGAATGGTTCGTACAGTGGCAGATTCACCTAACAAATGAAGGCAACTCATATCCAGTTTTCCCCAATACCCAACCCAGCCAAAGAAGGCACTCCAAGTAGGCCCATTTTTCTACCAGATCAAAGAGGGATCCCCAGCAGCATCACACAAAGCCGGGTTCTGCAGTTAGTGGATACCCACTGGGACACCTGCTGACAACAGACAGCCAGAGAAAGTGCCAGAGCTCGCCACTGTCTTTAAGATCCCCTTACAAGTTTTTGCCTGCTCCTCCTCCTTTTGTTTCTCCTTCCATGCATTCTATTACTGAGTAATAAATCTTTTGTTCTTGTCCCATAAGACATTGGAAATTTTTAACTTTTTTTCTGACTCATTCGTATATAATATCAAGATGGCATAATTTCTATTATTCTATCTACTGAATGTCTATGTTTTTTCTTTTTTTTGTTTTTGTTGCTGTTACCCTATACTAGCTCTGTTCTGTTGTTGAGGCTATTGAGATTTTTGTTTTGATTTACAGTGATTTTTAGTTTTAATACTCCATTTGCTGCCTTTCCATATATTCATATTCCTTGTTTAATTTCCCTGCATTTTAATTTTTAATTATGCACATACCTTTCATTGAATAACATATAATTACTGGTATTCCTAATATCTCGATACTATCACTGTTGGCATGAATTTATTCATTTTATACCATTCACTAGAGGATCTTTCTACTTCTCAGTTTGATGGATGATTTTGAATAGAAACCTGAATATTTTTGATTATGTTATCACACTCTGGATCTTATTTAAATTTTCAGTTTCAACTGATCTTTTCTCACAATGGGCAGGTGCATTGTGTTATTGGGGGAGATGTATCCTTGTGACGGTTAAATGTTCTCTAGTAAATCAATATTGGTCCTGGTTAGAGAAAATCAGTTTATTCTGATTCTTGCTAGAGTAAGGTGAGATAGGTGTCACGACCCACAGGATCTTTGAAACACATTGTACTTTCTCAAAGTCTCCACTGGCACCTTGTTTTCTAGATTTTGTATTTTTTGACAATCCTCTTGTGTCCTTTATTAGTATATTCACCTCAGGCAATTTTCATGCTAAACAATGAGCATTGATTGTCTTCTGTGAGTGCCCTGGATTAGAGTGCCCTGAATTAGCTTTTTTTTTTTTTTTTTTTTTTTTTTAACAGGCAGAGTGGACAGTGAGAGAGAGAGAGAGAGAGAGAGACAGAGAGAAAGGTCTTCCTTTGCCGTTGGTTCTCCCTCCAATGGCTGCCACAGCCGGCACACTGCAGCTGGCGCACCGCACTGATCCAAAAGCAGGAGCCAGGCGCTTCTCCTGGTCTCCCATGGGGTGCAGGGCCCAAGGACTTGGGCCATCCTCCTCTGCACTCCCTGGCCACAGCAGAGAGCTGGCCTGAAAGAGGGGCAACCGGGACAGAATCCGGCGCCCCTACCTGGACTAGCACCCGGTGTGCCGGCGCCGCAAGGTGGAGGATTAGCCTAGTGAGCCGCAGCGCCGGCCCTGGATTAGCTTTTATGAGACAGCTCTATGTACCATATAAATAAACTGTGAAATCAACACTTCCAGGAAATTTCCATGAAGACACAATGGTGACAATATCTGTGTATGCACATTTTGGGGAACCCCTAAAGCTCTTCTCTTCTGTCTACTGGCTGTCAGGTTAGTGCTTTGGCAGCTGTCTTTGTTAGAGGCTGCTGTGTTCAAAGCTACAATTGAGCTTAGGATATATAGAAGAGAAAAAGGCAAGTTAAAACTCCATAGTTTATTGTGCTTACCGTGAGTCAATCATTTTCTTAAATAAACATTTTTTCAATTAGCCTTTGGTTGAGTTCCATATTTCTGAAAAAGTTTATTTTGACAATTTCTGTCAGATTTCTCATTATTTTTATGGAGAAACATATTTTCTGAGTTCCTCACTTCTCCATTTCAAAATGTTTTCAAGCTATTTTTCAAAAATGTCAAGTCTGAGACATGTTTTCCTTGCAGTAACAGATAATCCAAAAACATTTATGTGGTCAGGGAGAGGTAGAAAAACAAAATGGATATATTAATGATTTATATAAAAATAAATAAATATCTTATGAAGTCAACCATTAAATCTGTAAGCTTTTTTTGTGTTTGTTTTTGGGAAGTAATCTTTATAAGTTAAGATTCCACATCATATACTTAGCAATCTATTTATATAAAAACTATTTATTTGATTATTATGGAATGAAAAGACATTCACTTGACTAATTTTTGGTGCTTTAAGTCTATTTTCTCTCTTAGATCCTATCAATGTCAAATTTGTTTTAGCCAAGAGGCAAGCCCATTTCATCATGAAGCAGACATAAATTATGAAAATTATGATTCTAATGATACTGCCTGGACAAAAAAAAAGTATTACTTTCTTGGATATTTACCATTTTTGATATTCTATAATTTAGAAATTCTATTTGGGGTGTGTTTTTTCACTAAATTGTTAACGTGTTGCCTATTTTGATGACAATAGCATTAATAGCAGCCAAATTGGGGCAGTATCAAATAAGTTATCATAGATTTTACTGGAAACATACTAGGAATTTCAGGTTTAATTAGTTTATTAAATAAAACTCAGAGACACTGCTCAAGAACATTTCTGTAAGCTGTAAAGTACATTTAAAGGATTATTTCGAGATTTTATGAAAAGAACCATTCTAATCAAAAATATGAATTGTGGTAACTATAATTTCTTTTTTATTTCATATATCTACCTCAGGATCCAATAATTCTTTTTCTTCAAACATAAAAAAACCTTATTTTCGCCGGCGCCGCGGCTCACTAGGCTAATCCTCCGCCTTGCGGCGCCGGCACACCGGGTTCTAGTCCCGGTCGGGGCGCCGGATTCTGTCCCGGTTGCCCCTCTTCCAGGCCAGCTCTCTGCTGTGGCCAGGGAGTGCAGTGGAGGATGGCCCAGGTGCTTGGGCCCTGCACCCCATGGGAGACCAGGAAAATCACCTGGCTCCTGGCTCCTGCCATCGGATCAGCGCGGTGCGCCGGCCGCAGCGCGCCGGCCGCGGCGGCCATTGGAGGGTGAACCAACGGCAAAGGAAGACCTTTCTCTCTGTCTCTCTCTCTCACTGTCCACTCTGCCTGTCAAAAAAAAAAAAAAAAAAAAAAAAAAAAAAAAAAAAAAAAAAAACCTTATTTTCACATTTTTAGCTTTTTCTAGATGCTTCAGGTTTCCTAGATTTAAACCATTATTTAAAGTAGTCAAAACATATCAATACAAAGTATTTGATAATAAGCATAAATTTCTCAAAGCTCACTAGTTAGGATAACTGATTTTTGAGAGATGCTACTATTTTGTTTTCTTTCTTCATTTTTTAGAAAAAGTAGGGAGATAGGAAATCTTCCATTCTATAACATACTTGATAGCTTGTAATGTGATATATATATATATACACATATGGCACAGGAATTATGAGATATGGTTTCAAAATTTCTGTGAAATCTTTTCAATAGATCATTTCCCAAATAATTTATTCTCTATTTCTTTATTAGAAAATAATTAAATGTCTCCTTATATCTTTAGAATCTTTGTAGTCATGGTCATAAAAGGGAAATGAAATCAGAGAAGTTACATGGAAAAGGACTATCAAATTTATCTTTACAAAGTTGTCTTTAAACTCTCTACAATCTCTATTATGAATATCTACAGTATTCTATGTTTCAATCATTCACCTGTGGATCCAGCAATCCTTACATCTTACATTGGTAGTTTCTATTCTTTATTCAAAACAACATTTTCCAAGGGATTAGAATAAGGTTTCTAATTAAACACTGAAATATATTGATTATCCCCATCAAAGTTTGACAAATTTCTGTCAGATTCATTATTTAGAATTTTTCTAGCTAAATGGGCAACATATCATCCCTAACTCCACCTGTGAGAACAGAAAGATAATATTGATATTAATATTGTGATGTTTAAAGAAGATATCTAAACATTTAGCTGGTGAGCTTCAGAAGAAAGTAGGACTCACATACATTAATTTCAAAAAATGAGAAATGGGAAAATACATGCCTAAGATTAATTTACATGGCATTGTAAAATAAATAAATGTATAAATTATACATAGTAGTTTGGAGTAAGAAAACCGATTTTCTATTTGGAACTCTATTTAATAGTCACATTCTTTTGTTTTTTAAGATTCATTTATTTTTTGAAAGTCAGAGTTACACAGAGAGAGGAGAGGCAGAGAGAGAAAAGTCTTCCATCCATTGGTTCACTCCCCTGTTGGCTGCAATGGCTGGAGCTGCGCAGACCCAAAGCCAGGAGGCAGGAGCTTCCTCCAGGTCTCCCACGTGGATGCAGGGGCCCAAAGACTTGGGCAATCTTCTACTGCTTTCCCAGGCCATATCAGAGAGCTGGATCAGAAGTGGAACAGCCAGGACTCAAACCAGTACCCATATGGGATGCTAGCACTGCAGACGGCAGCTTTACCCGCTAGGCCACAGTGCTACCCCAAAAGTCACATTCTTGAAAACCCTATTTGGTTTTGACTGCCTGTGCTTCTGGGGTATTTTCTAATAAGTCTTTGCCCATACCTACATCTTGCAGGGTTTTTCCAATGCTCTCTAATAATTTGATGGTGTCAGGTCGTAGATTTAAGTCTTTAATCCATTTTGAGTGAATTTTTGTGTAAGGTGAAAGGTAGGGGTCTTGCTTCATGATTCTGCATGTTGAAATCCAGTTTTCACAGCACCACTTATTGAATAGACTGTCCTTAATCCAGGGATTGGTTTCGTATCCTTGATCAAATATGAGTTGGCTGTAGATGTTTGGATTGATTTCTGGTGTTTCAATTCTGTTCCATTGGTCTATCCATCCGTTTCTGTACCAGTACCATGCTGTTCTGATAACAACATCAAATTGAGAAGTTTCTGTGCTTCAAAAGAAACAGTCAGGAAAGTGAAGAGGCAACCAACAGAATGGGAAAAATTATTTGCAATCTATGCAACAGATAAAGGGTTAATAACCAGAATCTAAAAGGAAATCAAGAAACTCCACAACATCAAAACAAACAACCCACTTAAGAGATGGGCCAAGGACCTCAATAGATATTTTTCAAAAGAGGAAATCCAAATGGCCAACAGACACATGAAAAAATGTTCAAGATCACTAGCAATTAGGGAAATGCAAATAAAAACCACAATGAGGTTTCACCTCATCCCGGTTAGAATGGCTCACATTCATAAATCTACCAACAATAGATGCTGGAGAGGATGTGGGAGAAAAGGGGCACTAACCTACTGTTGGTGGGAATGCAAACTGGTTAAGCCACTGTGGAAGTCAGTCTGGAGATTCCTCAGAAACCTGAAGATAACCCTACCATACAATCCAGCCATCCCACTCCTTGGAATTTACCCAAAAGAAATGAAATTGGCAAACAAAAAAGCTGTCTGCACATTAATGTTTATTGCAGCTCAATTCACAATAGCTAAGACCTGGAATCAACCCAAATGCCCATCAACAGTAAACTGGATAAAGAAATTATGGGATATGTACTCTATAGAATACTATATAGCAGTCAAAAAAAAAAAAAAAAAAAACCAAAATCTGGTCATTTGCAACAAGATGGAGGAATTTGGAAAACATCATGCTGAGTGAATTAATCCAGTCCCAAAGGGACAAATATCATATGTTCTCCCTGATAGGCGAGAACTAACTGAGCACCAAAGGGGAAATTTGTTGAAGTGAAATGGACACTATGAGAAACAGTGACCTGATCAGCTCTTGTCCTGACTGTTGATGTTCAATGTAATACTTTATCCATTTTAGTATTTTTTTTTGTTCTAGTTGAACTCTGTAATTAACACACAATTATTCTTAGGTGTTTAAATTTTAACTGAAAAGTGATCCCTGTTAGGAATCTGGAAAGCATTATGCTGAGTGAAATAAGCCAATCCCAAAGGGACAAATACCATATGTTCTCCCTGATTGGTGACAACTAACTGAGCACCCAAAAGGAAACCTGTTAAAGTGAAATGAACACTATGAGAAACGGTGTCTTGATCAGCCCTTGCCATGACTGTTGATGAACAACTTAATACGTTATCCCTCTTAGTATTTTTTTTTGTTTATTTGTTCTACTTAATACTTTTGGTTGAATACTGTAATCAATACACAATTCTTCTGAAGTGCTGAAACTTAACTGAAAAGTGCTCGCTGTTAAATATAAGAGTGGGAATAAGAGAGGGAAGAGATGTGCAATTCGGGACATGCTCAAGCTGACTTACCTCAAACGGTAGAGTTAGAAACATACCAGGGGATTCCAATTCAATTCCATCAAGGTGGCATGTACCAATGCCATCTCACTAGTCCCAGTGATCAATTTCTGTTCACAATTGATCACAATGATAGGACTAAGAGCCAAAGGGATCACATAAACAAGAATAGTGTCTGCAAATACTAGCTGATAGAATAAAAAAGGGAGAGAATGATCCAACGTGGGAAGTGAGATACACAGCAGACCCATAGAATGGCAGATGTCCTAAACAGCACTCTGGCCTCAGAATCAGCCCATAAGGCATGCGGATCTGGCTGAAAAGCCCATGAGAGTATCTCATCATGGAAAGCCAAAACACTCTGAGAAAAAAAAAAAAAAAAAAAAAAAAAAAAAAAAAAAAAAAAAAAAAACCCTACATGTAAGATCTCCACGAGTGAGATCCCAGTGGAAAGAACAGGTCATCAAAGAAGGAGGTACCTTTCTCTGAAGGGAGGAGAGAACTTTCACTTTGACTACGACCTTTTCTAAATATGATAAGAGTTGGTGAACCAAAAGGCTTCCATAGCCTTGGTGATTCATGACATGAGCCTAGGGTGATTACTGATGCCACAAACAAGAGTGTCAATTTGTTAAGTCAACAACAGGAGTCACTGTGTACTTACTCCTCATGTAGGATCTCTGTCCTTAATGTGCTGTACATTGTGATTTATTGCTATAACTAGTACTCAAACAGTATTTTTCACTTTATGTTTCTATGTGGGAGCAAACTGTTGAAATCTTTTCTTAATATATGCTAAGCTTATCTTCTGTATATAAAGAGAATTGAAAATGAAACTTGATGTGAATGGAAGGGGAGAGGGAGTGGGAAAGGGGAGAGTTGCAGGTGGGAGGGAAGTTATGGGAGGGGGGAAGCCATTGTATTCCATAAGCTGTACTTTGGAAATTTATATTCATTAAATAAAAGTTAAAAAAAAAAAAGAAAACCCTATTTGGTTTGAAAGTTCCTAGAAAATGAAACTAAAAGATAAGTATTTTTGGAAAACATTTGAAATCTGTGCAGATGAAAGATGTGATATATGAGAACTCTTTGTACTATCATTTCTGTTTTTCTATTCATCTAAAAATGTTCAAGAAATAAAATCTATTTAAAAACATCAGAAATACAAGGTCATTTTTAACTTTCATGCAAAAGTTTCATGCAAAATGCTTTCATGCAAAAATTCCTTGAAAATTATTTGGTGTTAAGGTTGTTTGTAATAATAATTCATTCAATTCTGTAATATATTACTTAAGGGTTTTAGGCTATAATTTTTCTTTTTCAATAAATAAATGACAATAAATCAGGAACATAAATGAAAAGAGAGTGAGAATATATTTTGAACAGATGGAAAGCTAAATACCAAAACTCCTGATAATTAAAAATGGCATCCCAACAAATTTAAGAGTTGTGAATCAGATAGTCAAAATTTCCAAATATAATGTTACGTATAGTGATTTTGACTTCTTTTCTAAATATCAAGTATTTCAAATAGTTGTTCACTAGTCCCATATGTACTGAAAAAAAATAGAATGCTTGTGCCTATATTGTCTTATTATTTCTGTGGGCACATAACAACAGAGACAACAGACTCTGTGTAGACACATGATGTCTTCAATGTGACTAATCATTACTATTTAGAGCTTAGAACCCAATGACTGAGAACATCACAGCTTTCAGTATGTGAAAACATAAAGAGGAAGCCAAGCAAAAATACATGTCAGTTCTTAATCCTCCAAATTATTTAAAGATGGTTTATCTATTGCTTCTAGACTGTAGCATTTGAGTTCACTATGAATGAACATTAAATGATATCAGTTTAAAGCCCCCAAATAAGTCTTTTATTTTTTTAAGGAATATGGAAAAAAATCTCTAGAATATAGTATGGCAAAATTGTCTTTATCAAAGGACATATTATATAGTCAATGTGTTGCATAACAAAATATTTTAGCTATCTTTATTTTTTAATAAAAATCTACTTTTCCAGCATAATCATATAAATTAATGAAAACTCATGACTTAAAATGTGATTTTATACATTAAATCTTGAAAGAAATCTGCCTTTAGTAAGTGTCAGCTAACAAAACTAAGTAGAAATTATATCTGGAGAACTTTTTATACCGTAAACAAACGTAGGACACTATTTCTATTACTAAGTATTGTGTGTTCAAAATATAAAAGGGTTCTTCATAAAGTTAAGATAAAGTGTATAAGTGAAAAAGCTATGCATATACTTCAGTTTTTTGAATGCTTTCTTTTAATTATTTTTATTTTTAACTTTTATTTAATGAATATAAATTTCCAAAGTACAGCTTATGGGTTACAATGGCTTCCCCCCCATAACGTCCATCCACCCACAACCCTCCCCTTTCCCACTCCCTCTCCCCTTCCATTCACATCAAGATTCATTTTTGATTCTCTTTATATTCAGAAGATCAGTTTAGCATACATTAAGTAAAGATTTCAACAGTTTGCTCCCACATAGAAACATAAAGTGAACAATACTGTTTGAGTACTAGTTATAGCATTAAATCACAATGTACAGCACACTAAGGACAAAGATCCTACATGAAGAGTAAGTGCACAGTGACCCCTGTTGTTGACTTAACAAATTGACACTCTTGTTTGTGGCATCAGTAATCACCCTAGGCTCTTGTCATGAGCTGCCAAGGCTATGGAAGCCCTCTGAGTTCACCAACTCTGATCATATTTAGACAAGGCCATGGTCAAAGTGGAAGTTCTCTCTTCCTTTCAGAGAAAGGTACCTCCTTCTTTGATGACCCATTCATTCCACTGGGATCTCACTCGCAGAGATCTTTCATTTAGGGTTTGTTTGTTTGTTTGTTTTTGCCAGAGTGTCTTGGCTTTCCATGCCTGAAATACTCTCATGGGCTTTTCAGCTGGATCCGCATGCCTTAAGGGCTGATTCTGAGGCCAGAGTGCTGTTTAGGACATCTGCCATTCTATGGGTCTGCTGTGTATTTCACTTCCCACGTTGGATCATTCTCCCCCTTTTTTATTCTATCAGCTAGTATTTGCAGACACTATTCTTGTTTATGTGATCCCTTTGGCTCTTAGTCCTATCATTGTGATCAATTGTGAACAGAAATTGATCACTGGGACTAGTGAGATGGCATTGGTACATGCCACCTTGATGGGATTGAATTGGAATCCCCTGGTATGTTTCTAACTCTACCGTTTGAGGTAAGTCAGCTTGAGCATGTCCCGAATTGCACATCTCTTCCCTCTCTTATTCCCACTCTTATATTTAACAGTGATCACTTTTCAGTTAAGTTTCAGCACTTCAGAAGAATTGTGTATTGATTACAGTATTCAACCAAAAGTATTCAGTAGAACAAACATAGAACAAACAAACAAAAATACTATGAGGGATAACATATTAAGTTGTTCATCAACAGTTAGGGCGAGGGCTGATCAAGTCACCATTTCTCATAGTGTTCATTTCACTTTAACAGGTTTCCTTTTGGGTCCTTAGTTAGTTGTCACCTATCAAGGAGAACAAGTGGTATTTGTCCCTTTGGGATTGGCTTATTTCACTCAACATAATGTTTTCCAAATTCCTAACAGGGATCACTTGCATATACTTCAATTTTTTAAAAAAAAAAATTATGCATTGATTTATTTGAAAAGGAGAGAAAGAGAGAGAGAGAGAGAGAGAGAGAGAGAGAGAGAGAGAGAGAAACATAGAGAGGGATGTTGCAATTGCTTGTTCACTCCCCAGATGGCTGCAGCACCTGGGTTGGGCCAGGCTGAAGCCAAGAACCTTGAACTCCATCCACATTTCGCACCAAGTTTGGGCCCAAGCACTTGGGCCATCCCCTCCTGCTTTTGTAGACACATTACAGGGGGCAACTGGGACTTGAATCAGTGCCTGTTTGTGATGCCCGTTTTGCAAGTGGTGACTTAACCCCCTGTACCACAGTGCCAGCCCCAGCAATTTTTTTTGCAGCAGAATAAACTTGCCCAAAGTTTGGAAGTGCCTTGGTGGTGGTCATCATCATTTTCTCCACTTCTTGTTTCTCTTCTTATTCCTTTATTTATTAATTACAGATTAGTCTGTATGTATTAAGATCTGTATAATATCTTATCAATCTGTTACGTAACACTTGAAAGTGTTTCAATGACTTCAGCACATGTTTAGATTGAATTGCTTATATTGATTCGATCATTTGATTTTAAAATATAAGCTGTTCATTATAGGATGATTCCTCAAATTTTCTCAATTAAATTAGCAATTTTACAGCTGTGTGAGAGTTACTAAAATACAACAAAAAATAACTACCAGTTTAGACATTTGTGACATATAATTCATGACACCTTCATACAAAATATGCAATAATTAATGATGATCACAAAATTTAACACTGATAAATGCTATGAATTATAGGTATTGACCTCCAAGTTGCTCTCTGTATATACAAACGTAGACATTACCCCTTAGGGTAGGTAGCCAGAGGAATTTCATTAATTTATTAAGAGATACCAATTCCCTCATGTAAGATCAGGAAGACAATCCTTATTCTACTATGCAATTAGTTCATCCACATCCTCCTCCTTCTTCATTCAACAAATATCTTTTAGGTTCCCTGTTATTCCAGGTATGTCTGAAAGTTAGGGGTTTCAACAGAGACCAGTAGAGAAACTTTTCTTGTCTATAGACCTTACATTTTAGTGAATATATTTTATATGTATCAAATTCTAATAAACTAACTCAAAACTTTTAGGTTGTAGGACTTTTTAGTACTTTTTATTTAATATTGTAAATGTAAGTTCATCAATATTCTTTTTATCTATTTGACAAGATTCTCTCTTCATAATGTATTCTGTTGTCTCATTTAATGCTATGCCTATTTAATCCCTTATTCTCTCATTGACTCATTCTTCAAAAAACATTGATCACATGCATGGTCTTCTATGCTTGAATAAGGTAAAACCCTGTTCTCAGGAAACTTAGTTTAATTAGGGAAACCACAAATATTAAACATATGCAGAATGAATCATTTATTTTGATGGAACTATTTTCTCCAAATTTAATCTCAGTTTCTGAGATACGTAAGAACATAAGTAAGAACAAGGAACTCTGGCATAGAAGTGATGCTTCACTTCAAAGTCTACCGAGTAATAATGTTGTCTCTTGTACACCCCTAACGCCTGGGACAGTTCCCGACACAGTCAGTGCTCTACAATTAAAGCTTAATGATATAAATAATCAAATCTTCTAGTAAATTGGACAAAAGGATATTGTTTCAGGGTACTGTTTGGTCTAGAAGATTGCACATGAATCATTATATTGGGCTGAATAATAATAAGGGAAAAGAGATTGCTTCTGTCACCATGAAAAGATTATGTTACCCAGCACAAAACCAGAGTTATAGTGACTTATATAACTATGATAATAATGATGTTTATGTACATATACGTCTATGAAATATTAGAAAATTGATAGAACCTGTATGTGTTAGTATGTAAAGATTATGTTGTCGCTAAAATTGGTCAAGTGACAGATGTTTAAAAACATATTCTTTATTATTTTGTACATTTTATTGATACAAAACAACCATATGCATTTTCATTGCATAATGATAAACTCAAGAAAAGTTTATCCACAATTTCTACTCATTTTAAAATCATTGCATAATTTTTAATTTACATATAACTTTTATGTTGAGAAAAATGTATCCATGACATACATTCATATATATATATATTTCTTTGATACTTCTTTATGTAGCATTCTTCAGCTATATAAAGAATGACTTCACATAATGAAGTCACATAACTACAGAGCAGAAAAATCCCCACAATAATATCCATTGAATCAGATTTTTGTTTTAGAACTCATAAATAATATCCAATTTATATAATGTAAGCCTGTCAAATATATAAATATAAGGCAAAAATGCCTAAATTTATCTACTGTGAAACAATATTCTGATGATTTATCCATTTTCTTCTACTTCACATACATAATGCCTATTAAAACATACTTGTCTGGCTGGCGCTGCAGCTCACTTGGCTAATCCTCCGCCTGTGGCGGCCGCACCACAAGCTCTAGTCCCAGTCAGGGCGCCAGATGCTGTCCCGGCTGCTCCTTTTCCAGTCCAACTCTCTGCTGTGGCCCGGAATGCAGTGGAGGATGGCCCCAAGTGCTTGGGCCCTGCACCTGCATGGAGACCAGGAGGAAGCACCTGGCTCCTGGCTTCAGGTTGGCGCAGCCTGCAAGCTATGTCGGCCATTTGGGGGGTGAACCAACAGAAAAGGAAGACCATTCTCTCTGTCTCTCTCTCCCTCACTGTCTAACTCTGCCTATCAAAAAAAAAAAAAAAAAAAGAAAAAAACAATTTACTTGTCAGAAATGTGTAAAAGTGTCATATCAAACTGCATATTTGCTTGTTATTCTAGTTTATCCAATAGATTTCATTTACAGCATTTATTTCATTAGCTTTTTGGCAAAAGCATGAAGAAATACTATTGATTTTTTCACCTCCAAGATATTTAAAATAAAGAAAATTTGACTGTATAAGAGACAACCATAAAGAGAGATAAGGGGGCAACACCGTGGCACAGCGGGTTGAAGCCCAAGCCTGCAGCACCGATGTCCCATGTGGGTGCCAGTTCAAGTCCCGGCTGCTCCTCTTCCAGCTCTCTGCTATGGCTTGGGAAAACAGTGGAAGCTAGCCCAACTCCTTGGACCCCTACATCCATGTGAAAGACCCTGAAGAATCTCCTGGCTCCTGGCTTCGGATCAGCTCTGCTCTGGCTGTTTTGGTCATTTGGGGAGTGAACCAGGGGAATGGAAGAGCTCTCTCTTTCTGGCTCTGCCTCTTTCTGTAACTCTGTCTTTCAAATAAATAAAAATAAATCTTATTTAAAAAAAAAGATGAAAAAATTAACATATACATTGATAAATTAATCAACATAGCCGCTGTGTTATTTGTAAACTGTATGTTGATATAGTAAAGTTATAACTTATAAACTAGAACAGGAGTGGCAATTGAAGACTTTATTTTTTTTAAAAAAAGATTTGTTTTTACTTATTTGAAAGACAGAGTTACACAAAAAGGCAGAGCCACAGAGAGATGTCTTCCACTCGCTGGTTCACTCCTCAAATGAAACAGCCACAACTGAGCTGATCCAAAGCCAGGAGCAAGGAGCCTCCGCCAGATCTCCTACCCAAGGACTTGAGCCATCTTCTACTGCTTTCCCAGGCCATAGCAGAGGGCCAGACTGGAAGTGGAACAGCCAGGACTCGAACCGGCACCCATTTGAGATGCTGACGCTGCATGCCAGGGTTTTAATCCGCTGTGCCACAGCGCCATCCCCAGTTGAAGACTTTCTAGTTCTTTTATCCATAGTAATTCATTCAGGCTTTTTAATTGATTTCTCTTGGATTAAAATATGATAGCCTAAAGTTCCGTTCTCTTAAATTATTGACATCTTTAATATAGTGACTAACAAATGTAATTTGCAAACGTGCACCTGAATTTGTCTTCACTCCATTCTCCTTAATATCAAATATATTCTTTAAAATGGCCACTAGTAATCATACTAAAAATGCTACATCAATTTTTGACTGAAGAAATATGCACTCAGATTTTTAAGTATAATAGAGTATCACTACATATGTCACAATTCTAAAAATTATAATAATTGCAAAGTTACTTTCCCATTACAAAATAGTGAAAAAAGATCCACTTGGGTTTTTTCAGGATTTTTTTTAAAGTAAGAAATCCTTTCTCAGGATTTTTATCTCAATTTCTCTTCTTACAATCTGACAAGCCTGAGTTGATGGTTGAATAACTCAATTAAAACTTTTGCAGTTTCTCTCCCATTGCCTGAATATTATACGAATGATTCCTAATAAATGTACTAGCAAAGTGAAACGGCTTTACAGGAGATGAAACTTTGATAGCTAGGGATTAACTTTTCTGTGTTTGCACATGGAAAGTCTCTTTTCATTCTTTATAAGTAGGTTCTAATGATATAGAGACTCCATCTATCATGGTACATTAATTAGATGTGCTATATTCACTAAGATAAAACGCGTAATAAAAATGTAAAGCCAGATGAAACAACCTTTCCTCTTAAGAATGTCAGGAACTAGGTTATTCAAACATAGAGTGCAAATTTTCTATCTTTTCTTAACTCTAATAAGCTATTGTTACCTTTTACATAGAGCAATTCTTCGTTTCTGATCATCCTCTTCTTCCTACTCAATTTTTCAGGTTCCTCATTCAAATATCAGTCAGTTCATTAAGCAACATAAGTATGCTGAGTTCTTGAAATCATCACTTCTTTTATCTCTTTATTCATCCTATATAAAAACAAAATGAATAAATTGACCTCCATGAAGGCTCTTCACCCCAAACATTTGCTGATTTTACTGATCACAGCCAATTAATTCCAACTTTACCCTTGATATTTCCTCTAGAATCAGTCACTCTGACTTCCTGCCTATATTCTCTTATTCAGAGAGCAGAGTGATAAGAATAGCTAAAGGTGTTCAGGATAAAATAAATCTTCATCAGACGAGGATCATTAAATGTTTTCCTTTTTTTTTTTCATTTTTTTTGAAAGACAGTAAAGAGGGAGAAGGAGAAAGGTGGAGAGAGAGAGAGATAGAGAGAGAGAGAGAGCACGCCATAATACCGAGACAAGAAACAGATCAAAACCAAATCTTCAAAAGGGGGAAGGAATTTGGGGGTGAACTAGAGCACCACCCATTTCTATGTCTTTTTAAGGAAATGACAGTCATGTGGTGGAAGCAGATACATGACTGGAATGGGCGTATCACATAGTGATTTTATTATACTGACCTAAATATCATCGAATTATATACATCCTGCAACCAGGTTGGGTATTTCCAGCTAGTGCTGGTTACAAATTCACAACATTGTGGTTTATGGTTTCAACTACTCAAAAAGCAACAGGAGATTGTTGCAGCATCTTCTGCTACTTTCCAGGCCATGCCAGAGAGTGAGATCCCAAGTGGAGTAGCCAGGACTGGAACCGGCACCCATATAGGATGCTGGCACTGCACTAAAATATCACACTGCCCCTTCAATATGTAAAATTACTGTTTATAAACAAACATCTCTGAGGGTACCAAACTGTAGGAGTCCCCTCAACATTTTTTAAGTATATCTTCAGGAACCCTACAATTTTCTCAATGTGTAATGAAAGAGAAATCTTTTTATGCTTCAAGTAGTGCAATGAAAGGTAATTATTTTGCAGTAAGTCCAGAGCTAACTCTTCTTAGCATGACCTGGGCTCAAGAAAACTTAGAACCACTCTGACTGGGATTTTGCCAAAGAGAATATTGGAAAAGAGAAATATCCAACTCTAGTCTCTGTTAGGTTCACTAAAAGATCAAGACCTCATTATAAAATAATAGAATATATTCTGTCCCAACATCTTTCTTCTATACTAAGAGAGTTGCTAAAAAACATAATTAAGTGCAGTTAAAAAGAAATATAATATCCTTATCTTCTATGTAAAGAGTTTCTAGGGATACACAAAGATAAAATGATAGATAAAAATAAGAGTGCTTAAGTAAAAGTTAGCCTGTGATATCCATCTGCAGCGAATGGTAAACACGGGGTAGATTAACAGAGACTTCACATTAAAGTTCGCTCTGTATGAGGTCTTTTTACCAGTGTAACAATATCCAGCTTTAAAAAAAAAAAAAGTGCATGAGGCATACCAAAAGAAAAAATCAGTCTGAAAGATAATGCAAGTCTCAGAACCAGAATGAGATATGACAGAAACTTGTTGAAATATTACATTAGAAATTTAAATCAACTGTGATTAATACAGGAAGAGCTCTAGTGAATGAAAGTAGACATCATACAAGATTTTATGGATCATATAAGCAGAGAGGTAGAAGCTCCAACAAATAAACTAAAGAGAATGTTTGAAAATCAGTAACATCAGGGACTGGCGCTGTGGAATCACCTGCAGTGCCAGTATTCCATTTGGGCGCCTGTTCCTGTCCTGGTTGCTGCACTTCGGATATGTAGCTGTAGGGGTCCAATTACTTGATTCATCTTCTGCAGCTTTTCCAGGACCATTATCAGGGAACTATATCAGAAGTATCAGGCACGACTTGAAGCAGCCTCCATATGGGATGTTGGCATGACAGAAAGCAGCTTTACCTACTATGCCAAAACACCGCCCCATGACTTTCAAAATTGGAAATTACCAAACCAAATTAAGACAATTCTCTCCATTAATAAAGAACAAATATGAGTAATTTGTTTCAGAAAACAGAAAGAGAGGAAATACTTGCTAACTGCTTTTACGTGGACTGTATTACCTGGATACTAAAACTAGACATTAAAAGGACAGCAAATTATAGGTGGACATCTCAGAAATAAAAATGCAAAAAAAATTGCAATAAAGTATTTACAAATTACATATAAAAAATGGGGGATAGCACCGTGACAGAAAAGGATAATTTGCTGACTGCAATGTTGGCATCCTATATGGGTGCTGGTTTGAGCCCTGGCTGCTCGACTTCCAATCCAGCTCAGTGATAATGTGCCTGAGAGAGCCGTGTACTATGACCAAAGTCCTTGAGCTCCTGCACCCATGTGAGAGACCCAGATGGAGTTCCTGGCTTCCGGTTTTGACACGGCCCAGCCCTTGCTATTGTGGACATAAGGGAATAAACCAGTGGATGGAGGACCTCTCTATCTCTCCTTCTCTCGCTGTATAATTCTGCCTTTCAAACAAATAAAATAATTTATTAAAAAAATAAAAAATATGAAATATAAAATAAGAAATTTATATGACAAACAAGTGATGATTTTGCTAGGTATATCATGTTAGCTCAACATTTAAAAATAATTAGTCCAATTCATCATAAATAGACTAGAAGAAAAATTATGTGACCATACTAGCAGATACAGACGAAAAATTGACAGAATCCCACACCTACTTTATGTAAACAGTGCTAGTAAATCAGGAATGGAAAGGGAGCGTCTCAACTAAATGAAAAACATTCACAGCACCATACTGCTGGCATCGCACTTGATGGTGAGAAGCTTGATGTTTTTCCTCTAACATCAGTAAAAGATAGTGTGTTCCATCTCTCTACTTCTATTCATAATTGTATTGGGTTTTATAACTAATGAAATAAGACAAGAAAATGAAATAAGATATACACATTTTTACAAGCAATAAATAATTCTTTGTTTGCAGATGACATGCTTGTCAACCCAGAAAATCCTAAAAAGTCAACAAAAATATTTCTCAAGTAAATAATTGTAACGTTTGTAATGCTAATATAATGGGATTATTCCTTTATATATGTATAAATATGATTATTTTAAACTTGGAATCTAAGTAAAAATTCATTTAAATTAATATTAACTCAGATTTAATTTATTTTCATTTTTGACATAGCATATTTTCATTTCACATTATATTTAAAGGCTTAATGTTCCAGTAAATAAAGAGTTCAACAAACAAAAAGCAAAAAACAAACAAATAAAACACAGTTTGGCAGGAACACTGGCAAGAGCCATAATTCTAATAAAATATTTTCAATGTGTAAATGAGGATAATTTACAAAAGTGATACAAAAAGTCAAAAACATGCAGGATTTAAAACATAAGCAGAAAACTGTATGTGAACTGTGATAGTTACGAATAGATCAATATTATTTTATCAGTGGTAACAAACAGATTTCAACACCAGATATTAGTAAGTGGGGAAACTGAGTGTGAGAGGATAATAGGGGTAGAAGAACATTCCACTTTTACTAAATTTTACTGTAAACCTAAAGGTTCTCTAAAATCACAATCCAATGATGAAAAAAGTGATACAGGATTTACTTCAAAAAAGTTACTTAAATCTATGAAATATATGAAATCTGTTCTCTTTATGTTAATAAAATGATACAAAGTATATAAAATTTAGTTTGTTCTTTTAATTAACAGTATTATGATAGTACTCAGAAGTCCTTTGGATTGAATAGGGTGATTTTGTTCCTACTTGTTCTGAACAATCCTCCAATGAAGCGATGGATTATATATTTAGTTTGCACAGATAAGGACATGATAGCTGAGGAGGCGCTCAACAGGGAGTAAATCCTTCTTTGACTATAAATCAGGGCCAGAATAGCAGAGCTTAGCTCCAGGTCCAGGCTTGAAGGAAGCAAAATAGATTGTCATTGTTAAGACAATGGAATTTTGCCTTAAGTACTCAAGCCAATTAATCAAAAAGGCGTTTAAAATTAGATATGAAAAATGTGTAATTAAGGAAAGCATAATGTCAATGTTATCTGTTATCCCTTAAATATTGGAGAATTTAGGGAAGATGACTTCAAGTAATTTTAACTGGCTTATTGTCTTTCACATTTAATGATTTTATGTTTCTTTATTTTATTCTATCCATATATATTTAAATTTCAGAATTTTCTAGAATTTTGACAAATCAGGAACAGAATTCCAAGACTGAGCTTATCAAAATGACTGAAAGTACCTATCAGTTTGCTCTTTTTATAACATAGTAGTTGCTTGAACAATAAAATACAGAATTTATTTCAGGATTTATGCATTTCTTAAAACACTGGGTTGACAATAATATATTTTCTATGGCTTTTATCCTTTCAACAAAGATCCTCAACACTTTTTTTAAATGGGTTTCACTTTTTGTGCTTTTTATCCAGCATTAACGGGAAGGAAGCAAAGATTACAAGGAAAGTCCCCATTAATATCAACTATGCAAAGTAAGACAATAATATTCATGGTATGTTAACTTAGTATTTTTCTAAATACCAGGTATTATTGTTAAGTGCATTTACAGTCATTTGTTTAATACTTACCTGACATCAACTTTGTGGAAAAGTTTTCTTTATTACTCTTCCTTTGCAGATGAGCAAAATGAAGCACAAAAAGATTTTGAAACGCATTAAAAATAGTTAGAAATGTTATTTTTCAAACGTAAGTGGTTTATTCCTGGACGTTGTATCCCTAGTCACAACAAAATTCTGGCTAATGAAGAAATTTCTAATAACAGGGAAAAAAAGCTCTTTTTCCTGGAATATAAAGTATAGCACATATTTTGGACCATGCACATAGTTTCACCCCTGGCTGCCAAATAACACTTTGAAAATGAAAATAAAGACATAATAAGGCCTTAAATAATTTTAAAAAATAATATTCAACATTCTTGATTTTACTTGGGGAAAGGAGAATTACGTTAGAATTACAAAATAAACTAACCATGAATACTTGTGTGTCTAAGAAAAATTGTATGTAATGAATGATATAGATTATGGAAATCATTGAATAGCTCATAACTATTAAATACTCAAATAACTAAGTACCAATTTAGCAACTGTCAACTCAGATAATAAATTGAAAATAGTTTTCATTTGTGATATAGTGTTTTTAGAATCAAGTTATAAATATTAATGTAACTATTAAGCTAATAATTTTAAATAAAGTCAGACTCAAAGAATGCCTGGTGTAGCTTACACTAACTAAATAAGAAATTGTAATAAATAACTACACATCAAGGTTCCAGTGCTATAATGATTTTAAATTAGAACACAACATTTCTAGCATTGGTTGCTCATTTAACATTTTTAGGGCCAGTCAATAAGAGCACTTTTGGCATGAAACAGCCTATTTATTTTGATTAGAACAAAAATGCCACAATGAAACAGAAGCCAACAATAACACTTGACTAACCAAATGCCAGAAAGTTCTTCACGTTCTTGAGTATTCAAATAAAACAAAAAATCAAAGACAGAAAACATGATTACTGCTTGCAGATTCCATATGGACTCTTTCAAGATAACTTCCCCAAAGATTAGAAATTTTAGATGTTATCAACAGACATGGGATTCACTTAGTAGTTTTCCTGTTGTACTTGAATGCTAGTAATGACAAGTTTTCCAACTCTATCATGAAATAAACGTTCCAAGCTAATATTTCTGTGGAAAGTGGGAAAGAATTGGAAGGCCTTTTTAGTGAAATAAAAGCAGAAAATTTCCCTAATCTGGAGAAAGAATACTCCCAAATTATTTATATGAATTCAGCATCACCTTAATTCATAAAACCTGAAGATGATACAACAGAGAAAGAACTACAGACTAATTCCCCTGATAAACATAGACACAAAATCCACAACAAAATTTTGGCCAATCAAATCTAACAAGACATCAGAATGATCATTCACCCTGACAAACTGGGATTTATTCCTAGTATGCTGATACATCACATTAACAAACTAAAGAACAAAAATCATGATTATCTCAATAGATGCAGAGAACACTTGATAAAATGCAATAATCTTTCATGATGAAAACTCTATAAGCAAATTGGGTATAGAATGAACATTTCTCAACATAATCAAGGCAATTTATGACAAACCCACTGCCAGCAACTTATTGAATGGGGAAAAGTTGGAAGCATTCCCACTGAGATCAGTACTAGACAGGGATGCTCACTCTCACAATTGCTATTCAATATAGTTCTGGAAGTTTTAGCCAGAGAAAATAGGCAAGAAAAAGATATCACAGGGATACAAATTAAGAAGGAAGAAGTCAAACTACCCCCACTTGCAGATTACATGACTCTTTACATAGGGGATGCAAAATACTCCACCAAGAGACTATTGGAACTTACAGAAGAGTTTGGTAAAGTAACAGGATATAAAACCAATACACAAAAATCAACGGCCTTTGTAAACACAGAAAATGTCATTTCTGAAAAAGAACTTCCAAGATCAATCCCATTCACAATAGCTAAAAAAAAAAAATCAAATACCTTGGAGTAACTTTAACCAAGGATGTCAACGATTGCTACAATGAGAATTACAAAACATTAAAGAAAGAAATAGAAGATACAAAATAATGGAAAAATCTTCCATATTGGAAGAATCAGTATAATCAAAATGTTCATTCTTCCAAAAGCAATGTACAGATTCAATGTAATACCAATCAAAATTCCAGACATTCTTCTCAGATCTAGAAAAACTGATGCTTAAATTCATATGGAAACACAGGAGACCTCGAATAGCTAAAGCAATCTTATACAACAAAAACAAACCTGAGGCATCACAATGTCAGACTTCAAGATACAACAAGGCAGTTATAATCAAAACAGCCTGGTACTGGTACAAAAAGAGATTGAGATGGATAGACCAATGAAACAGAATAGAAGTGGCAGAAATCAATGTAAGCATCTACAACCAACTTATATTTGACCAAGGAGCTAAACCAATCCCTGGAGCAAGGACAGTCTCTTGAACAAATGGTGCTAGGGAAACTGGATTTCCATATGCAGGAGTATGTAGCAGGATGCCTACCTTACAGCTTACAGGAAAATCCATTCAAAATGGATTAAAGACCTAAATCTACAACCTGATATAATCAAATTTCTATAGAACATTGGTGAAATCCTGCAAGACATTGGCACAGGCAAAAATTTCTTGGAAAAGATTCCAGAGGAACAGGCAATCAAAGCTAAGATCAACAATTGGGATTACATCCAATTAAGAATCTTCCTACTGACTCCGCAGGGGGCTTCCATAGCCTTGGCAGCTCATGACAAGAGCCTAGGGTGATTACTGATGCCATAAACAAGAGTGTCAATTTGTTAAGTCAACAACAGCAGTCACTGTGCACTTACTCCTCATGTAGGATCTTTGTCCTTAGTGTGCTATACATTGAGATTTAATGCTATAACAGTACTCAAACAGTATTTTTCACTTTATGTTTCTGTGTGGGAGCAAACTGTTGAAATCATTACTTAATATCTGCTAAACTGATCTTCTGTATATAAAGAGAATCGAAAATGAATCTTGATGTGAATGGAAGGGGAGAGGGAGTGGGAAAGGGGAGGGTTGCAGGTGGGAGGGACGTTATGGGGGGGAAGCCATTGTAATCCATAAGTTGTACTTTGGAAATTTATATTCATTAAATAAAAGTTTTTTTTTGTTTTTTTTTTTTTTTTAAAGAATCTTCCTACTGCAAAAGAAACATTCAGGAAAGTGAAGAGGCAACCAACAGAATGAGAGAAATTATTTGCAAACAATGCAACTGAATTAATAACCAGAATATATAAAGAGATCAAGAGATTCCACAACAACTAAGCAAACACAGTTCAGAGATAGACTAAGAACTTAAGCAGATATTTGTCAAAAGAGGAATTCAAAATGGCCAACCGATACATGGAAAATGCTCAGAATCACTAGCTGTCAGGGAAATGCAAATCAAAATCACAATGAGGTTTCACTTCACGCCAGCTAGAATGACTTTCATACAGAAATCAAAAAACAACAAATGCCTGCAAGGATATGGGGAAAAAATTGACCTAATCCACTATTGGTGGGAATGCAAACTGGTAAAACCACTATGGAAATCAGTTTGGAGTTACCTCAGAAATCTGAATATAGATCTACCATATGACCCAGCCTGTCCATGTTTTATTTCAGCTCAATTCGCAATAGCTAAGTTATGGAATCAGTCTAAATACCCATCAACTGAAGATTGGATAAAGAAATTATGGGATATGTACTTTTACACAGTGGTAAAAAAAATGAAATCCAGTCATTTGCCCCAAATGAATGAATCTGGAATACATCATACTATATTAAACAAGCCAGTCCCAAAGGTACAAATACCATATGTTCTCCCTGATCTGTGATAACAGAGCAACTAAAAGGAAATCTGTAGAAGTGAAATTGACACTTTGAGAAGCAATGATTTGAACAGCCCTTGTCCTTACTGTTGAGGAACAGTTTTGTTGTTGCTGTTTTCATAATGTAGAATGGGACTGGGAATGGGAGAAGGAGGAGGAGGTGAGGTAGGAGTGGGGTAGGGAGGACGGGTGTTATGGGAAGAATCACTATATTCCTAAAGTTGTACTAATGAGATTTACAATCATTAAATAAACAGTTTCTTTGGGAAAAAAAAGAACAAATAGGAAGGATTTTTTTTAATTGCAAAGGAGAATCCATAGATATGAAGAAAGAAAGGCCAGGCAATAAGGACTTCATAGATAATGTTGTGTGTACTATGATGATTATCTTAATGTTGAGAGGGTTTAGAACAAGAACATGCATTACATTAATAGATCCTTTACAGAAAATCTATGATTCTATTATTCAGGTGACCTCTGAAAATTTTCCAAAATATCTAACTGCCTTTTTTTTTTTTTTTTTTTGACAGGTAGAGTTATAGACAGTGAGAGAGAGAGACAGAGAGAATAATCTTCCTTTTGTTGGTTCACTCCCCAAATGGCCGCTATGGCCGGCACTGTGCCGATCCGAAGCCAGGAGCCAGGTGCTTCTTCCTGGTCACCCATGCAGTTGCAGGGGCCCAAGCACTTGGGCCATCCTCCCCTGCTCTCTGGGGCCACAGCAGAGAGCTGGGCTAGAACCCGGCACCCATATGGGATGCCAGCATCATAGGCAGAGGATTAACCAAGTGAGCCTCGGTGCCGGCCCCTAATTGCCTTTTGAATAGTGTTCTGCTATTGTCCTTGCAGTACGTTCTACATTTGCACCAATGTCAAGGCTTTATTTTTACTTGTTTATAGTGTTATTTCTCAACTTTAATCTTAAGATTTAAAAATTCCATTTTTGCGTAGGATGTAGAAAATTGGAAAGTATATCCCCTCTCATCTTATAAGAAAAGAATGAGAACAAAATGACACAATCATATGTTTCCTAAAACCCATCAACCTAGTGAGGTTCAGGGTCACACAAATAGCTTGGATTCATAAAAGGTAGAGATAAAGCATTTCACTGAGATGTGGGGACTTTTTCACCTGTGGCAGAGTACAAGAAAAAGGAGAAACTGTCACATCAGGCTATAATAATTAGACAGGTAGAATCTCAAATCTTAAAAGCTAATTGTAAGAGCTAGAGTATGAGAATAACAGCACTGGGAGCTCCAAAGAACTTACAAAATGCTTTCCACTGTCTTCCAGTATTTTCTCATTAGAAATATGAGAGACCTATTGAAATACATTTTAAGTCTGCACAACTTTCAAGGCTTTATTTCTACTTTTATAGCAGAGGTCCACAACATTAAGCCCTCAACTTTAATCTTTTGAAGAATCATCGTGTTCCACAGTTTATAGTGCCTGGCTACACAATGAGCACCATAAAAATATATATCATATTAAAATTATGAAAGAATATATAATAAAATCATTATATTTCATCATAAAATGGTGATAATTCCAGATTCTCATTCACTTGACCACATTAAAAATGAGCTTTATAAATGTCCCTTCACATTCTTACTAAGATAAATGATCACAAATAGCACCCACTTATTTACCAACAGCTATTACAACAACTTAATTATGAAAGATATACCTAGAACAATTTGTATAAATTGTGCAGCATAATGAGTGGTGGATAGGCTTATAATACTTTCATTTAACACAATATTTTTAAAGCAGTATGAGTCAAAGGAACTTGGGCTATTCTGATATCATTTACAGGACTAATTCAGAAATGTACACAGTTATTTTACAAATTTCATGGTAAATAAACAGGAAATAAGTAGAAAATTATCTTTTTTTCTCAGAAACAGAGTCTCCAATTTAGAAAGAATATTTTTTTAATCTATAAAACTTTCTTTCTTCACTAGACATGTACTTTTATTTCTTTTTAGAAATAAAAAATCTATTAAGTATTTTGTAATAAAGGTAAATAATGCACCATTATCTGTGTTGTTGTTACATCTGGCCTCTATAAATATGGCATTTTGTCATTTATGTTCTCTTTGATTTTGCTTAACTTACGTTTGAGTCACATGTTTGGACACAGATTTGCTTAGCAATTATCAGTTTATTATTACTTCCCCATCTGGGTATGGCTGATGAATTGTATCTGAAAACACATAAAAAATCCTTCATATGCTTCAGTCTCACTTGGGGTATATTAAAAATAATTACTTGTGTATTTACATGCAAATGTGCCATTCGGTATTCAAGGCCAAGCTGCATGTCTTAATAAATTTTAACCTCAAGATAAATTATAATTTCTTGATACTCATAAATTAATAATGAATCACTGCCAATATTTTATTTTTATATTTATATGAAAATTTTTTAGTTCGTAACCATTTTTTAAAAATATTTATTTATTTGAGAGGCAGAGGTAGAGAGGGAGAGAGAAGAAGAGGTCTTCTATCTGCAGGTTCACTTGCAAATGGCCACAAAAGCCAGAGCTGAGCCAATCCGAAGGCAGGAGCCAGGAGCTTCTGTTGGGTCTCCCATGTAGGTGCAGGGTCCCAAGTACGTGGGCCATCTTCTACTGCTTACTCAAGCCATAGCAGAAAGCTGGATTGGAAGACTGAGATCAGAACTGTTGCCCATATGGGATACTGGCACTGCAGGCTGTGGCTTTACCTGCTACACCACAGCACCAGCCCTTCAAAATCACTTTTCCTTAACTAACTCTACAAGATAGATAAAAACCAGAATAACTAACACAATCATCCTTTTTGATTTTGAAAAGGAAGGACAATTTGAATGATTCCAATTTCCAAATATAAAATTCTACTGGAAAATTATGCTTGACATGACAGTGTGGTAATTAGAAAAAAATTATATAATGCAATTTAATTTGATTAAGAGAATGTATAAACAACTATCTGTATGCATAATTGATTTTTCACAAATGTTGTATGACAATTCAATGAAGAAATGAATAGTCTTTTCAACCAAAAGCTATGGAACAATTGGATATCAATTTACCAATAAATGCATTTGTGTACCCTTCTTGTACCACACACAACATTAACACAATGGGTCTGCATTTCATAAGGTCATCTATTTGTGTCCTGATTTTTCTGCTTCTGATCCAGCTCCCTCGTAATGGCCTAGAAAAAGCAGCAGAGGGTAACACAGGTGTTTGGGTCCCTGCTACCCACACTGGGAATCTAGAAGAAGCTCTTGGCTCCGGCCTCGCCCAGCTCTAGCTATTGTGGCAATCTGGAAAGTGAACCAGCGGATGGATAATATCTCTGTCTCTCCCTCTCTCTGCAATTTTGACTTTTGAATAAACAAATAAATCTTAAAAAGATAAGTCAAAAGGAATCATTAATTTGGGGTATTGTGGAGCAAAAGACTGAACCACCCCTTGGGAAACCCACATCCCAAATCAGAGACAATTCAAGTCTTGGCCATTTCTTTTTTTTTTTTTTATTTTTTTTTTATTTTTTATTTTTTGATAGGCAGAGTGGACAGTGAGAGAGAGAGACAGAGAGAGAAAGGTCTTCCTTTGCCGTTGGTTCACCCTCCAATGGCCGCCGCTGCAGCCGGCGCACTGCGCTGATCCGATGGCAGGAGCCAGGATCCAGGTGCTTTTCCTGGTCTCCCATGGGGTGCAGGGCCCAAGCACCTGGGCCATCCTCCACTGCACTCCCTGGCCATAGCAGAGAGCTGGCCTGGAAGAGGGGCAACGGGGACAGAATCCGGTGCCCCGACCGGGACTAGAACCCGGTGTGCCGGCGCCGCAAGGTGGAGGATTAGCCTATTGAGCCACGGCGCTGGCTCAAGTCTTGGCCATTTCTATTTCTTATTTATTCTTCTGCTGGTATACCTGTGGTATAATGGATGATGGCAGCAGGTTTTGGGTATCCTGTCACTCATGGAGGGAGATGCTGGGGGAATTCCTACCTGCTTTCTTCAGCCTGACCAGCCATATGGGGAGTGCACCAATGGATGGAAGATCTGGAAGATTCTCTCTCTTTCTCTCCCTCTCTCTCTCCCTCTCTCTCTCTCTCTCTCTGTCCCTATCTCTATCCCTTCCTCCTGTACTCCATCTCCTGTGCGCCCACATTTTCCACTCTTCTTCTCTGTGTACTCTACCTTTCAAATAAATATTTAAAAATGAATATGAAAACCTTAAGTGTAAACTTTATGCCTCAAGAAAAACATAAACACTTTTTTAAACACTTTTCATTTTGGGTAATGGAGTTATTACTTTGATATGACACAAAAAGCACAAGGAAAACATTTTCTAACAGTTCATCAACTGAAAAACATTTGTGCTTTGAATACCACGAATATAGGAAAATGCAACAGACATAATTAGAAAATTTGCAAATCATATTATCTTTAATAATGGAACTTCTTTTTAGAATTTATGAAGAACTCCTATAGCTCAAAAATATTAACATCTGAATAGCTTAATTAGCAATGAATAAATAAATTGAATAGTCTTTTCTGTCAGGAAGATATTAAGTCAACAGGCTCAATAAAATATGTTTGGCATAATCAGTTATTTGAGAAATGAAAACCACAACCCCAGTGAGATACTTTTTTGTACTTATTAGATGGCTACAATACAAAATAAATGTTGGTGAAGTTATGGACAGATTGGACCCTTTATGTATTGCTGGTGGAATTGAAAAATGGTGCAGCCACTTTGGAAAGCAGTTTGAAAGTTTATGAAATCATTCAAAGTAGAGTTACAATATGGTTAAATGGTTTAACTTCTAATTATCAAGAAAAACAAAAACATTTAATAGAAATCCTGCCCAAGATATTTTCTTTTAATATTTATGATTAATAAATCAAATGATTGTTAATAAAAGACACCATCCCCAACTTAGTACCAGAAAGCATGGGCTTCTGTTACTTCCTCCATGTGCTACTTGCCCTAGTATTTCAAGTCAAATATGCACTGTCAGTTAGGTCAGTTTAGTTTCCCCAAGATCTCAGTGATGTCATGGTTAACCATGTGAAAAAGTCAGCTTAATCTTCATGCAGTGTTCACTGCATCATGGTACTCATTATCCTGTGTGTTTAACTTTCATACTTTACACTTTGTAGTGAATGTTTCAATGCAATTTAATAAAAACACAAAATGTTGTACTCAAAATCCCTAAATATTTTTCTGTGTATCCCCTTTATGGACAACTTCCTTCTCTTCCAGCACCTGAAACTACTGGTCTTTTTCATCCCTATAGTTTTGCTTTATCTAGAAAATTATGTGAATGTAGAGTACAATATGTAGTCATTTAGGTCTGATCACTTTCTTACAGTAAGTTCGATTTACATTCATGCATATGGTTATGTGAATCAATAGCTCACTTCTTTCATATCTCTGGATAATACTTCCATTGCATAAGTATATTAAATCATTATTTGCCAACTGAAAAACTTCTTGATTTTTTCCAATCTGTGATGATATCAATAAAGCTGCTATATACATTAGTGCATAGAATTTTCAGTGATAATAAATTCCAATTCATTTGTTTTACATAAGAGTGATTGCTGTATCATGTAAGTCTACACTTGAACATATAAGACACTGAAAAACTAACTCCCAAAAAGTATGTACTATTTGGCATTTCCAAAGATATTAATAAGAGTGACTGATGTTCTGCATCAACATCAGCCCCTGTTATTGCCAGTGTTTTCCAATTCAGTCATTTAAAGAGGTGAGAAAGGATATCAATATGTGGTTTATTTTTTTTCGTTCTTTTTTTTAAGACATTTATTTATTTGAAAGGCAGAGCTACAGAGAGGAGGCAGAGAGAGAGGGGTCTTCCATCCATTGATTCACTCCTCAGATGGCCACAAAGGCCGGATATGGGCCACTCCGAAGCCAAGAGCCAGATGACTCTTCCAAGTCGCCCATGAGGGTGAAAGGGTCAAAGGAGTTGGGTCATCTTCTATTGCTTTATCAGGCCATAGCAGAGAGCAAGATAGGAAGTGGAGCAGCTGTGACTTGAATCATAGCCCATTAAGGATGCCAGCACTGCAGGTGGCGGCTTTACCTGCTACACCACAGCAAGGGGTCCAATATGTGGTTTCAATTTGCATTTCCATAATTACAAATGAAGTTGATCATCTTTTCGTATACTTAGTTTATAATCATATGTCAGCTTTGGTAAATTTTTGTTTAGATATTTTGTCTGTTTTTGTTTTGTTTTCTTATTAAGAGATCTTTAGATATGTGAATGGATCCTTTATCTTAATTATGCTCCCAAATAGTTTCTTAGCATTTGTGTGTTATCTTTATTTAAACAAGGTCTTTTAGAAATCAAAGCTTTTAAATTTTTTGAAAAACTCCAATTCCATTGACAAAATTCAATTTTTTAAACTTAACTGAACATTTGATATCATTGATGTTATCGAAAATGATATCACATAAATTTTCTCTACTTTTAGAATTTCTATAGCGCCATAATTTACAAAAGGCCTTACCATCCATATTGAAATTAATCTTTTGTATTGTATGAAGCATGTATCTATACATACAATATACAATACAATACATACAATATAAAAATTACAAAGGTCAATATCTTACATATGAATGAACACACAAATGTTCCTATATCTTCTATTGAAAATAATTTTATATTTCCATGATTGTCTTTGCACATGTTACAAACTCAGTTGACTAGAGTCTTTTTGTTACTGGAAATTGATTAGAAATACTATGGTTGCGGCCGGCGTCACAGCTCAATAGGCTAATCCTCCGCCTGTGGTGCCAGCACGCCAGGTTCTAGTCCCGGTTGGGGCACCGGATTCTGTCCCGGTTGCTCCTCTTCCAGCCAGCTCTCTGCTGTGGCCGGGGAAGTGGAGGATGGCCCAAGTGCTTGGGCCCTGCACCAGCATGGGAGACCAGGAGGAAGCACCTGGCTCCTGGCTTCGGAACAGTGCAGTGCTTCTGCCATAGCGGCCATTTGCGGGGTGAACCAATGGAAGAGGAAGACCTTTCTCTCTGTGTCTCTCTCTCACTGTCTAACTCTGCCTGTTGAACAAAAAAAGAGAAATAATATGGTTGCTGCATAACCTATTCTTTGGATATTAAGTTTGGTGATCTCAAAGAAAGTAAAACAATGTTTCATATATAGGTACTTCACATTTCCACATTCAAAAATGTCAATTTCTTTTTTTTTTTTTTTTTGACAGTCAGAAGTGGACAGTGAGAGAGAGAGACAGAGAGAAAGGTCTTCCTTTGCCGCTGGTTCACCCTCCAATGGCCGCCGCGGCCGGCGTGCTGCAACCAGCGCACTGCTCCGATCCCATGGCAGGAGCCAGGTGCTTCTCCTGGTCTCCCATGGGGGGCAGGGCCCAAGCACTTGGGCCATCCTCCACTGCACTCCCTGGCCACAGCAGAGAGCTGGCCTGGAAGAGGGGCAACCGGGACAGAATCCGGCGCCCCGACCGGGAGTAGAACCCGGTGTGCTGGCGCCGCAAGGCGGAGGATTAGCCTAGTGAGCCGCAGCGTGGGCCCAAAAATGTCAATTTCATAACCACATTTCATACGCTATCTCATTTTCTTAACCTCAAAATATATTCACTTCAGTTTATATATCTTTCTCCTAGAACAGTTTTCTAACAATGCCGGCTTATGTTTTATGATTATATACATTTATGTATGTATGTTTCTGTATTTTATTTAGGTATGTGTGTTTCTGTTATTGGTATTGTATTCTATCAATGAAAATAAATTTAAAATACAGGATATTTTTAATTATTTTTTTAAAGATCTTATTTATTTATCTGAGATGTAGACTTGCAAACAGTGAGGGGAAGAGACAGAGAGAAAGATCTTCATTCCTAGGTTCACTCCCCAAATAGCCACAATGACCGAAGCTTTGCGAATCCAAAGCCAGGAGCCAGGAGCTTCTTCCTGGTCTCCCACCTGGGTGCAGGGGGTCAAGTACT